>NC_056527.1:20912749-20999836 GCF_019175285.1 Sceloporus undulatus
TATTATTATTATTATTATTATTATTATTATTATTATTATTATTATTATTATGGTACTTAAAAGCAAATTAGTATTAAAGGAATACTGAGTATATTTTCAAGTAGTTCCTCTCATTGCCTTCTTTTGCACAAGTCCACAAAAGCAACATATAGTTACAACTGTATACAGCCTGAAGCACTTTACCCATCTTTGTATGGAAAGATTTTTCTGGACTCACAAATCTTCCAGTAGATGCTGCAAATGGAGAGACGAAAAGCTAGAATAATCAACACTGACATAATCACAGGATGCTTGGTTGAACATGAGGGATGACTAGGCAGTGGCTACAAGCATCACTACAAGGATAATGTGCCTGGATAGTCAATTTGGATGAAGAATTCTTTCCACATCAGAAATTAAATGGTAGAAAATTGTGTCTAAATGCCCAACCCGTGATTCCCTGATTGTCAATGTATTTAGATTTAAAATGATGGGTATCCCCCTGATTCTAGTTGACTTGGATCTCAGTGCCAATTTCAGTGTGACTCTTTTCTGCATGGAGAAGGTCCACTGGACAAAACTACTTTAAAGAACTGAATCAGAAACAAAGGTGAGGGTGGAAGGAAAGAAAATATTGGAAAGGGCATTTGCAATAAAAAGTTCAGACATCAATCAGTATGAACGATATGAAGACAGAAACTCCAAACAGTTTCCAATAAGACATATGAGAAAGCTATGCTTTCCAAAAGGAAAAAACTATCCCTTCTTAGGTTCACATAAATAAAATGAGTTCCAGTGTCGGTCTTAAGCTCCAGAAGAGAAATGCAAAAATAGAGAAATACAGAAGTAGACCTAAATGAACTATCAAATGGAAGCAAGTACATGTGCAAATAAATGCCTGTACCTTCTACAGTTGTATGGTTCTTTCTATAATTGGCATATAACAGAGGCAAAGTCAGCTTTAGTACATAGCAGAAACAAGGCCTTCTTGGTGATGGACCTTTGGAATTCCCTTCCTAGAGAAATATGCATGACTTTAACAAAACATGCCTTTAAAAGAACCTGCAATACTTTACTATTTCAACCTATGTCTGACTGATATGCTGATTTCTCAATGCTGCTTTTTCATTAGCCATCACCCACTGATATGTTTTACATAGAAAGCATCGTCAATATGACTTTGTCTAAAGCTGATGAAGTTCTTTATTGTACCACATCCAAAGAAGTTTGGTTATTGGGTGATATAAAATCACGGTCAATAATGAAATAAACGGTGTCACTTTTCAGTAGAAGTTTGGGAAAATGTTCTTTGTGATCTTATTACACATAAATTCTGAAGTGCTTTGGGAGAATCCCTCCAGTCCATCTGCCTTGGTCCAGGCCTCCGAGGGAGAGAAGATCTGCTGGACTTTCCCCCTTCCCCACTGCCATTCCCTTCTCCTTTTGTGTCTTGTCTCTTTAGATTGTAAGCCTGAGGGCAGGGAAATGGCTAATTAATAATTTGTAAGCTGTTCTGACAGCCTTTTGGCTGAAGAGTGGGGTATATAATAATGATAATAATAATAATAATGATGATGATGATGATGATGATGATGATAATAATAATAATAATAATAATAATAATAATAATAATAATAATATGAAAAGTCAATTAGGCCCCATTCCCATTGGGCTATAAAGTGGTGAATCTTGCTGCGAGTCTGGCTCAGATCGAGTTCCCAAGTCATATTCAAATCACGTCCATCGTTCCCATTACAAAAGGGAGCAAACAGACCCAGTTTTTCTTGACCCATCTTTTCGTTCCCATTGATATTTCTCAGTTGTATTTTGACACGGACTTTTTTGTTTCCCGTTCCCATTGCCTGTCTTGAACCATTTTTTAAGCTGTTAATCAAGCACTTAGGTGATTAGACGTCAGTTGCTTTGATTCATTTTGATGCGGGCTATTTTTGTTCCCTGTTCCCATTTGCGTCTTTCAAACCTGTTTTTCGGGGGGGGGGGGATTAGTGGTCAATGGATTGCTGAAGCGCCTGAGTGCTTGGGCGGCTAGGTGTCACTGTGATTGGAAGAGGGAAAGAAGAGGAGGAGGAAGAAGAAGAAGAAGAAGGGAGGAAGAAGAAGAGGAGGCTGGCTTGGTGGCTAGAGAATTTGAGGAGACAGACTGGCCATGCAAACCCACTGGGAGACCTTGGGCAAGACACACTCTCGCAGCCTTGCAGGGGAAGGTAAAGGCAACCCCCCTCCTGAAGAAACTATGCCAAGGGAACTTTGCAGGGTTGCTATAAGGCACACCACCACCACCACAACAACAACAGAAGAAGAAGAAGAGGAGGAGGAGGAGGAAGAGGGGAGGATGAAGAGGAGGAGCAGGAGGAAGAGAAATAAGAAGGGCCCAGCCAGCCAGCAACAAACTCCAACTCTCAGGACTCAGGGCAGGGGAGTGCACACACACTAGAGAGAGAGAGAGGCTTCATCTACACTCTTGCCACCTCTGTCACTTTTTCTGGCTCTAGGCAATGGAATTCTGGGAGTTGGAGTATGTTGTCAGGCTCAGAGTGAAAGAGGAGGAGGAGGAAGAGGAGAAAGAAGAAGAGGAGAGGAGGAGCAAGAGGGGAGGAAGAAGAGGAGGAGGAGGAGGAAGAATAAAAGGGGATCCAGTTCAGATCCAAAGGTCTTCCCGTGTGTGTGTGTGCATGCCCAGTCCCACAACAAACTCCAACTCCCAGGAGGGGCAGGGGAGCACACAGTGGTGCGTGCGCCAGAGAGAGAGAGAGGGAGATTACACTGGAGAAATCACCAGTGTGGCACTTCTTTTAAGCATCCTGGCTCAAGGCTATGGCATTCTGGGAGTTTGAGTTTGTTGTGGGCCAAACTCCCAGAATTCCATAGCCTAGAGCCAGGAAAGAGTGAAAGCAGTGCCAAACCAGGTGATTTATCCAGTGTAGATACAGCCTAAGTCTCTCTGTCTCCCTCTCTTTGGGGCCCCTTTGCCCCAGCCTAGCTATGGGCCTGCTACACACGCGATCGCTTCCCACACCACCGAGGAAAGGATACATGAATGGGAAAATGGCACCGGGAATGCCAGGAAAGAGAACAAAGTGGGTGACACCCCCAGACCAGCCCCTTTAACATTGACCCTCCCATCCCAAAATACCTGAATCGGACACCCAATGTTCCTATTAATTTACCCCAGATCGGACACAGTCTCTGGCAAAAGAACTGCTGGAAAAGTGGTGTCAGGATAAATCGGGTTATCCACCGCTGATTTGGGTTTTCGCTAGAGAAACTGATCAAAGTAGGATCAAATGCGTATTCAAATGGGAACAATTTTCCTTAAACAAGGATCGAATGTGAGTTCAAATGGGAATGATGTTCCTATAATCCGATTCTTGATTTGCTTTATAACCCAGTGGGAATGGGGCCTTAGGCATCTTTTCAATAAATAATGGAGGTAGAGAATCTGTTTTCCTTTACCAGAATGACTATCATGAGCTACTGTACTCTGGTAAATAGACCAGTAGCTTTTGATGTGAAATGCTGGAACACTACTTTTCCCTGACATCCTTCAATAACACTATGAGTTAAGCTCAAAGCCAGGCACACTGATTTCCCTTCTAGCCTAGTCAAGCTCTTACTCCTCTGGCCCAAACCCAAAAGAGTCTGTTTTCTAAGGAAGCTCTCATTTACAAAAAACTGCTCTGCAGTTCCAAATTAGTGAATGCATGGAACATAACTCAACAATACCGTTTTCCTAAAGATGCTTATTAAGGCTTTAAAGATACTTAAAATTAAAAAACAAAGTTTTGCAAATGAACTAGAAAGCAAACTCACACAAGACCCATGTTTTTCCTATATATCTAATCCCAATCCTTTTTAAAAGGGACAACATACTTTTCTGGCAGTTCCCCATAAATATTTTCCACAAAAGTTCATTTTTCCACATGAGCAGACTCTGGCTATGTGGGTGTATGTGTGTGAATTTTAAATTAACTCTTGATATGGAAGTTAGAAAATTCTTGGCACTATTATGTGGAGTTAAAGTGACATCAGCTTGACTTTCTATACTGAAACGTAACCACATTTCTTTGTTCTGAACACATTGGCTTTAGGGCTGCATCTTTCCTGCAGCCCTTACCATATATAGGATATGAATTTAAACTGGCCATCTGTATTTAGAATAAACTTGACTTCCTGGCTACAAAGATGGGAAATGCTAAAGTATGATTTCTCTTAGCACAAAGAATAATTGCTCTCTGCATTAAGGATATGTATGTATACATCTGTCAATCTGTTGGCTTCACAATTATTGCTGCCCAGTCCTGAGCTTCAGTACACTCTGCATCTTTTTCAAGTATGGGTCTCTTCAAACTATTAAAACCAGAATGAAAAACAATTTAAAGCTAGCTAATGTATTATTTTATCAGCTTTTATGGACTGCAGATGCTTCATCAGATGCATAACATTTTATCCTGAGTTACAGTTGTGTATATACATACAGAGGGTGGTTGTAAACATTTCAGAGGAAAATGAAACACAGATATGGACAGAGATAATTAACAGTGGCCACTGACAAAACTGCTTTTGTGAAGCTTTAAATGCCATGGCTCAATACTACAGAATTCTGGGATTTGTAGTTTGGTTGGGCACCAGAGCTCTCTGTCAAAAGCTAAATATCATAAAACTACACATTTTCCATATAATTGAGCCAGGGCAGTTAAAGGGGTGTCCAGAGCTTGAAGAGCTGGAATATATACAGTATTGGACTTTGCATGAGTAATTGTATTTATATACTTGTATATGGTTAGTAGATATCTTTAATGTTCATCACAAGGTGCTGGCGCAAATATAATACAAATAGTATCCTTACTGTTTGCAGTACATTGTACTTAATTATACATAGTGTTTGGATACTTTGTTATTCTCTCCCCTTTTGGTTTTGACAGCTGAATTTAGTTGTCATTGAGCTGGACCGCATCTACACTGCAGAATTAATGCAGTTGGATATTGCTTTTGTTGTTATGGAATTCTGGGATTTGTAGTTCTGTGAGATATTTAGCCTTCCCAGGATTCCATAGGATGAAGCCATGACAATTAAAATGGTGTCAAAATGCATTATTTCTGCAGTATGGCAGCAGCCAGAGTCATAACCTAAGTCCTATTTATTTAAAAGGGAATCAGATACAACTAACTTGAACCCAATATTACAACTAATAACTTCATTCAAATCATACACATGTGAACTGGTCTTCATGCAATGTAAGGACTACTCCAGTTACTACATAGGGTAAAACAAGTTTAGGGAAACTCTGTTTTAGATCTTAGATGTATCAGCAAGCAAGCAAGCAAAGATATCCTGCTTACCACTTCTTGATTTTAAAAGGTGCTAGTTAGGTATTATGTTACCAATTAAATTTAAAATAAAATAGAAATGAGGATTGGACATATGAAAACCTAATTCAGTAATATGGAGTAACTGTGCTGGTCATTCAAAGACATTAAAAAAACCTGGGCTACTCAGGGTCTCCAGCACTGAAGTGATACAGAGTTCACTGTTCAGACTTAAAGTACAAGATATTGTTCACCAGAACTATTCACAAGCAGTAACCAAATAACATGCAATGACATACAGGAGAACTGTCCAAAACACTATCAAGACTAGTTGAATGTGTAGAAACATTCACAATTTTCTAGCAACAAAATAATGAACGTAAGAGTTTATCTACACTGCAGGTAGAGAGGTTTCATAGTACCCTAATCGCCTTCACCTTGGCTCCATCAGGTTCAATCTTGGGATGTATAGCTTAGCAAGGTACTTAGAATTTTCCATTCTAGTGCTGTAGTTTGGAGGAATATAGGCGCACCTAGAAAGTTATAAAAAGATACATTCCTAACAAAATGGTAAGGGTTCCTTTTTGGAAAGTTGGTTGGATGTTTGACTTGTGTTAGACTGCACACTGGAACTATCATCTAGAAAAGCCACAGAAAGCTGAGAAATGAACATTAAGCAAACAGCATTGATTATTTGTAGGATTGGACCAAACATCCATTTAAAATATACCATAAATGAAGTCAACAATACTGACCACTAAGAACTCTCCTTTACAACCACATGGTATGTGGCAATTACACCAATAATGTTAATTCCATCTGGTAGTAGTACAGTATTTTCTCAGCATTAAATAATGTGATTTGAGTGGTGGGATTATGCAATATGTCTGCAACAAAAATGCTGTATTTCAAAGAGATTTTGGGAGAGGAGGGGAATAATATCTATATTTATTGAGGAGGAAGAGACAAGAGCCCCCACAAATGACCTTTTTAAAAAAAAATCCACAACAATGAAATGTCATATACAGTGGACACCATTTGGATTAATTCACCTATAGAGGGTGGCTGAGGACAGGACAGCTATGGTAAAGCCTTCTTGAAAAGTTGGCAAGCAATTACTTTGTCTTCTGTACATACTGTAGTTTAAAACCGTCACTGGTTTCTAGTCATAGAGGGGGGGAAATGGTTCAGGATTTCCCTCTCAGGTTCTGTACAACACAGAAAAAAGAAAGAGGGAGCAGGTACTGTTTGCACAGTTGAATAGTACGTATAGAGTTCTTTTTAAACGGTATTTGTAACACAGCTTTGTTATTTGCATTTCAATATAAAAGAGGTTTTTCATCAGAAACGAACCCTCACTGTGCCTTTGAAAGCAACTCAGCAGACAGAGAGGTGCTTAATTATCCGGCAGCGTTGCATTAAAGAAATACTCCAGAACACAGGGCTGTTTTGTTACTATAACAGCATTAAGCTGTACACTGTAAACACAGCTAGTGTGATCAAGTCAGGCATAGCTTCAGCTGCTGGCACAGAGGGATTACACCAGCGGTAGGCAGACTTGGAGAGTGGCTACACTTCATATCCGCTCCTCCTGAAAGAAAAACATCAGACTGTGGTGGAGCATTAAACTATCTCAGCCAAGGCAACATCCAGTTTCGCCACTGTGCTGAGCTTCACTGTTTTCTAAACACAGACACACATCCTTTATCTCCACGTGTCACAAATGTGCTGGTATGACACTGTCCATTCAGTATCCTGTCATTGTTTCACTAAGGTTAGGTGTACAGAAATAGGCATAACATCAGTTGAACAGTTCAAAGTCCTGAACACTGTGCCAGAACTGCTGTTCAAAATATTAGCAAACATTTTTATGGCCACTTCCACTCATTAGATAGAGAGAAAGAGAGAGAAAAAAAATCTTTACCTCAAAAGCAAACAGGGAGACACCTTGCTTTCCTCTCATGGATCAGAAGAAGCAGGATAAACCCCAAACCAGGATAGATTCGTCTGCTGAGAGTTCTTTCAATCCCGCTTCAGCTAGTGGCTCTAAGTTTGCACTCTGAATAGAGGCTGTGTTATTTTAACCGCAGGATTTCTAGTCATGGGGGGAGGAGAGATGGATTAGGTACGTTTGCAATCTAATGCTTTGCGTTCACTGCACGAGAAGAGATCAGCCTGGAGCTTGCTGGAAAGAAGAACTTTTGTGTGTGTGTCAAGAGATACATTTCATGAGACCCTGCAAGCCAATTATGCCTAAACTAACATGCTAAAGAACTGTAAAATTCCAGAGGAATAAGATAACGTGTATGTGTTCTTTCCCAAACAAAAGGCATGTGTGGAATTTCTTGCTAGAGACTGACCCAAGGAAAGCTGAACAGATATACTCCATGTGGGCCAACCTGTATATAAAGACCAAGATGCGCATGTAACAAGAGCATCTCCAACATCTGTCCATTTGAAGTATTACATTTGGAGCATGTTCACAAAACAGTTTCTTGAATTTTCAGCTCAGTGCAGAAATGCATGAGCGAGAGCAGTAATTCAAAATTTTCTTATTTTCATACTAATAACAGCTAAATTGTAAGTGTCTACTGATGGGTAGCTGGGCATTTGATCCAGGAAGAATTGGATGCCCAGGTGAGGTCCCAGTATTCTTATAGCCCTACTGTAAAGAAAGACCCAATGGCTGGGCATGGGAAGAAAGCCAAAACCAGATTAGAAGAAGAAATACTTTACTGTCAGAAAGATTGTCCAAGTTATCGTTTTGACATACAATAGGTACACAGGTAGCTCTTGACAAGAGATGAGTGAGAATTTCACTTGGTTCCCTTTTTTATACAAATTTTGTAAAAATGGCAAATGTATTCATGAATCTAATGGAAAAAAATTGGGATTTTTAAAACACTGAATGCAAGTGAATTAAAAAACCCAGACAGGCCTAGGGTCTTGAGTGCTCATCCTTTAAAAGCTGGGCCCTGAATATCTATGTAATGAAATCTATATGTACAACTGCAAATTGAAATAGCAAATTTTTTTTTTCTGGCAGAGCACTCATCTTTAGGTCAAACTACATGCTACATTAAACACAAAGCATTCAGTTAAATGGCACTTTCTATTCTTGAGTAAGTGTGTAAGACCGCAGCCAGATTGGGATTTGTGCATGTAGGTACAGGAGGCTTAAATGTGCTTTTGATCTGAATGTTTTCCCATTCTCAGTTTGGGGGGGGGGGGGGCAGGGGGGGTCCTCACCCTATATATACTTTATGGGGAAAATTTTACACCAGACAGCAATGAGGCCTAAATCTTTCCCATTCACACTGGTCAGTCAAGGGTAAGGTTTAAACCTTTCCCATCCATACTAGTCCCAATCTGGATTGGGGCTATACATGCATACTGACTCTTTTTTTTAAAGGAAAAAAAGACATGATGCTTGGCTCAAAGCAGTTGTTTAATGTAGCATATAGTTTGTTCCTTTAACAATTTAGGCAGATACAATTTTATTTTCTCCATGGTGGGAATAGCTGTGTTTACTAATTTGATCAGTACATGTGGTTAAGAATTTTATTCAATTTTGACTATACTTTCTAAAATTCACAAATTTCTTCATAAATTCAAACAGAAAGAATTTGGGATTTTAAAAAAATTGAACATTGGAGAAAACACAATTGATGAATCTGTTCATTTTCAAAAATGTTTAATTTTTAGTTTACCATTAGTATAATATAATTAGTGAGAGCCAGTGTGGTGTAGTGGTTTACGTGTTTGACTAGGACCAGGGTTCAAATCCCCATTTAGCCATGGAAATCTACTGGGTAACTTTCAGCAGTCACACTCTCTCAGATATAACAAGGGCAAACTGCCTCTAAACAAGTTCTGGCAAGAAAACCCCATGACAGGGTAGCCTTAGGGTTGCCACAAGTTAAAAATGACTGGAAGGCAGACAACAACAACACTATAATTATAATAGAGTAGGCCCTCTATACCTGAGGATTCCTTATCTATAGATTAAATCACCACTGGCTTGGAAATATTTTAAAATACATATAAATTCCAAAAAGCAAATCTTGATTTTGCCATTTTATAAAAGGGACACCATTTCACTGTGCCACTGTATTTAATGGGATTTGAGCATCCACAGATTTTGGTATCCATGGGGGAGGGGGTCCAAATCTCTGAACCCCCAGTGGCTACTAATGGCCCACTATATAACCACAATAATTTTAGTGATAATGATGATAATGGGATTTTGACAGTTTCGCCCCTATTCTTGACAATAACAAGTGATTTATTATGAAGAGAGTTTGTCTTTCTGTTTAATTATTGAATGTTGTGTCTCCTAAGAAATCTCAATAAGAAATGGTACATTACACAGAGAGAGGTCTCCACCCATTGTGGACATGTTGCTGAATGATAATGTGTTGTGTTAGCCACTTATTTTCCCACCACATATTTAATATTTAATTAAACTAAAGTGACTACTTATGGTTATGTTTGGTCAATGGGAATGTAGTCTACCCTGAATGTACAAGCAAATTCAGTGGTTGCTTGGGGAAGCAACATTTGTACAGGTGAAATAATGTATGTGTCACTCAGCTCATAATTCAACAGATCCTAGGACACACCTCTCCCATTATACATTGCAGCCGCTGCCAATGACAAACTTTCCTTTACTGAGGCTAAAAAATGTCCCTCAACAACTTACTTAATTTGCTGCATTTATGTAATAAACAGCCAAAAATTCACTAGTCCAATTTCTGTGAACTGGAGAATCTACACAAATAGGATCCCAACTAGATGGCATAGATAGTTTCTTTCGTGTTCCATGTAAGGCATACAGTCAAACAAATGGATGGACAGAAGGATTATGAGGTATTTTTCTGGAAAATGCCGATTTTCCATCTGTCATTACATCATCACAGGCTATATTTCAGGATAGAAAAATGAGAAAATGTTCGCATCCACACCCAGAAAATTTAGTGAAAAATGCAAAAATCTATTCATAACTCAGATGATGTTATTTGGCCAGAACAGACATGTTATCAAGGCCATAGTCAGCCAAAGCTAGACCCTAGAAAGAAAAAGAAAAGAAAAGAAAAGAGGCATAAGACTTACATCAGTTTGTGCCCCAAACACATCCATCAATCCTTTCAGAATGATGTTCCAAGAAATAAAGTAAAGTAAATACTACAACTCCCAAGTAGGTTGCTGAGTCACAATTCTAACTTTCATTAGAGGTAAATAGAGAAGAACCTCAGCCAAGCAAGGTACCAGAAGACAAAAGACCAGAAGGCAACCCCCAATAGACAATTATCTAATGCAAAACCAGCCTGATTTTCCTAGAAAGCTTAATTATATCACATGTCCTGCAGGTAATCATACTGCAACTGGTCAACAAGGAACAGGTGGGACTGAAGCATTAGAAGAGAAGAGGGCCAGGAAAGCCCAGAAATCACACTACTGTACTTGTTCATCTGTTGTGTAAATTTGCCTTTTTAATAACAACAAAATTAAAATGCACCCATTAAGTTTCCACATTTTTGTTGCCAGAATGTAGGCACGGGATCTGGCTTGAAAGAACAGGGAAGCTATTAACATGTCATAACATAGGCATGTGTGCTACAAATAATTACAGACATAATCAAAAGCAAAGATAAGATCATGCTGGAAAAACTGGTTTGGAACATCAGTATTAGATCCTAGGCTTATGATGATATATGCCTCTGATATTATCATATTTCCCACAGTGAGTGCATTGTGCTTCCATACACACCTCAGTAGAAATTATTAAAAATCACTATAATTAATAGTCATTTAAAAGAAATGTCCCTCTTTGAAAATGAAACACATGAAATTAATACAGAGGTCTGTGGGGAGGAAATACAACCACACTGAAAACTCAAATCAGTTCTAATCCATCCTTTGAAGCAAAAGCACCCGGGTTTAGTTCCATTTACAGCAAAACCCAGATCTATAAATAACCAAGTAATATGAAAACCACTTGCAGAGAGGCATAATTTCACCCACCCTACAAATGAAGGCATCTCTTTACTGACAAGCAGTGTACAGATGCAAGAATGCTCCACCACCAGGGTCAAGAGCAAAGGATAGCAAATCCAGCTGAAACCACAAGGAGGATTTATGGAGGCTGAATGGACTGTAATTACCTACCCTGGAACTGGGCCAGCATGTCAAGACTAATACTCTTACTCTGGTGAAAATGACATGGTGGAGAAGAGCCAATCCTCAGCTAACACCAGCCTCATATATACAGCTCTTTTGTGACTCCAAACAGCACACTCCAATTAAGGGCAGGGCCCAAATCTGTTTAATGATATATCACAGTCTTAGGCATTTCCACCCAAAGCATCAGTTTGCCCTGTTCCACCACCTAGTGGCAAGAGGAACTTGGTTGAATGTTCTTTTCATGGACAAAGCAGCATTACCAGCTCGTTACAATCGGAGTGTGAAAGCAAGCTAATGTGAAATGTTGGGGCTCTATAATGAAAGGTCCTGTTTAAACCAGAGGAAACATATTATTATCCCCTCTGTTGTAAGCCACCCGGATTCCCAGTGATTGGGCAGCATATAAATAAATCCTATTATTATTATTATTATTATTATTATTATTATTACTACTACTATATCCAGGGGTAGCTATGTTGGCCATATAGCAAAGTACAATAACATCCAAAATAGACAAACAGTGGTATCTTTATGGGCCAAGCAAAATGCACAAAATACATGCTGCATGTTTTCAAACTCAGTGGAAGCACTTCCTCTAGCGGATATGTTTTTAAACGAACTGAAATGTAAGAAAACTTGCTCACAGGTCTCCAAACTCTCTTCTAGTTTGGTTCTGGTTAAGTTCATCTTGGACGCAACACCAATAGTTTTTAACCAGATGAGGCCTATGGAGCACCTGCTCAAATAGCAGTCTAGTTGTGTAAAATGCACATTTCATTCATGGAATATTTGAAATACGTATATATGTGGAAATTTTTAGCAATTATTTCTTTTCATTACTTAAATATGTTTTCAATATAGCAGATGAAAAACCAGTGGGTTGTGAATCCATCCAAGGTGAAGGCAGCTCTCTAGAGATCTTTTTCTGGTTCTTAGATAGAGTAATCAAAGTGCAACCCATCAGATGTTGCTGCATCGCAATTCACATCATCTCTCACCATTGGCTGTGCTAGGCAAGGCTGATGGGAATTTGAAATCTAACATCACCTAAAGGACTTCCTTTTGTCCATCCTGCTTCTCAGGCTAAACCTGGACAGTGAAAACTGATACTCTGAATTAATAGCTCTCCAAATTGCCTGAAATTATTCAACACTTTACTCTTTTCAAGGTCAAGAAGGAAGGAACCATAGCCTTTTCCCCTATCGCCTTGATAACACAAGAGTAAGCTTAAGACTACACAATGCTTATTTCTTCCCTTCTTATGACTCAGGAAGCATTCCTGAAAAACAGATTCTCTTAACCAGAGGATTCCAGATAATTCAATGTAACTACAGCTGGAAATAATAATGCTAATATTTCCAAGAACCAAAAACACAAAACTGTAGAAAAATAAAGTTTGAACATTAAAGTTGCCTTGTAAGGGCCAGTTCATAAGATCATTTCCAATGAAGTGACTGCAGTCCAGTGAGTTCCAACATGCCAATTCCAGAAGCATTAGTAATGCCAACGGAAAGCGCTCTCCTCCCAGAAAAATAATACATCCGCATGAATGATTATTTTTCACAAGCTTGCCCCCAGAAATGTCCTTTCTGTGAACACTCTCCAGTTTTTCCTGCTGGTGTTTTGACTGACCAAAGGTGGTTCCAGGAGGTGGGGAGGTTGCCATACATAGAATTAAGGCCATTTTACACAATCCTGTTGTTCTGTTTATTATATCATAGGCAACCTTTTCTGGAAGCCTCTATCATATCATGGTTTTTTACATATGTCTGCATGTGTACACACACACATAAGTACAAAGATCTTGACGCTAGCCTCCTGCTTGTGTTATGATCCATCCGTAGCAGCTGCCATTGGTTATTGCAGATACTCAAGTAATGAGAACTACTGTAACTCCTCCGACCTGTCAGGCCACCTTGGTGGACAATACTATCAATTATTGTGTGCCTGTTATATGACTGGAAGACCAAGGGGTTATTCAGACAGTGAAAATAACTGGGTTGGATCTTTGTTGTTCAGATACATTTCAAATGCATGTGATTAAGGGGGGGGGGGGTATCAAAAAACTGACTTATCCCAGGATAATCAATATCAGTTTTTTCCCCAGTTTGTTTTTAATTTGCATTGTTGACAGCATGAATAACTGATGCAAACAGATCCAGGATAAACAAGGATACATTTATGCATGTCTTGAACATCTTCCAAATACATTAGCATCGTTGACTCCATCTTTATTCTAGTGCTGACATGTGTGAGCACCCGAACTTGCAGAGATGCAGTTCCATAGTGTAAATAACAAACTCTGAAATCGTGAGTGAGATTATTTACATAGTCATGCTAAAAAATAAGACGTCCCAATGACCCCCAAGGTGCATGTGTATTGTGGTGCAATCCTTTAGGATGCTTGTGTCAGGACAGTTGTGCAAGCATATCAAGATCTGTGAATAATTTCCAACCTTTCTGAACATTTACTGGAATGTTCAGCCCTCCAGATGATTTTTTTTTTAAAGTACTGTATCTGAAAGTCCCAGGTTTTATCTCTGTACAAACCGACTTTATTTTGGAGATCCACATGATGATTTCTTCATCTTGAAATATTTCCTGGGAACTCCCAGCATTTTCAAGTACATTTCATTCCTACTTGCCAGGTCACTATAAATTAACCCAGTATTTTCCAAAATGAAATTTATCTCTGGTTAGCTGTCTGTTTGCATTATTCCAGCACTAAGTAAACACAGCTGATGTTTCTCAGACACAGATTCAACAGAAATGAATAATGGAAAAGAGAAATGTTTGCACCACAATCAAATCCTAATGTTTAACTAATCTAATATTGCTAAAGCACATTAGCACATTGATTATAACTCTTGAATTATAATAGAGAAGGCCCAATGGAAATGGGTGACAATCAATTTCTGATACATTGTATGATTGTAGGTATGAAAGAGAGCCAATGTGGTGTAATGGTTTGAGTGTTGGACTAGGACTTTGGGAGACCAGGGCCTGAATCCCTGCTCAGCCATGTAAGCCCACTGGGTGACCTTGGTTGAGCATGTCACACTCTCTCAGCTTCAGAGGAAAGCAAAGGCAAAAAACCCTTGAATAAATCTCTCCAAGAAAAACTCATGTCAGGTTTCCCTAAGGGTGGCCATAAGTCACAAACGACTTGAAGCTGAAGGTGCATAATAGCAAGATATGATACATGGTCAATGAATAGGTGGGGAGAAGGAAGAACACAATGGCAGAGAAAATTGAGGGAACCCTGGAATATTTCAAGGCAGAATTCAAATGCAACCCTAGATATATGCAGGTAAAATCAAAACAAAAAGAACTGCTATCCCTTGATACTTCCAAAGACTTTTCCCCTTCTTGATGAGCCCTTTGATGATTTATCTTTTTCCATTCCTCACAGTCTTGGACTGACTCAGCCAGCCTGCTTCCAAGCCAACTTGGCTTGTACCATAGTGCACCCCTTCCATGAGTTATATATAATGTAGCTTCCTTTTCAATATTTAACTAGAAACTGGGGAGGTGCAGTGGAGACCATGAAAAGAAATGAATAGGAAACAAAAACATTCTGCTTTCTTTTCTTCCCGGCCCCTGCTTCCAGAATAAGAAACCACCCAGTGTGTTTTGCTTAATTAAAGGCTTGAAGGCTCATGTATCTATTTTGATAAGTTCGCTATTAAATATCTCACTTCCGCAGAAGGAAAATATTTTTCTTTTATGTGAGACCTTTATAAAATAATTTTCAACATTTTATTGTATTGTGTTTTTTTTTAATCCACCACAAAAACATTGTAGGGGAAATTGGGAAAAACCCTGCCGCTTTCCATGTAGGTAGGCAGGTTTGCTTTACATACGCTTTTGACTCAGCAATACTAAAACAAACAAGGAACCCAACCACTTATATTTTCCTATTTTATAGTTGCATTTCATCTTTAATTTCCAGTATTCTGTTGAACATGTGTTGCTTCCATTGTGTTACTTGTATTTCACCTACTACGGTAATTATACATGTTTGCTAACGAAGGGGATTAGAGAAAAACATGGGTAAAATTCTTCTGCTATACTAGCCATGGGCACCATGACAGTGACCTTCAGGATCAAAGGCAATATGACTCAATACCAATTGCTGGAGAGCCAGCATAGCATAGGTGTTTGAGTGTTTGGCTATGACTCTGGAGAGCAAGGTTCAAATCCCTGCTCAGTCATGAAAACCCATTGGGTGACTTGGGCAAGACACAGTCTCTCAGCCTCAGAGGATGGCAATGACAAACCACCTGTGATGAAACTTGCCAAGAAAATCTGAGGCGGGTTACACACTGCCATTAAAGTACGCGCGGAGCATGTACTAGGGTTAGGGAGGTGCGGTGCTTCCGCACCTCCCTAACCCTAATACGCGCTTTGCTCGTAAAAAATGACGGTGGCCGTTCCAGACTGCCGCCGCCATGAGGACATCACGGCCGCGCCGCCTCTATACGGGGCGGCGCAGATGTGACGTCCTCGCTCCGCGCCAGGGCACCTAGTGCGCCCTTAGCACGGACCGGGAAGGAGCGCCATTTCAGAGCTCCTTCCTGGTTTGCGGCGCAGCTTTGCGTCACTGAGCGCAGCCTTCAGACGGCTGCGCCCAGCAAAGCAAGAGAGAAAGGGGCCAAGCGGCCCCTTTCTCCTCCTCCCCGTCACCGCGGGGTGTCCTTGGGGCTTGAAGCCCCAAGGACACCCCTTTTCAGGCTGCGAGGAAGCGGCGTTTTGCCGCTTCCCCGCAGCCTGAAAAGCAGCGGATCGGGGCCTCAGTGGCTGCCGTTCTGACAGCTGAGGCCCCGATACACCAGGGAAAGGGGCGGGTACAGCCTGCCCCAAATGGGCGGTCTGTAACCCGCCTGTTGATAGGTCCTTTGGGTTGCCATAAATCGGAAACAACATGAAGGCGCACAACACACACACAAATTGCTGGGATATCAAGAGGGAAGTCGCTACTAAATATATGTCCTCCTTAATGGCACAAAAATATAATTTATATAGAAAAAATTAATTGGTGTGGTGAAAATATAAGGGCTAACTAAACTACTCAAAAGTATGTTTCAAAAAGGTCACAATTGCACTATTGGTTGTAGGAAAGTTGACTATAGTAGATTTAACAAAATCCAAAGACTTCACCTTATGATCCTTTTGAGGTGAAAGCAGGGGTGGATAACTCAGAATCCTTCAGATGTTGTTGAGCGGCAGGTCCCATCTTTCCTTGCCATTGATCATGCAGGGTAGGTCCAACAAGAACTGTAGCACAAAGGTATCTGGAGGACTGTAAGTTGGAGACTGGGTTAGAGAGTCACAATGGGAAACTTTCTTCTAAAGTATTAATGTAATAAAATTATAAAAACAACCTACTAACACTACAGTTTTATACAATCAACATATCCTCCATCTTTTCCCAGATGAAAATTGGGATGCATGTGGCCAAGCAACATCACAGTAAGGAAGAACACGTAAACTAGGAAAGAGGGCAGCAGTTTGCTTTTGCCTGAGCCTATAGAGAAGAGTAAGATTTCCCCTTCCTCTCTTCTCCTTCCTGCTAAGTTAATTAAGTGCAAACTACTTTTGCACTTTGAACTCTGTCTGCAGCAATTTTGAGTAAAGGGAGGACAAAGAGGCAAAGTGTGTGGAGGGAGAGAAATAGGGACATTTTAAAAGCAGTTGAGAAGCTGGTACAGGAGATTATTCGGGGTTGTCCCTGACAAACTAGGAAAGTTAAAGGGCATGCTATATTCTGAAAAACAACGTTTTAAATAGTTTTTTAGAGGATTTCATGTCTAGCTGGAAAAAAATAGGTTGTTTCCAGATTTTTAATCTTGTTTTGCCATCCCCTGAAATATAATTTAAGAACCAGTGTAGTGTAATGGTTTGAATATTGGGCTATGACTCTGGAGACCAGGATTCCAGTCACCTCTTGGCCAGGGAAGCCCACTGGGTGGCCCTGGACAAGTCACACTCTCTTAGCCTCAGAGAAGGGGAAATCCTCTCTGAACAAGTCTTGCCAAGAAAAGTCCATGACAGGTTCATCTTAAGGTCACCATAAGCAATGACTTGAAGGCACACAACAATGCAGTATAATAGGAACTATCCATCTCATTTCTGTTATAGTATAACAGGAAAGTAATGACAATTTACTGACCTTTCATACAATAGGAGTAGAGTGAGGGGACATATTTCCATCAAGTCCTTCCCCACATAACTAGTCTGCAGAAGAATTCTCTTCAAAACATTCCTGATTGTTTCAAACATTCTGCATGTTGCAAATGTAATAAACTTCCCAATATAAAATCTATGAAATCATATAACCAACATTCATGTAGGCTTCATTCCCACTTACAAATAAATCAGTTTGCAATCCAAATCGATGGATCAATTCAACAGCAGAGTGTGGTTCACACTGCATTTGCCCTGATCACATTTTCTTGTTATAAAATAACCCACTTCTTGTTCACATTGAGCAATGATTCGATTCCAAAGGGACCCTCTTCAGCAAACAATCATCTGATCACTTCATTAAAAAAATTGATTCCAATCTGCATCCCATTCACACTTGCGCTGAATCAATTTATTGCAAAAGACGAGAAAAAAATGAGTGTCAAAAAGAAGTGCATTAAATGGGTCTAGCGCATGCCCCCCTCTCCAAACCACTTCAGGAATTCGGCTCAAGTGCGAACAAGGGTTATTTAAACCACTTCGAACCAGTTTGCATACCGGTTTAAAAAGTACAGTAGTGGGAATAAAGCCAAAGATTTCACCCTGTTCCCTACACACAAGTACTTTGTAGGAAATGTGCAACATTTGAAGCAGGACACACATCTAAGCTTTTTTTGCTGCCTCTGAAGCAGCACGAAACCATTTTGTTTGGCTTTAGTGAGCAAGATCAGACTTTAAACTCAAGTTCCGTTGTTCTTTTTTAATCTGGCCTTCTGTTATTTTAAAACTGAAACACATTCCAAACACTAGGGATGGGTTGGGCAAGAAATGGAACTACATAAATACATAAACTTCTCTCTCTCTCTGGATAGCAAAAGAGGAATATTTATGGAACTTTGTGAACCATCACCTAATTTGACGAAAAAGCAAAGTGAACACATACTTTGCCAATCTGTGTACTTTGTTATCCTCAGTGGGATAGCTGCCACATTTATAGTCATTACAGAACCACAACATTTATTAATACGGATGAGCTTTCTAGAGTTCATGCCTAGTCCATCTCAGGATTAATTTGGGAGAAGAATTTTCCTTTGGTTAGAATATTTATACCTGCTTCAAATAAGTGATCTCTTGGGGAGACTCAAGCAGAGGGGAAATAGTCAAGCATCACTCAGGTTTTCATTTGCCAGAACAATGCTAGGTTTTAACACTGTTAAGTGCAGAGTCTTGTCACAAGAAAAATATATATAACTACAACCCATTATTTTATCTAACTAAAACAATACCACTTCCAGAAGCACTTATACATTTAAAAGAAAAGAAGACACAAAGCAAATGTTTGTGTGTCAGTGCCTACACACACACTTCAAAAACATTAAAAAGAACAGAAATGAAGGAGTAGGGAAGTAGATAGAGGTCATAATGAAGAGAAGCTACAAGTTAAAGGGGGAAAGTTCAGAAAAGTTACTTTTTTCAATTACAACTTCCAGAATCCACTAATTAGCATGGCCAGTCCTTCATTTCCAATCTTCTTTTTAATGTTTTTGAGGTATGTGCATGTGTGTCTGCACCTACACACAAACATTTGTTTTGCAATTTTTTTCCTTCCATGTGTACATGCTTCTGGCGGGAGCAAATAAGTTTTTCTGACCTGGGAAAAGAGGACATGAGTCTTCATTGCTTTTGTTGCTGTTGTCAGGAATGCTTTGATTGTGATTTCCTGCATGGCAGGGGGTTGGACTCAATGGCCCTTGTGGTCTCTTCCAACTCTATGATTCTGTGATTCTATGTTCCAGAAATTTGCCCAGCAATGGAATGTTAGAGATGGGCTGATAATTATTCAGAATAACAGCCTCACCATAGCCTCTTTTAGGCAAAATGGAAACTTCCCTTGCTGCAGTGAGGCATTCCCCACTCCCCTTACCCATTCAGCTAGTCCCCCTCTAACCACTTTTGAAGCCAGAAACACAGTCCCAATGTAAGTCAAGATTCAGCTCACTTCTTTAGCATGGGTCAATTGATTGCCTTCGATGAACAATGATGGATACTGGAGCAATATGTTTGGTCTGTACCATTATATGGACAGAACCATTTATTGGTTCACTCTTCCTGGAAGAATACATCAACTGGAACACAGTAATCTTTTGAACCTGGTACATCTATAGATGTTGAGATGCTGATCCCTGCACAAAAATGTATAACAAAATATATTAGGGGAAAGAGCATACAAAAATAATCACAGAATAGAGAAAAATGCACATTAAAATTTATATTTTTAAAGGGAAAGCCTATAAAAGCAAATGCACATTCCCATGCATTTGGTGGTTTTTAACTGCAGACTGTTACAGAAACAGGAGTCCAGAATGGAACACATTTACAACTGACCACATGTAAAACATATGCAAAACTGAAATGCACATTCATTTCTATCAGCAACATGCTGCTATTATGTGCACTTTCACAGGGCCATATAGCCCTAAAAACAATTCTTTGATGTGTATATGTAATAGTAGTATAGCACACAATTCAGAGAAGTTTTACCAGTGGAGGATAAAACAGAAACAAAATCAGTAGTGCCAAGCCATGCAGACCTAGATGTTACTCCAGCATTAAAAGGTATACATTCATTATTAGCCATACGACGAGAGATTGAAGACTCATTTTAAAAGTTTCTCTGTCACAAACCTTATCTACAAAAATTTACTGTAACTAATTGGCTACGCTTTTGTCTGAAACTTCACCCGAAGTGGTTTTATTTCAAGTGATTTCATTTTAAGTGGCTGAACATACTGAATTTCAAAGAGGAGTCTGTGAAATACTGCATATTTGGCAAGAATTATAACTGCAGATCGGGGACAGATGTGAAGTACACCAACAGGAATATAGAGCATTACTTGAAACCATCAGAGTTACCACAGATATACAGAAAGTCCAGTAGAAAAATAGTTGTGGTACTATAAAATAATACTGCCTTACTTCAATTTCCAAAAAATCTTGGGGAAATTTAGAAGAAATAATATACACCTCCAAGGTCCTTGGCATGATGATACAGTGGTCCATTTTAACAACACTAAGAGAAATAATTCCAGCCTTCACATTTCCTGGGTTTGGTAAGATTTAGCCAGATGCCCAAGTTTGTTTTTGTGAGAGAGTTATATATAATATCTTTGATGCATTAATTATTTATAAGAAAAGGCATGGTCTTTGTGTAGAAACACAGAGAACTGAGCAGAAAATAGTCTTAAACATATAATCAAGTTGAAACAGAATAAATTGAGGAAGTAAAATATACAGTTTTCATGGGGCAATGTGTGACATAGGGGACAGCAGGTTCAAATTCTTCTTTAACCATCAAACTAAGACTATACTACCCTACAGGACTCTTGTGAAGTTATTGTTATACATTATTAAAAACTTCTTGGAGGGAAAAGTTAGTGGAAAATGTAGTGTGCATATATATATATATATATATATATATATATATATATATTGCAATCAGTTTTAATACATCATTGCCTCTTTAATTCAGTTTTCTTTACAACTTTTTGTATATTTTGTGGGGCAATAATGAAATGAGGATTTATGTTTTGGAAGAAAATGTATCCTCCATATCTAATGGCAGGAGTGGCTAAATCTGAATATGGAATTACCAATGCTTAGTTCAGAAAAGTATTAGGCCTCAGTTGTGTAATCTGAGAAAAAATAAAGTGGTTAAATGATATGCGGCCAGGGGGTATATTCTTCCCAGCAGTGCTTAAGGATAGCCTTAGGAAATATTAGAAGGCCATAGAAAAGGATTTCCTACTTGAGATGCCTACTTTCATAGCAAATTTCAGGATGTTATAGCTTTTAAAACGCACCCTAGGATGCATTCCAAGACTACATCACCATGTAAAAAATCAAGCAGAAAGCTGAATAATGGATGTCACTGAAGGGTTATTCAGACATTGTTTTTTTTTTTAGCACGACTATATGAATAATCTCATTCACGCATTCTGGTTTTTGCTGTACACACTATTTTTTATTGGAACCACATCTATGCACATCTCTGCGACTTCTGTTGCTCACACCGGTCAACATTCGAATAAAAATGGAGTCAATAATGCAGGTGTATTCAAAACACACTCATGGCATGCAGAGTTTTATCCTCGTTTATCCTGGGTCTTTCGCATCAGTTATTCCCACAGCCGACAATGCAAATCTTTTAGGAAAACTCAAGAGGGAAACTGAGATCAATTATCCCGAGTTAAGGGATTTCTTTTACCCCCCCCAAAAAAAAAAACCTTACTCAGGTGTATTTAATATGCATGTGAACAACAAAGATCCAACCCACAATCTACTGGGATTATTTCTGCAGTGTGTTTTGGACCATAGTCATGCTAACAAAAACAATGTCTGAATAACCCCCCCCCCCCCCATGTCATTGAAACACCATTGATGGGTCCCTCAAATCACCTCAGGATAATATCTCCCAAACAGAAACCTATGGGGAAAGCAAGAGGGTATGAATGGCAGTGACTTGCCAGGTCAAGGCCGTCTGAACTTTTGAACCTTCCTTAATACTTTGTACCTGGTTCATTTCACTTAGTCCTGTGTGGGAAAAGAACCCAGACCTACTGACAGCATTTAATTACTACCTAGCAGTGATGAGCTTCTGATTTCTAAAGCTGAGGTTGGGAGCAGGAAATATGTTTTCGCCTGTTAAAAGGCCTTGGAGCATTCTTGAACAATGACAGCACCCCTGAGTGAAATTTACACATTTTTGAGGCATGTGCTATGTGTGGTTCACCGCTTTATTTAGCAATACATCTTAAAATTCTTCTTTTTTAAAGACATGGCAGAAAAAGGTTGCCTCTAGGGCCATCCATTACAACGAAGCAGGCCAACAGGGTCATAGAAGAAGATTTATCTCCCCATTTTTATCATCTTGTGAGGTAGAATGACAGTGTTCTCAAGGAACACCTCGCCTTTTCACTTTTCAAAGCCCACCAAACTGAATCAGAAACATTAACCATTACTCAGACAAAATTTACCGCAAGGCTATGCCTTTCATTCAGAATGCTTTTCATTCTAAGTAGGGGGGAAACCCCATTAATATATGAATGGATGCTTAAAATTAGTGATATGATATGAGAGAAATGGATAGGCTGACTTTTTTTAGTGAATAACTAAACAATGACCAAAGTAGAAAAAGTTTGGTTACCAGTTACGAAATGTTGGGAGGAAAATATTTCTCTGAAACTACTAGAGGTTCAACTAGATGATAAAGACTGTTGTCCAAAACACACTGTAAAAATAATCCAGTTTGAGACCACTTTAACTACCATCACTCAGTGCTAGGGAATCCTGGGAATTGTAGTTTATTGTGGCACCAGAGCTCTCTGAAAGAGAAGGCTAAATATCTCACAAGAGCTCACATCCCAAAACTTTATAGCACTGAGCCATGGCAGTTAAAGCAGTGTCAAACTGCGTTAATTCTGCAGTGTAGATGCAGCACCAGTGCCACAAGCACTGGTTATCATTTCTGAAACATTTTTGCAGGATTGACCCCGGCACACTGTTTATGTCCTCTAATTGTATGTTAGTCAAAGGTTGTTCTATGATAACTAGTATGAAGATACATTGGTGCCATCTTGTGCCATAAAACCTGCAGTAGGAAACCTTGAGCATTGACTTTTTGGGCCTATAAGCAGCAACTACTGTGGACTTTAGAAAAATATAAGGAGGCTGTATAGCTGGGAGAGGACATTAATCACAGAGCTGAGGAAAAGAATCAGGCGATTGTGGCTGCATCTGCACAGCAGAAATAATCCAGTTTGTCACTACTTTAACTGCCATGGCTCAGTGCTATGGAATTCTGGGAACTGTAGTTTTGTTAGACATTTAGCCTTCTCTGTCAGAGAGCTATGGTGCGGTGCTACAACATACTACAGTTCGAACTTCCTAGCATTGAGCCATGGCAGTTAAAGTGGTGTCAAACTGGGTTATTTCTGCAGTGTGGAAGCAGCCTCTGAAGAGACTGAGAGAGAGAGCGACAAAGGAGATTTTGAGGATAGTTGGAATCTGGAGAGAAAATAAAGGAGAGTAGAGAGGAACAGACTGGAATGGCAAAGACAACAGGAAAAAAGCCTGGAAAAATAATTTCTGGAATACAGGTCCCTTATAGTCCAGAAATGGCCTTTCCAAGTTCTGCCCTCCACAAAGCAATGCTCTTTTTAGCCATAGGCCACTGGGAGGAAAAGTGAGGCCTACACTTGCATCCAGGAACTGTATAGTCAGAGACAGGTTTGAGGGAATTTGAATATTCATCAGTCTCCAATGGAGGCTGCATCCACACTGCAGAAATAATCCAATTTGACACCACTTTAACTGCCATGCCTCAATGGTATGGAATTCTGGGGATTGTAGTTTGGTGGGGCAGCAGCACCCTTTGATAGAGAAGGCTAAGGTCTAAAACACACTGCAGAAATAATCCAGTTTGAGACCACTTTAACTGCTTTGGCTCAGGCCTTGATGGTATGGATTCCTGGGAACTGTAGTGTTTGTGAGACATTTCGCCTTCTCTGTCAGAGAGTTCTAAGGCCACAATAAACTGCAATTCCCATAATTCCTTAGTGCTGAGCCAGGGCAGTTAAAGCAGTCTCAGACTGGATGATTTCTGCAGTGTGTTTTAGACCTAAATGTCTCACAAAACTACAGTTTCCAGAATCCCACAGCACTGAGCCATGGTAGTTAAACTGAATTGTTTCTGCAGTGCTGATACAGAAATGTGTTTCTTAGATAAAGGTCCTCCACCATTTTAACTGCTACCATCCTGGCTTTGGAGAGAGAGAAGGAGAGGCAGGCACCATGCCTAGGCCCAGAGGAAGATTAAATGCCTTTCCTCCATTTATACTGCTATCACCTTTTCATGCTGCCCTTTCATGACAACCACAATTCGCTGCCTGAGGCAAAATTCTTCTTAACGTTGGGGCTGACTCTGTTGCCTGTCCTTACATTATAAGAAAGAAAGAAAAATGTGGTTTCTAGCTTTGTCTCTGAAGTATTGCCTATGTATTGACCTTTGGTCCTCCACATATTTAAACATAAACTCCCAGGATTCCTGGCCATGTTCTCCCTAGTAATAGAAGTCCCCAACCTCTAGAGTTTTAACCACTGTTCTTAACTGTTCTACTTTGAATGACGATAGCTTTCCAGCATTTCTGTTAGAAATCTTTCTTATCATCTGCTACTTGATTCCCTTTGCAGCTGGAGGTACCCACAAGGATTGAAAGTTTCCGCTTGCAAAACAACGTGCTCTACTCCTGAACTGTAGTCCATCCAAAAACACGGGCAATCTGATGGATACAAGAAAAGGAGCCAATACAGAAATCAGTGAGTTATGGCTAAAGTCTTCGAAGAATCTATAGTTTCCTGGCTATACAAAAGCCCAAGGCAGTTCTATAAAAGAACACATATTCGATTTGGACTAGATCAATTGTTAACATAGGATGAGCTCACATATGAATGACCTTTGCTCAGCACCAGTAGGATACAAGTCTGCTTAAAAAAGAACTAAGCCCTGTTCAAATGTTCAGAATGTGTGCAATTAAAGCATGGAGGGAGAATGGAAGGCTATAAATGTGGTAATTCCCTGCAGATGTTCTAATGAACACACACATAGATTGGAACCTTCCTATTCATTGCATGGGCCTGAATGTCTGCACAGTTTACAGTCTACATAGGAAAGACATTAATCTTGACAATAAGAAACATACATTTATTTTCTTTGCTTTAAAAGAAATAAGAAATGTACACCAGGGATTCAGCCCACGTCCAATATTTCTTTCTTGCACCAGTTTCAAAAGCCACATTCCACAAGTATATGAAATAGGCGTTCTGAGTGCATTTTTAGGCACGCTTATTGCTCACACATACCATAGCAGTTCATCAGTGCTAGAGTTTCCTGGCATACACGAAACATATGGTCCAGGTGAGTTCATTCAAAATATATGGACCAGGTAACATGTGTTACCCAGCTGCACTTTACATTCAGTGCATGAACTAAAGAGAAAATGGCAACTCGTTTCAGATGCAGATAATCCAGTGATATGCTCAGTATCAGCTTTCTTTTTCTCCAAAAGAAAGAGAGACAAAGTGCACTCTCTCATACATTTGTTGTTGTGTGCTTTCAAGTCATTTCGACATGTAGCGACCCTAAAACAAACCTATCATGGGATTTTCTTGACAAGACTTGTTCACAGGAGGTTTGTTATTGCCTTTCCCTGAGGCTAAGAGAGTGTGGCTTGCCCAGGATCACCCAGTGGGTTTCATGGACAAGTGGGGAACCCAACCCTGATCTCCAGAGTCATAGTCCAACACTCAAAAAAATGAAGGGAAAGCCCCTCATTTTTTCATGAATCTGGGCACAGATGCTTTAGATTTTTTAGCATTTGCTAAAATTTACTCTTAGGAAAGATGAGGTGTGATTTCAAACAGAGTATCCCTTTGTCATACACTGGTCTGTTAAATGTCTAACAATCTGTCAATTTAATGTAAGACTACAGCTCTTTCTTTTGTCCATGAATCCTTAAACTTATGTGACTCTCTTCCTGCTGAACCACAATATGCAAAAGCACCTTGTAGCACCTTTGAGACTAACTGTGAGAAAGAATAATTTTTTGTGGGTTTTTGGGCTATGTGGCCATGTTCTAGCAGAGTTTCTTTCTGATGTTTCGCCAGCATCTGTGGCTGGCATCTTCAGAGAATGCTTGCCTGGAAAAAGTGGGTACAGTATATATATACTGTGTGAGCCTGGGAATGCAGGAGTGATTTGCATGTGTCTTGTTCTGTGCTGATGGCCGGCCTCAGGCTGGGAGGCTAATGCAAACGAGGATTAATGTCTGCTAATTGGTGATCGTTATCTGCTGGGAAAGCCCCTGACTCCGAATGGTTTCCCATTTGCATTTGCTGAGTCCTTATTTTGCTATTCCTCAGGACTGGTAGCCAAATTTTGTTCACTTTAAGGGTTTCTTCTTTCCGGTTGAAATTGTCCAGGTGTTTGTGGATTTCAATGGCTTCCCTGTGCATCCGACAGTTAGTGGTTAGCATGGTCCGGAACTTCAGTGTTTTCAAACAGTATTTTATGCCCAGGATGGGCTAGAACTGATGCTGGCGAAATGTCAGAAAAAAACTCTGCTAGAACATGGCCACATAGCCCGAAAAACGCACAAAAGCCTATGGATGCTGGCCATGAAAGCCTTCGACTTTACATGTGAGAAAGAAGTTGTAGCATAAGATTTTGTAGACTTGGGTCCAAAACACACTGCAGAAATAATCCAGTTTGAAACTACTGTAACTGCCCTAGCTCAATGCTAGGGAATTCTGGGAACTGTATTTTTGTGAGACATTTAGCCTTCTCTGCCAGAGAACTCTGGTGCCACAATAAACTACTATTCCCAGGATTCCTTAGCACTAAGCCAGGGCCGTTAAAGTAGTCTTGAACTGGATTATTTCTGCAATGTGTTTTAGACCTTGGTCTGCTTCCTCAGATGCAGAGGAAGATGAAATATATGAAAGCTCAGGCTACCAACATCCTTTGTGCAGTCTTTTTCTTTCTGCCATTGCAACATACTGTTCTGATGCACAATAATAAGCAGCTACATAGTATATGAAATGCCACTCTCTAAAGGACTCTCGTATTTATGGATTAATGCTGGGATATATCTGACAGATCCAACAGTAACAACAATGCTGTTCATTACTTTAGCTAGCAATGCCAATATTAGTTCTATTAGTTCTGTTAATTCTATTTCTAGAGAGGACTTATTATCTATGGGTATCAAGCAAGAAAACATTGGACACTTCTAATCCCCTCCTCAGGTTCAGAAAGAGTTTCACATAGTGAAAGAAAGTAGAACTTCATATATTCATTGGGGATGCTGCTAAATTGTCATTTGGATTACACCATTTCCTCATGAAGTCAATTGGCAGTTTCTAAAAGCAAGAATTTGCCACTTGTTCATGTTTTTCCAGCTCTGAGTGGAAAGCAACCTTCTGACACCTGATTCTTTAAGGCAGTGCTTCCTAAACTATCCAATGAGGGAGACCAGTCAGGTACACCACCACCATCACTACCACCACGTGAGTTATGAGAGGTTAAAGAAATCTCTAGATTCCATCATGGCCTCCCAGTTTCAGCCAAATCCTGGCTAAAAATAGAAGCTAGCCCAAAGTACGGGCCCATGGCTGCTGTGATCCCTGGCTGTCTTGACAGCCCAGAGATAGCAGATTGCGAATGAAAACTGGTTTGGAAATTAAGAGCTTTCTTTTAAATTATGTTTCCTTCATTGGAAGGAATGAAATTGGTACTACAGCAGCTCAGCTGTTGAACTTTTATTTGGATAGTTTTCTTTGGGCTCTCCTAGAGATAGGGTAAACAGACGAGCTATCAAGGTCTTTTTGGGGTGGTATTTCATCTCTAGACTACTTTTCTTATGTCTTTTCTATAAATATGTTTTTTCAATGGCTTTTTGAGTTTCCCTCATCATTAGCAGAATAGGGAAGGGCAGTTTTTCATTGCTATTATTGTGAGGGAGTAAAGATTGACATCACCTAATATAGGCTTCAGAAAGATTAAATATGTAAAATATTGTGCTGTCAGTCGATACTAAACTCTCTGTTTAAAAGATACTTTATCTGTAATAACCAGATCCTAGTAGGATATGGAGATTGTGATCATTGCAAAATTGATCCTGGGGCATCTAGTTGACCATTGTTGGGAAACCACATCCTTTGGACATTTAGGCTAGCTCAGCTTGGCAATCTAATCAACTTTCTAGAAAAAGAACTTGGCCTTGTTAAAATCATAGTTCAAACCTCGACAATGTCTGGTCCAGCACTTCCATGATGAGTTGTTGCCTGGTTGCAACTCTGAAACACTTGCAGCAAGTTGCAGGCTCTTGTGTAGTAGGGGAAAGGTCTGTATGATTTTGTGACAGTAGGTAAAAGCTGGATTGCTTCAGGGTACTTTGGTGAATAAAGAAAAATCAGCAGAAGGCAGTTTTCTCAGCTGCAAGTGAACACTAAAGGAAATCTGGCTTGGTGACTTGGTGACTCATACAATGGTAGTCAAACAATTGAAGGAACTCTCCAAAGGAAGTGACCAAAATAGTCCTCAGGGTACAGCCTGAGGTTGTTTAAATAAATAAAAGGCCAGACTCCAAGGGGACAAAATAGAAACACAGGTTTGAGAACTGGTGGCGATCCAGGCATTCCCAAGCATGCATGCTTCCCTCAGCAGTTAACAGCTTGATGATTTCTTCTACATCTTAAAGTGTATCCATGGGATATTCACGGGCCAGTGGAAGAAGGATGTGTGCATCATGGAAATGCTAGTATAGCATCTCCAGCTGTACTGACGGCTGTAAGGAAAAAGGAGAAACAGCTGTGCTGCCTCAAAAATCTATCAAAAGCCTGGGGTTTGGGTTCGGTCAGAGGTGTCAGTAGGAGGTTTAGACTGCACCAAATGACACCACTGCTTCCCAAACATCTGCCTTTTGGGAAAAATGGGATTTGGTGTTTGCCAGCATGACTTTAAAAGGCTAAAGAGATAATGTGAATGGGACAAGGCTCAGTGGGAAGAAAAGGAAGAAACCTCCAGATTTAAAAAAATAAAATAATTTAATTTAAAAAATATTTTAAAATAGGCACCACTGGGTTCAGGGGAAAGATCATGTATTGGCCAATATTTGGGGACTGAACAAGTGTGCATGCTACAGCACCTCTACTGACAAAGACCTAGCATTCTTGTTTGGAGATTGTGACTGTAATATAAATTGCCTGAACTAGTACAAACAGATGTTGGGCTGCAAGGGACATACAAGAATCAAGGAAATAAAGGACCCTTTCTCAGGTTCTTATTCAGCCACTGTACTTTCTGACAGCCAGGGAATGGACTATCAGGGAAGCATGGGGCTTATTTTGCTTATCTATGGCCCGTTACAAACGGGCTGTTTTGTGCGTGCGGAGCGCGCACTAGGGTTAGGAAGGGGCGGTGCTTCCGCACCCCCCTAACCCTAGTGCGCGGTCCGCACGCACAAAATGGTGGCGGCCGTTCCACACGGCCACCGCCATGAGGACGTCACGGCTGCGCCGCCTCTATACGGGGCGGCGCAGATGTGACGTCCTCACTCTGCGCCAGGGCTCATAGTGCGCCCTTAACGTGGAGCAGGAAGGAGCTCCGTTTCAGAGCTCCTTCCTGGTTTGGTCCGCTGGGCGCAGCCTTCAGACGGCTGTGCCCAGCGGACCAAAGGAGAAAGGGGCCAAGCGGCCCCTTTCTCCTCCTCCCTGCCTCTGCGGGGTGTCCTTGGGGCTTGAAGCCCCAAGGACACCCCTTTCCAGGCTGCGGGGAAGCGGCCTTTTGCCGCTTCCCCGCAGCCCGGAAAGCAGCGGATTGGGGCCTCAGCGGCTGCCGTTTTGCCAGCTGAGGCCCCAATACACCGGGGAAAGGGGCGGGTACAGCCCGCCCCAAATGGGCGGTCTGTAACCCGCCTAATATTCTTCTCTATGAAATCGCTGGACACCCAGCATAGTATAGTTTGAGTTTTGGATGGTGACTCTGTGTAACCAGGGTTCAGATCCCTACTCAGCCATGGAAACCCTCTGGATGACCTTGAGCAACTCACTGTCTCAGCCTCAGAGGAAGACTATGACAACCCCTTTCTGAACAAATCTTGCCAAGAAAACTCCCTAAGAGATTTGCCTTAGGGGTCACTCTAAGTCAGAAGTGACTTGAAGACACACAACAATAACAAGAAAGAACTCCTTAGCTAAATGATGATATCTTTCAATATCTAATGAATTGAGCTGATTTAATAATGTCATTTTAAGTGGTTTAATGGTTTTAAAATTTAATGCTTTAAAAAATGTTTTCATTGAATGTATTTAAGGATACATTCAATTAAGAATGTATTTAAGAACCAGCATGGCATAGTGGTTTGAGCATTGGACTACGACTCTGGAAACCAAGGTTTGAATCCTCCACTCAGCTGTGAAAACTCACTGGGTGACTTTGGACAAGTCACACACTCTCAGCCACAGAAAATCCATGATAGGATCACTTTAGGGTTGCCTTGATGATGATGATGATGATGATGATGATGATGATGATGCAAATAATCCAGGACAAATCAAAGACCACGGATAAGGCATTTACATCATCCTCAGAACTGCAAATACTAGTGCTTTTTAATAAAGTATTCAAATATGGACAAATTATCAGTGTGATTAATAGTTGGCAATATTGTGACATTTTTTTCACCTCAATGAGGCTATGCCAGCATAATTTTAGAGTAATTTAGAGAGCTGCCATGCAGGAAATGCCTTTCATATGGATTTGTTGTTGTTGTGTGCCTTCAAGTCATTTCCAACTTATAGTGACTCTGAGGCCCGTTCCACACGGGCCTTTGCGGCGCCCCCGTCACGTGCTAGGGGTTGGCCTCACCCCTAGCACGTGATGGGGGCGTAAAAATGGCTGTGCCCAATACACACAGGCACGGCCATTTTTACGTGCCAGACGCTTAGCGTCTGCACGTAGCATCATGAAAATGAGGCGTCGAGTGCGCCATTGGTGCCTCGTCGCATCATTTCCACGACGCAAGAAGTAGCGCCATTTTGGAGATCCTTTTTAGCTGCGCCGGGAAGCCTCGTGGTTTGGCCGCTGGGGCTTCTCGGCGCAGCTAATGACGGCGCAGGCAGAGCACCGCTTTTCAGCGCTCTGTAACGTGCCTAAGATAAACCTATCATGGGGTTTTCTTAGCAAGATTCTTTAGAGAGGGTTTGTCATTACCATTCTCTGACGCTGAGACAGTATGATTTGCCCAAGGTTACTCAGTGGGCTTACATGGCCAAACCAGGATTCAAATTCTGATTTCCAGAGTTCTAGTCCAATGATCAAACCACTACCACTGGACTTTTTCTCCATTGCTTTTCACACAAAGAATAGTATCAAGGTAGAAGAGAGGCCCATTATAACATTCCCCGGAATTTGTTTTCTGGGGGAAGAAGGCACATACAAATTAGACATGAGTACTTTTCCAAACAAATGCAGCAACTACAGGCAATGTTGCAATGGAAGCCACTGTGCCATGGTATATATTCTTGAGTAATGCTCAGGAAAGCTTCTTCTTTTTTCCTGAACTATAGCTCAGAGGATGCCCTAGCTAACATGGCCAGTAGCCATTCTGACAGGAGGATTTTAGGAGCTGTTGTCCAAAAAGAAACTTTTAATTACTCTCACACTCCACTTGGATTTAACATGCTGCTCAGCCATGAAGCTCACCAAGTGACTTTGGCCAAGTCTTTCTTTTCCGCCCTCTCAGCTTCCCAAGGTAGTGGATGAGAAGCTTGGTGGCAGAGCTCAGGTTTGCATGTTGAAATCTGAGGTTCAGCCTCTGGCATGTAGAGGTAGTCAAAACTGCAAAAGAGCTTTGCCTGGTGCCTCCAAGAGCAGATGCCAGTTAGCACAGACAATATCCAGCTATGTAGGCAAACAGCATTATCTGATATGGGGCAGATCCATTTATTGCAGTCAAAGTTGCCTCACATGGTGGCTGCAAAGATAAAATTTTAGAGGGGGTGGAGACCTCTAGGTCAACATAAGTTGGTTTTGTGGACACAAATTTAAAATGATAAAGCTTTGATCAATAGAACAAAGAACCAGAACTCCTTTTAAACAAGAAAGTACCCTTTTGTTTTACTGAATTTTACTAACTTCCACATCGGCAGCATGGAAGCCTCACTGAGGTTGGTACAAACTTCCATAAAAGGCCTTACCCAGTGTGCATTAATAATATTTATGCAAATGGATGACCAGTGTTTAAAAGGAGTAGAGATTTTTTTTAAAGTTCTCCAGAAGCTCCAACTGTTAGGAATGATACAGCCAGCTGCAGTCTGAATTTCCTTGTTAAAGCTAAAAGCTCACACCATTCCCTTTCAGTGAGCTGCCACATCAGCTTTTCAAATTTAATTCAGAAATCCAATTTCTCAATGGAAAAGGGCTTTTGACCTTTCTGTATTTTGTTAAGGAAACAATGCATTTTCCAAGCATGATGCCTCTTACCATACCCGTTTAATCCCTTGCTTCAAAGAAAACATATATTTACACAAAGAACATAACACTTTGCTGAGTTTATCTTAACGCACGTGTTGGAACAAACAGGACTTCCAGTAAAAACAAAATCATAGCACTACATCTTCCTTTGTTTCCTTGGGGGGTTTATAATATAGTTCTTCCCTCTAGCTAGACTTTAAACATGCTTATTGCTCCATCTCACTCCCTTCCTTTGCAAAGGTTTCCTTCATATGAAGCATAAATATATGTTATTGGCTTTGATCTCCTCACTAGCAGCACTTGAATTTGGTCCAGACCTCTGTATCACTAAACGTTATCATATGCTATACAGTATTTCCTGTGAACTGTATTAAAACAAAATGTGCAATTCATACATAGTTTGTTGTAAAGTACAGGGCATGACCTGCACCTTGTTGTTGTTTTTAAAACTTTGATTTAACCCTGCCTTTCTTTTAGGTTATTCATGTTAGGATACACTGTTGTGTTTCAATTATCTGGCTCTGATCCATAACCCAGTTATACTTTGGTGCTTCATTTTAAAGGGATGTACGAGAGTCCATTTGATTTCAACTGGAGTAAATCTACTTATGCCTAATTCCTTCAGGTTTAAATAGGATATGAACTGGACTCTATAGATTCCCATTATTGTTATCTACAGTAACACTGCAGCCTTTCACCAGTAATAGGGAAAGCTGAATAAATACACCGGCCCCAGTCAGCAACAGCTATTAAAGTCTTTCTGATCCTTGTTAATCCCTTCGCAGTTTGGATATGTTTAGCATACAAAAACTAAGGAGACTTAGAAAATACATGTAAATAGGGGAGGGAGGAGACGAACTGTATGAAAACCCAGTTTCCTCTCTCCCCTACTCCAAATTCTGTCATGATGCCTGTCACAGTCATAAGTTGGGCAGTGAGAAATACTTTTGCTCATCCTGAATTTGTGATGTGTCAATCATCACATTTACTCAACAGCAGTCTGTTGGATAGGGTGGCAGTGATGGGCAGACTCAAAGCCAGCAGTGAGCAGGGACAGAATAAAAGGTCCTTTCCCCACCCTCAACGCTCTGGCATCTCATCTTCATCTTCCCAGTCAGCGGATATCAGAACAGCTCACCCTTGCAAGAACTGAAGACTTTTGAAATTGACAGCCTTATCACATGAGAAAAGACACTTGAAATGGAGCAGAAAAGTGGAGATTTCTCCATGCCTCTCCACATACTATTGTAGCATTATGATTCTCTTCCTGAGGGAGGCAGTTGTAAAAGTATGCCTTTTGTCAAATGGATTTTTTCAGCATGACAAAAGGCATGCTTTTAAAACCATCTCCCTCAGGAAGAGAATGGAAGTGATACAATGGCATGAGGAGAAGCATGGGGAAAGCCACAACTCTCCCATTCCATTTTGGCTTTCTTTTCTCATGCCATAAGGCTCTGAGTCAATGGTTGCATTAAGCTTCAGGCAGCAAATTGCCAAACCCTGGGCAGTGCAGTCGAAAAGAAGAGACATTTTTGTGTCATAAGCCCCTTTTTCTACATCAGGTGAGTAGGCAGAGGGTTGGAGAAATGCCAGAAGGGTTTCCCTCCACCATGCCAAATATCAAACCAACATCTCTCCTTTACTGTTCCATCCATACCTGTGGATCACCAGAAAGTGAATCATTATAGATCTTACTGTTATTGAGTGATTGAGAAAAAACAGGCAAGCTAGGAGATACTGCAGAAATTTGCTTTTGCCTGACTCTATAGTAGGGTTACCAGGAAGAATAAGAGACATGGCTCCTTTCCCTTCAAAGGTTGTGCAGAAGAGGGAATTTCAGCAGGTGCTGCTTGTTGTGCAAGGAATACCTGCTGAAATTTCCCTTACTACACAACCATTAAGGGGTTAACCCTGTCCTTTAGTTCACCTGGCAACCCTAGTCTACAGGGAAAAGCAAGATTGCACCTCATTCTCTCCTTTTTCCTCTGCTGAGTCAATTTAGTGCAAACTCCTTTTGCTTTTTGAACTCAATTTGCAGCAAATAAAATGAGGCCAAAAGGAGAGAGTGGGGGTTAGAGAAGAATGAAACCAGGACACTGGAAAAGTAGCTGAAAAAGTGGGGTGTCAGAGGATTAATCAGGACTATCCCTGCCAAACTCAGACTTTTGAAGGGTATAGGACTAGTTGAGACTTTTCTTTTGGGGCCAGGCCTAGCTGGCATAAATTGTTTCCTCCCAAGTGGCTTTACTTTACTCCCTAAGTGGGATTTTATTCTCCTGGTAGAAATTTGTTTTTCCTTTGAACATTCTCGGAGGGTTGCTTAAGGACTCGTTCCCAGCATGGTAATTGTTTTCTAGCAAGGGCTGTTTCCACTAGCTCTAATTAGTGCTGTCACTTCATTAAATGGTTTTCAAGTTCACTAACTGTTCAGCTTTGAAACCCCAAACTGATTAATTGACTCCTAGAAGGAATGGAGGGAAAACACTTACAAATTTTCCCTCCATTCCTTCTAGGAGTCAATTAATCACTTTTTAAAAAATTATTGTCTGAAAAATAAAAATAATACCTTATTATGATGTATAAAACAAAACTTTTCCAGGGCTGTCTGCTTCAAGGTTCAGTTTTCTGAGTTTTGAAATGTGTTAAGGAGGAAATGGCTCTTGAATGTAGACTGCATACCCTCCAACATTTCAGAGATGAAAACAAGTATAGCCAAGCAACACCAGAATATGGTCAAGATGCCAAAAGATATCAGCCAGGGAGAACACACAAGGTAAGAGAGGCTGCAGTAGCTTGCTTTTGTCTAAGGCGGGGTACAGACGGCAGAAAAGGGGCGGTTCGCAGCTGCCCCTTTTCTTGCTGGGTTGGAGGCAGGGCAGCCTCACTGGCAGCCCCTGTGGCTCCAACCTGGCACTTTTCCAGGCCGCTTCCCTGAGGCCTGGAAAGGGGTGTCCTTGGGGCTTCATACCCCGTGGACACCCCGACAGGTGCAGCCAGAGGAGAAAGTTACCGCAAGAACGAGGCTCCCTCCCAGAAGGAGCTCCATTTTGGAGTGACTTCTCGAGCCACAAATAGGGCGCTCTAAGCACCCTCCAGCAGTGTGATGATGTCAGGCACACGCTGGTCCATTTGGACGTGGCGCACGCGTGACTGCATCGTCGTGCGCTGCATATGGATGGCACCATGCCAAGATGGCGCCATCCATACATAGTAGGGCTGGGTAGCATGCGGTTGCTGTGTGCTCCCCAGCCCTATTTTTGGCCCCAGCACAGCACTTTCGCGCCATCTATACTGGGTCTAAATCTACTAGGAAGGACAAGTTTCCACCCTCTCCTTTCTCCTGCCCCCTGCTGAATTAACTGAGTGCCAATTACTTTTTCACTTTGAACTACATTTGTATCGACTGAATTCTTGTTATATTTATTTCTAGCCTGCCTGTTCCCCAGTTCAGGATTCAAAGTGATTTACAACAAATTCTAGATTGAGGGAAGTAATAGTACCACTCTATTCTGCTTTGCTGAGGCCTCACCTGGAATACTGTGTCCAGTTCTGGGCACCACAGTTCAAAAAGGATGTTGTGTCCAGCTGGAATGTGTCCAGAGGAGGGCAACCAAAATTGTGAAGAGTCTGGAAACCATGCCCTGTGATGAAAGACTTGGGGAGCTGGGTATGTTTAGCTTGGAGAGGAGAAGGTTAAGAGGTGATATGATAGCCCTGTTTAAGTATTTGGAGTGTCACACTGAGGATGGAGCAAGCACATTTTCTCCTGCAGAGAATAGGACCCAGAGCAATGGATTCAAGCTACAAGAAATGAGATTCCACCTAAACACTAGGAAGAACTTCCTGCAGTAAGAGCTATTCAACAGTGGAATATGCTGCCTCATACTGTAGTGGAGTCTCCTTCTATGCAGGTTTTTAAACAGGTTGGATGGCCATCTGTCAGGGGTGCTTTGATTGTTTATTCCTGCATGGCAGCAGGGTTGGACTGGATGACCCTTGAGGTCTCTTCTAACTCCATTAGTCTATGAAATTTAAAAAAAAATCTATAAAAATACACAAAAATAAAACCAGATTAAAATATAAATCATTTAAAACACACACACATCATCTCAACAATTAGCATGATCTAGCACATATTTTAGGTGAGATAGGCCTTATATAGCCACTTATCATACACCTGTTGGAACAGAAAAATCTTTAATTGTCTATGAAACGTCTATGGAAAAGGAGTTCCAGAGCCTGAGGCTGCCACTGAGAAGCCCTTCTTCCTTCTTCCCACCTGATGTACTAGTGTGGGTGGTGGGATAGAGCGAAGGTCCTGTGGATCTCAAAGTATGGGCAAGTTCATAAAGAAAGGGAAGTAAACTGAGGGTGAGGGAGTGGGAAAGTAGGAGAAGGAGACATAAACTGGGCCATTTTAAAGCATCTGTAAAAGTAGAACAACTGATGATTATTTGAGACTATCCTTGCAAAAGGAGGACAGTTGGAGGGTATGAGATTTGGATAGGGAACCTGTAGTCCTCACAATACTCTTGGTAGTCAGAATCAGCCCAAACCAACTTGGCCAAGAGTGAATGAAGTTGGAGTCCAAGGATATTGGGAGGCCCACAAAATACAACAAAATCCAAAACACGCTACAGAGGCACAGCTTTATTAGGCTAACACAAAGGCACAAAATACATTATGCTAGCTTTTGAAGCTCACCGGCTTCTGCATCAAACAAAGATAATGAAGAATGAGTTAGTGTGGAAGAAATCAAATCTTCTTAAGAGATTTTGTTTCTGTTTACTCCATTCATGTGTGTTACTGCTAATTTGGTAGCTATATGGAACGTTTCAACTATTCAATTTAAAAGACAAAGCAGTACTCCAAAGTGGCTTTCTCTTGCTCTTCAAATAGGAATCATTTATCTTCCTTTTGTCACCTAGCTCTCGCTTTGATTTTTCTCTGTGTTTTAAACAGATGCCCTAATGGCTCACAGGGGAATTAAGCTGTGGGACAAAAGTTACAATTTTAAAGCAAGTGTTTGAAATCAAAATCTGCTTTGAAGTTGCCAGGTTTGTATGGATTCATTAGAAAAAGTTGACGTTCTCAGTAAGGAAGGTCACCTTGTGGTTATTACTACAAATGTATTGTTTTTCCGGTTGTCCAAAGCTGAAACTTGAGACATGCAAGTGTGTTGCAGATATACATTAGACAATATTAAAGGAGCAGTTTATTAAACAAGAGAAAGTGCTGAAGGCTGGACTTTGCAAGATAAAAGGAGGATTTGTTATTAATATCCACCGTACAAACGAGAAGACTTATCATCTGCTTTATACCAGATACAGTGATCTCCAGCAAAATCAGGCCAAGACAGTAGTTAGCAAGCATACAGTGATCCAAACTACAAGCACAGACATATGGCATAAAGAGAACTATAACCTACCTATTAACGAAGTGACTGTTTGTTCATATATAACAAAACAGGAAAAAACATTAAGAAATTGAGAAAGGGAAAGCATACATGTCAGGATTATATGAAAGCATAACTCTTTCACACATACACTATACTCATCAAGATTCCACACATGAAAACTGAGACATGTGTGGCCAAGCAACATCAGAGATCAAGATAGCAAATTTTATTAATAAGGAAGAATGCACAAGTTAGGGGAGGCTGCAGCAGTTTGCTTTTGCCTGAGTCTATAGGAAAGAGCAAGATTCCACTACCTCCTCTTCTCTCCTCCTGCTGTTAAACTACTTTTCCACTTTGAACTCAGCTTGCAGCAATTGAAGAAAGCTGAGGACAAAGGGAGAAATAGGAGGAAGGGGAGAGAAACTGGGACATTTTGAAAGCAGCTAAAAAAAAGGGGGGGGGGAATAACAGAGGATTAATAGGAATTGTCCCTGCCAAATAAGGACGGTTTGGAAGTATGATAGATGTATGTGACTTGCATAATGCATATAACTCTAGCACCCAGGCTCCATATGCTTCACTTAGCATGGATATATTCATTCCATGCACCTATAACTGTAACTAACTATAACTACAGTGTGCATTGGGCACAATTATTCTTCAGATTTAACCTTTAAAAGTTCAATGTCAAAGGCTGTCTGAAAAGAATGTTAGATTTAAAACCAAAAATTTCCACAAAAAAAGTTGTTGTTTTTAACATGTTCCCCTTATTGTCTCCAGGACAAGTTCAATCGTGGACAAGTTTGTTGCATGCAAGAAGAACCTAGCTGCATCCAGAGGATCATAGGCATGTATTCAGTTATAGTTGGCCTAGAGGACAAGGCAGTGCTTGGAAAAGTTACTGCTCTGATAGACACCTCCTGACTTAAGAGTCTGAGAATGTAATCCAAAAAAGTAACTTTTCCAAGTTCTGGCATGAGGATGAAGATATTTTTGATGTGCATCTGGCTTTCTTTTTCCTTTTAATTCCAAAATATAACCCCCCCAAAAAAAACTTTATAAAAATATTACAAGAACTACTCTCTTTTTCTTTTTGGAGACAAGTAAAGACTCTTCTGTTCCGACAGGTGTTTGAGTAAAAAAATTACAAAACACAGATAAAATCAAAGCATACAGGTCAGTATAATGTGACAATGGTAACGCTTTTCAAAGATTACACTGAATGTGGGCAAGGGAGTGGGCTCATATGTGCTGACCCCACTCTGATTGCCCATGCACACATACTACTATGTGCACATGGAAATGTCTTGAAGGCATACAACAACAACAACACATCTATTCTAAGTTTGTTCATCCTTTCTTTTGCTGTCTGCAGTGTTTTCTCTCTTGCCCATCTTTGAAGAACATGTTAGAGAGACTCTTACCATCAGATGTTATGAAACCTTTCGCATTTGTAAGGTCCATCTAATCCAGGCCCCTGCCATACAGAATACACAACTAACATACACTTGCTAGTTTTCCACATACAGAGAGTAACTGACATGGAAAGAAATCAAGCATAGGAGTCCACCATTTAGGAGCATTCTGATGTTGTTTAGTTATGGAGACTCTGGCCTGTTACAGACTGCCAAAATAAAGCTGCTTTGGGTCTCTTTGGAGGTAAGCTATTTAACTGATGCGTGGGTCCTAAGAGTCCGGAGGTAACACCAAAGCCACACTCCATTTCTAAGCACTGGAGTGCAGCTTTGGTGCAGCTTCCGGATTCTTAGGATGCATGCATCATTTAAACAGCATACCTCCAAATAGACCTGAAGCAGCTTTATTTTGGCAGTCTGTAACAGGCCAGAGTTTGCAATTTGTGCTGTACTGGATGACCCAGAATGTCAGAGTAGGAATCATATACTCCTCCCTGGACTTACAGAACTGGAGGAAAAGCAATAAAATTTTATTTAAATAATTACTGGCCCAGAGGTTTTCAATACTGTGTTTCCTTGCACCTGGATTATATTAGCAGGCTGCCAATCCCAGGATCCATGTTCACTGTCACCTCTGCTATCACATTTGGTACAGCTGTCAGGGCTTATCAGGATCTTTCAGAGCAGTGTGCCAGGAAACCCTTGCACTTTTTATGTGTTAATCTTCACATTTTCCTTCATCTTTGTGCTCACTTTGACAGGTCATTGCAATGGCTTCAGAAAGACAACTGGATTGTTTCTGTAAACTTCCTGTCAGGCTTCAGGCAATGGAGGAGGCAGCGGTAGGCTAGAGTCCATTTTCCTTGTGCTCTACACCCCATTGGGAAATGCTTTGTCATCTAGTATCTTGACATGCCAGGATGCGGCCTTCCTGGTGGTTCTTGGTTTTCATAGTGCACAACCACTTTCTTATATTCCATTTATTTTCCGTCAGGAGTATAAAGAAATAGCTCATCATTTCCTGCATTGTAGCCCCTAGGATGTCATGACTATAGGGAAACATTGGTTTGGGTCTGCTGCATGAGGATGAAATGCATACTCAAAAATAGCAACAGGGATGATAACAACAACAACAAAAATCAAAGGAAGGCATCTTCAATATAAAAGGCAATGCAGCTCAACAGAAACTGTCAGCTTGAAATATTAGCAAAACTTCTGTTCTGAGTTGCTAGTCAAAACATGTGGAAATTCTGTAAGTTCTTGATGGGTAGTGATTTCTCCCTGGGGATTTGTTATTTTTTAATTTTAATTTTTGTTGTTGTGTGCCTTCAAGCTGACTATGGCTGCATCTGCACTGCAAAAATAATCTGGTTTGACACCACTTTAATTGCCATGGCTCAGTGCTATGGGATTCTGGGTGTGGTAGTTTGTTGTGGCACCAGAATTTTTTTAAAAAAAAATAAAATTAAAATTAAGAATGTTATTCATTTTAAATTTTCCTTTAAAACATCACATCTTACCAAATTTTTCCTTTAACTACATGAAACTATGCACATTTAAATAGATTTAGGCTGTGCGTCTGATATTATAATTCAAAGGTATAATTTTAATTTTGTAGTTGTTTATGTCACAGCTATTCCCATTACATTTAGTGATATATGGGAATTATGATTAATGAGTAACAATAACACAAAAAACATTAGTAAGGATTCTGTATGGTGTGGAACAAGAGGGGGTCCATGGGGGAGGTGACACTATGAGTTATCACAACAGGAGATGCCAACCCTAGGAGGCCACGCTCCTGATGAACAAATTTTGCCAAGAAACACCCATGATAGGTTTGCTTTAGAATCACAGTAAGCTGGGAACAACTTGAAGGTACACACAACAAATATTCAGGGGAGGTCTGCCATTGCCTTCCTCTGAGGCTGAGAGAGTATGATTTGCCCAAGGTTAATGAGTGGTTTTTCCATGGCTGAGCAGGACCTTGAACCCTGGTATCCCAGAATCCTAGTCTAACATTCAAGTCTCTACACCATGCTGGCTCTCCGTTGTTAGGAACCTTCAAGTTGATTCTCACTTTATCACAAACCTATTCCAGGATTTTCTTGACTATATATTTTCAGAGGAGGTTTGTTCTTGCCTTCCTCTAAGGCTGAGAAACTGTGACTTTCCCCTCGTTCACCCACTCAGTTTCCATGGCTGAACGGGGATTTGAACCCTGCTGTCCCAGAATCCTAATCCAACTCTCAAACCATGACTGACTCCCAATATTATTATTTTATTGGAAGGAAAATATTTCAAATCCTTCAATGTATATATAACACGTGACAACACACTGGCTTTCCCTCAGCAAACACCTAAATAAGCCTGTTTCACATTTAAGAGAAATAATATTTGTTATTAACTTTTCTGAATGAAGGCTGGAAAAAAAGCATTATTAAGTCCCACTGAAATCAATGCAGTCAGATAAGAACATGCTTAATTAAGTCTCCTATTGCAATAAGTGGAGCTTAAAAGTGCTTAGTCTAAGCAGAAGGATTTCCACTTAGCATAATCATCACTGGCATTAGCTACTTTCTCTGGTGCTTTGGGGGAACCACAGCTTTGATGGAGTCATAAAGTTTGTTCATGAAATTGTGTCTTCTTGAATCTATTATTGGCTTCTGTTAGTACTCCCTATAGTCTGGTTTAAGAGACTGAGGATGCCACTCTACCTGTGCTTTGTAGTATAACTAACTGGTTTTGAGGACATACACCAGCAATAATTGGGTCAGTGGCTCACATGAAGAGAGGTTGTTGCATAAGGATGTACTAAATGCTCCTTGTACAATGACCTTACAATACATACACAAGACTAACAGTGGTTTGCATCAGTTACCAACAAGATTCCAGCCTTTGGTTTTATTCACACTGCAGATTTTTTTAAAAATTGATCTTTTTATTAGAAAGTAAATATCAACTTAGTTTAAGCATTCATTCTTCCAAACACTATAGAAGAAAAAAGAAAGAAGAAATTGCATGAATTGAATATACATAATTCTTATTAGAAAGTTTCCCTAACAATACTGTGACTTTCTCTCTGGTTCAAATACACTTTAATCCCTTTCTTTACCTTACAGCTTAATTCATTCTATCTACCTCTCTAATCCGTTGTCATCAAGTTTAATTAGCGTGGTTTGCCAAGTCAGCATAAAATCCAAATAATAAATTTAAGCTCCAAAACGTTTCCTATAATTGTCCTATCGAAATCTTCACTATTGATAAAGAGTCTTACAGAACTCATAATTGGTATTTCTACCCATCTTCTAAATACAAATATGCTAAATAGAACTAGTATTAACAATGATAGAAAGCGTGAAACAATGATAGGTGGTGAAAATATTAACTGAAATATGTAATAAAATAACTAGCACACTGCAGAATTATAGCAGTTTGACATCACTTTAACTGCCGTAGCTGCACAGAATCCTGGGATTTGTAGTTTGGAGAGGTACAGGGATTCTCTGGTATTCTGAATACTTCATACCACTACAAATTTCAAGATCCCATAGTATGGAGCATGGGAGTTAAAGAGGTATCAAAGTGATATTGTTGTGAAGTGTGGCAGAGACATATACCTTTTAACATAAATCTCTCAGGTTCCATTTTTGAAACCCAAATTCAGTCTTGGATTTTCATGAGCAGGTGGCTGGTGAAGGCTGCAGTGACACATCCTGCTCAGAAGCATTCTTGGCTGTAGGCATGGAATCTCCTGGGAGAAAGCCATCAAAACCCTTTCAAAGCATGACGGAAATATAACTTTATAGCAGAGTTATCTACCAGTCTGAGATTCAAAGTTGTTTTTTTTCCAGACAGAATGACCATGGAGCATTTTAAAAACAGCTGGGGGGGGGGGGGGGACAGGACAACAGAGGATTAATCAGAAATCTCCCTGCCAAACTGGGACAGTTGGAAGATAGTTAATATATTGATCCTGGGAAGAAATTCCTGTGTGGCTGCTTTTCTTTCTTTACTTGTACAAATTCCTATTCCCATTTAATTATTTCCTTGGTCCCATGGTGCCTTTTCAAGGATATGATGGTTTTGTCCCAAGTCTACACGGGAGACATTGGTTTAATCTGCACTGCAGAAATAATCCAGTTTGACACCACTTTAACCACCATGGCTTAATGCTATGGAAATCAGGGAATTGTAGTTTTTGTAGACATTAGCCTTCTCTCTCAGAGAGCTCTGGTGCCACGGCAAACTACAAATCCCAGGATTACATAGCATCGAGCCTTGGCAGTTAAAGTGTTGTCAAACTGCATTATTTCTGTTGTGGATGCAGCTATTCAGAAGTATCCATTTGATCTTTCCCAAAGTTGGTTCCATTTCTAGCTTCCCTTTCACTTTCTCCCACATATCTGGGAGTAATGTACTATTCCAGCACTCCTTGTATTGAGCAAATCCTCCACTCCCTACAGCTGGAAATTGCTATTTCTGTGTAAGATCATTTGCTGTGAGGGTAACTAATATTCCTCTTGGGCCTGCATCAGATTTTGCCTGGCTACTTCATTAGGCAGGTCAAGACTTTGATCTTTTGTTCTTTGAACTTCTGTTTCACAGGATTTAGAGATGCTTGTAAAAGGAGAGGCCTATAAAATGGTCAACATAGCTGCTCTGGATTAGCAACTGTTTTAATATCCCCATGTTAATATTCAGTATTTAAGGATCCTGTTAGGATATTTAAGGAGCATTGAGCCTATATCAAAACACCATGAAATCTTACTACTTCTATGTAGCTCTTGTATAGCATTTCCAAGTGCTCTTTGTAGACAACTTCTGTAGCATCATAATTATTATCCCCGAATTAGAAATTGGAACCTGAGGCCAAGAGAGCAGTGTTGGCTTGCTTAGTCAAATCACAGGTGGGGACTCGAGATCTGAACTTCTTTTATGCTGAAGGCTGGTAGCCACTATATCATATGAACTGCATCTGCATTGCAGAAATAATCCAGTTTGACATCACTTCAACAGCCATGGCTCCATGCTATGGAATTCTGGGAACTGTAGTTGTGGCACCAGAGCTTGGCTCTGTGGATGCAGTAAGTACATTACTACCAAGTATGTGGGAGAAACTGAAAGGGATGCTAGAAGACCTTTTGGAAGAATAATATGAAAATTTGTGAATGGCGGCATCCACACTGCAGAAATAATCCAGTTTGACACCATGTTAGCTGCCAAGGATCAGTACTATGGAATCCTGGGATTTGTAGTTTGTTGTGGCACCTGAGCTCTCTGAGAGAGACGGCTATATGTCTCCAAAAACTACAGTTTCTGGAATTCCATAGCATTGAGCCAAGTGTTGTCATGGAAGGCAAGGGCCTATATTTTGTTGTTATCTTTCAAACAGAATTGGAGGAGTGTGTGGGATTTCGTGAAAAGCTGCAGGAAGTGCCCATTTTGGAAGGAAAAACATGCCCCAATAATGAGAGTGCAATTAAGCAGAATTTTAACTTCTTTGAGCTGTTTGGCTTTGGATGAGATCCTGCTCCATTTGTTTGGGTTTGTGGGTACGCAGGAGGCGATTTTGCTGGCCCTGGTTCTGTTTTGCCTTGGAGAGTTGCCAGAGACTTTCCAAGTGCAACCCTGCTTGTTCATAAACATGTCCAAAAGGGTGAGGGCAGAGGGAGGACAAACACGCCAGTGGCTGCACATAAATAAATAAAAGCCAGCTCTCCAGCCTATGTTAGCATAGAGTCTCCAGGGAGCTGCCTTTCCATTTGATGCTTCTGAACTTTCAGGGTTTTTCTTTTTCTTCTTCTTCTTCTCTCTCTCTCCCTGTTTGCTTTTTTACTTTCTCTTTTAAGGGAGATTTTATTTGGCAAGGTAGGGCTGTGGAGGTTCTTCAACACATAAGGCCCATGGGAAGTTTTGAGACAGAGCCAGTGTGTCTAGCATAATATAGGAACTGACTTAATGAACCGGACTAAGGGGCAAAGTTGGAAGACACTTTAAAGAAGGAACTTCCAAAGATGTCTTTCTTTCTTTCTTTCTTTCTTTTCTTTCTTTCTAGTATATGTGGAGGAACTGGTACAGATTGAGACCCCAGCATAGGAAGGAAAGAGATTAGGTAAAAGATAAAGGTAGTTCATTGACATGAATATCAAGTCATAACCGACTGTTGGGGGTGGTGCTCATCTCCATTACTAAGCCAAAGAGCCAGCATTGTCCAAAGATGACTCGGGTGGTCATGTTGCCAGCATGACTGCACTGAACGCTGTTACCTTTCCACCAAAGTAGTACCTATTTATCCACTTGCCATTTGCATGCTTTCAAACTGCTAGTTTGGCAGAAGCTGGGTCTGACAGGAGCTCACCCCATCGTGCAGCACTTGGGTCTTGAACTGCCAACCGATAGTCAGAATTGGCATCTTAACCACTAAGCCACCACATCCCTTTTATCCTTTGTCCACTGCTGTAGTTTCAATCTCTACAGCTGGCCCTCAATATCCATGGATTTTTAATCCATGAATTCAAGCATCTGCACCTTGAAAATATTCAAAACATATATATAAATATCAACAGCAAACCTTGTTTTTGTCATTTTATTCAAGGGACACCATTTTACTACGCCATTGTATATAATGGGACTTGAGCATCCATGGATTTTGGTATCAACAGCCGGTAAAAGAACCAACCCCAGCAGATTCCAAAGGCCCACTGTATTTGTTTCAGTAGCTAACTAACTTTTTCACAATGAAAATTGCAGATGTGAGGATCTGACCCAGAGTGGGATGACAGAGCAAAGGCTTAATGCCTTCTAGTCCCTAGTATTAAGACCTAGATCAGGACTCCTGTGCTTAATCTAGAACAAAGTGGCCCCTACACTAGCATTTTCTTTTCTTTTTCTTTTCACCTCTCCAGCAGTCTGCTGAGAAAGGGACGTCTTGGACTTGCTGAGGAATGAATTGGTTGTTCACACACAAAGTTGCTAAAACAAGCCTGAGGGCTAGTCTATACATAAGTGTATTATGTCCATTGCTGTGGATTTTTACACATTCACATTGACAGTTCATTGTCTTCCCTTTCTTGTGCAAATTGACATCTATCCACCCTCCCTCTGCCAAAAATGTGCAGCCATCCAAATCCATACAAAGCAGACAGCCACACATGTGATAATGCACATTTCTACAGATTTTCCTCATTGTGGCATACTGGTTTGAATGTTAGATGATGACTCTGGAGGGTTTGATTCCCCACTTGGCTTTGAACCATTGGGTGACCTTGGCAAGTCACATGCTCTCAGCCTCATGGGAAAGCAACGGCAAACCTCCTCTAAAACCCCATAAATCCGCCTTGGGGTCACTGTAAGTGGGAAACAACTTGAAGGCACAGAACAACAACAGACTAGCCCTGAGAGCTCAGGCTGAGTCGTGAAGGATAGGTGAAGATACCTCTTTTACATAGCATTGCAGCAGTGCACAGAGTTTTAAAAAAGAAAATGGAATAAAACCCTTGAGCTCCCTTATTTATTAAATGTAAGCAACAACACTCCCTCCAACAGTGATGAAGAATGTAGTTACTAACACAATTCGACCTCGCAAAAAGAAATAGAAAAAAAAGATAAAAGTAACAAGATTAACCCAAACAACTCTGTTTTTGGGATGACAGTTTAATGAGAAATGCAAGATTTTAAAAAGGATAAATTCCAAGCTTTTTGAGCTTCAAGAGCTAAGTGGAAAGGCAGTGATTTCCTCATACACTGGAAACTTGTCTAGTCGTGTGACCATGCACATGTTTACGGAGCCTTCCCCAAGTGCTAGAGATCTGAGCTCCATGTTAAAAGATCTTCTTATCCTTGGGGGATCTCAGCTGATTCATCCCTTGACACTGTAATCTTTGGAAATGTAGCCGGCAGATGGATGATTTCCAGTGGTGATGAAAACGTCTATAAAACCTGCTTTGAGCTTGTTCTATGCTGCTCAGAGGCTAGTACCAGGTCTAATAGTTTTAAGTTACAGAAGGGTAGATTTTGATTGAACATTAGAAGAAACGTCTTGACAGTAAGAGCAGTTCAACAATCAAATTGATTACATAGAGAAGTGGTGGTATTTCTTTCTCTGGATGTCTTCAAAAAGAGACTGGCCAGTTGCCTGCTGAGGATGCTTTAGCTGGAGATGCTGCATTGACCAGGTAGTTGATGGCCCATGTGGCCTCTTCCAGTTCTAATACTCTATGAGATTTATTGATTTTATACACACATATGTTATTTTTATATATTATAAATATATTTATTTTATACACATATACATTAAATGGTAGTGGTATTCACCACTCTTCTGCTGAATACCAGCATTATACATATGATTGTATATAAGCTGGTGTGCCTGCATCCCATCATACAGTGGGCAATGCCAAATGGCTGTTTCTGCAATCCCCAAGAATGCACATCTGCATAGTTGGAATTATGTTGGTTTGTCCTAAATGGGGTCTTGTTCACACTACACAATTACACCACTATGATTCCAGTTTAACCGCCATGATTCTATACTGTGGAATCCTGGGTTTTGGATGGGGGGGGGGGGGGGGTATTTAGACTTTTGAGCCAGAGAGCTCTAGATCTTTACCAAACTCCAAATCCTGGGATTATAACACTACAATTGTGTAGTGTGAACAGGCCCCAAAATAAATCCATTGACTCAATTGTCAAATTCAACAGATATGTAAACCCCCATAGATTCAATGGCTCTCCCCTCACTGGAATAACAATAGAATTTAGGCCCATTTGAAGATTACACAGAACATGTTCATTGCATAAGAACCAAAGAAATGCAACCTTCTCAATGACTGCATCACCCTATAAGATCTCACTTTTAGAGATAGACAGGATATAAGTGCAATAAATAAATAAATAAATAAATAAATAGTTTGGTGAGAACAAGGGAGAGAGTCTTCTGTTACCCAAAAAAGGTGGGGGAACTGGAGGCGTCCCCACCAACTGTGTCAGGGTCCTTAAAAGTTTGGGAAATTTATTTCGCTCAAGGGCAGTTTGTAAGTTGTTGGGTAACTTGAGGATCATTGTACTAATTTGAGATAACACCAAATTTTGGATGAATAAAGAAAGGTCTCACAACTTCCCAGTTGAGCCTCCTTTTTCCAAAATGGTTTGGACCAGAAGTGTTTTGGATCCCCCCCCCCCCAGCTTTTGGAATATTTGCATGCACATAAAGAGATATCTTGCAGATGAGTCCCAATCTGAACATGAAATTTATGTTTCATATATTCATAGAGTTGGAAGAGACCGCACGGGCCATCCAGTCCAACCCCTGCCATGCAGGAAATCCAAATCAAAGCATCCCCGACAGATGGCCATCTAGCCTTTGCTTAAAGACCTCCACGGAAGGAGACTCCGCTACACTCCGAGGGAGTGTGTTCCACTGTCGAACAGTCCTTACTGTCAGGAAGTTCCTCCTAATGTTGAGGTGGAATCTCTTTTGCTGTAGCTTGCATCCATTGTTCTGGGTCCTGTTCTCTGGAGCAGCAGAAAACAAGCTTGCTCCCTCCTCAATATGACATCCTTTCAAATATTTAAACAGGGCTATCATATCACCTCTTAACCTTCGCTTCTCCAGGCTAAACATCCCCAGCTCCCTGAGTCATTCCTCATAGGACAAGGTTTCCAGACACGCACCAGTTTCTCAATGTCCTTTTTGAATTGTGGTGCCCAGAACTGGACACAATATTCCAGGTGGAGCCAGACCAGAGCAGAATACAGTGGCACTATTACTTCTCTTGATCTAGAGTAGACACTACACTTTTATTGATGCAGCCTAAAATTGCATTGGCCTTTTTAGCTGCCACATCGCACCTTATACATATACAGTAGCTTGAAGGTAATTTTATACACAATAGTTTAATAATTTTGTGCATGAAGCAGTTTGTGTACGTTGAACCATCTGAAGTTTTTGTACACAAAACCATTCTGATGGTACACTGAACCATGAGTAAGCAAAGGTGTCACTATCTCAGCCAGTCATCGGGAGAATTTTGGATTTTGGAGTTTTTCAGGTTTCAGAATTCTGGATGAGGAAGATTCAACCCATAATGCAACTACATGTGTAAAGGAACTTACATGTGTATGAAATGAATAGGATTCCAGCCTTTCCTTAAAAGGCTGCTCCAACTTGGGAAATATTAGTTTAGGTGCATTTGCATTACTAAAATAATAATAAATAGTAATGCTATAATCATAGAAAACTGTAATGGATTTAGGCTAATCTAATGATGCCACATAAGACTGGTGGCATTTATGTAAAAGCAGACTGTATAGACTAGGCTTTAAATTCCTTCATAGGTGAAAATGAATAATCCTTGTTTCCTCACAGCTGTGATGTTCATTTATCATTACTAATGTGGAAAAAACACTAGGCTTGATGCCACCTTGTGACCACTCTGGGTAACATCAATAGAGCTCCTGCTAAATTACTGCAATTACTGTCTGTCAAACTACAGAGTGGAAGTGGTCAAACCACAAATCAGTGAAATGAGAATGCATGTTACAGGACCAGTTCTACTATGAGGCAAAGTAGGGTGGCCACCTCAGATGACAGATGATGGGACGTGTTGAAGCCAGTGGCATCAACACTCACTCAGCTGGTCTTTCTGAGTTTTCCATTGAAGGCTGACGCAGTGGGTGTCATGCAGCCTGTCCTGTGCTTACAAAGTTACCATACTAGTCAGAGCTTGGACAGTTACTTTAAAAAAGTGTTTTGTTTAGTATTTGAAGAGAGCCTAATTACTTTAAAGGCACAAGCTCCTGTTTGATCTTGGAAGCTAAATAGGGTAAGACCTGGTTAGTACTTGGATGGGAGACTACCAATGTATACCCGGTGTTGTTGGCTATATTTCAAAGGAAGGAACTGGCAAGACTACCTCTGAATATTCCTTGCTTAAGAAAACACTATGAAATCCATGAGGTTGCCATAAGTCAACAGGTGACTTGAAGGATAGCTATGGGATACATTATTTTAGGCCCTCTAAAAGCTGTCAGTTACCATTACAGTTATAATTCTAAAGCAGCTATTTATTCTCATTATCAAAAGGAATTAGAATAGTTACTTTTTGTTACTTTAAAAAAACAATCGTATAGCAGAAAGATCCTCTATCAACCATATACTCCAAATTCTACTCCACCAATTATCAATGGTGAGATCACCTGATTTCCAACACTGGGCTACTTCTAATCTGACAGCAGTGATGAAAAAAAAAGAGATCAATTTCCTATGTTTCAATTTAGCATTATCCTTAAAAAATATAGAAAGCATAAGCAAAATTGGACAGAAATTTATGGTTTGATCAATGATATATGAAATTTGATACAGGACTGCACCCCAGAATTCTCTCATTTTAGGGCATTTGATCCACATGTGAATATAACAGCCTCTAGATTTGCATTCTCTCTAACAATCCAGAGAAAGCATTTTAACCATAGAAAGCATAACTGGCATAACATACCATCTATAGATGGTTTTTAGAGTATTTTCCCTCACAGATGCCGAACGGGATTTGTATGGGGTGAAGACCAAATTTGAGCCATGCAGTATCTGAAATCGTAGTATTCAGCACAAATTGCCAAAACGAGATTTTGCAAAGGACAAAAAAATAACTGACACATTTCAGGAAGACCGAATGATCTTCATCGATTGTGTAAACCAAGATTCCCATCTACTCCAACCTTCCACTTTGCAGATAGATCTCTGGAAAGACACTCTAGAGCTGGCTCTTCCTGAGAACCAATTTAGTGATTATGCTGCAGAATAATTGTTCACCAGATAATACCCTTGACCCATGTTATCAATTGATGTTGGTTCTGTATTTGTCGTACAGACTCTGTACGTGTTATTGTAAAAACCTAATAGAAAATGAATTATAAAAAATCCATCTGAATGGTAAGTCACTGGCTTGTAGCATGAAAGACACTGTGAGGGGATGAGAAGGAGTCACTGACATGAGAAACTTCCTTTTCTAATGAGCAAAATTGGCTAGTTTTAAAACTGTCACCTTTTCTGGTAGTCTGGCCTTTCAAGAGATTTAGCCTCTCTTCCAGCAATGATTCCTCAAGGGAATACTGCCAACCTTTGGCTCCCATTTACTGTGTACTTGGATCTAATATGAAAGGACATCCATGGGCTTAGAAAAAGGCACTCAAGAGAATTTGGCATCCCTTCAAAACCTGCTATTCCACTGTCATGGATGTCTTTTTAAACCCCTCACTCTTTCAAAGAGAGAGGAGGGTATTTTTCAGAAGCCAGGCTTTGCTTTTAATTCAAGAAAGGTGTCAAAAATGAAGTACAGCAATCACTATGCTCTATGGTGTGGCAGCATGGTGACTACAGCAGCATGGGTCTTTGTCAAGAGATCTGAAATACTAAAAAAAAATTATTAAAAATTAACAACAGGCCCAAACAGACAGCCCTAAGGACTGGAGTGCAGCTTTGGCACAGCTTCTGGACTCTTACGATGCATGTGTCATTTAAACAGCATACCTCCAAAGTGACCCGAAGCAGTTTTATTTTGGCCTGTCTGTTTGGACCCAACGTTAACCAGCACTATTCTCATCCATCATCACCTGGAACTGAGATCCATAGCATGGGAGGGTCTAAATACTCAAGGAGAGCCTAAACCCAAAGGTGAGTCAAGAGTCCACATTCCAGATTCTTACAAAGTACAGTGGGTCCTCCATATTTGCTGGGGTTAGGGACAAAGGATCCCCATGAAGGTGGAAAAACTGCAAATAAAAAAACCACAATTTTTTAACCTGAGAGAACACCTTTCTCAGAATCTAGGTCCGCCAGCTTAATTGTATGGTCAACATCCATTAGAAGCCGACCAAAGAATTGTGTTGGCGGGCCTACAGATGCCTAGAGAAGTGTTCCATCTAGGAATCTCTAGACAACCTCTGGCTAAAGTTGGTCATAGAGCCATGTTGGGGTTGCTATGCTAAAGATTCCTAGAGAGAACATAATCAAATCTCCCAAAGCCAAAGCTGCAAACATGGAGGACCAACTGTACTTTAATTTACACTTGCTGAATATTTATCTTTGACTAGGACAAGATCACCAGAGTCTTAAGCATGTCTTTAAGCATGCTATACTTTCCCCAGTATTTGCTGATACTAGTAAAATTCTTATTCAAAAAGTTGCTGAATTAAAGCTTGCTTATTAATATTTTCATTGCCTTTCCCGAGGCATACTTTGATGCATAGCTTGTACTCCAGAGCAGTCTCTCCTATAATGTTTAATTACAAGTGCCAAGTAAAACAGGTTCATTAAACAACTGCCTATCCCAAACATGAAGATTTATATTTCTCTTCACCCAAGAGAAAAACGGGCTGATATGTAACATGACACGGAAGATGGTTGGTAATTTCCTTGTCTCGAATGCTTAAGGGGAAAAGATAGATAGGTGCACAAATAGCTAAGTTTCAACTGAGTAATAAAAATGGTGGTAAAAAGCCAGCTCTCTTTTTTTTTTGTCATGTTTATCATAAGCATAACTTGATGTCCTCCAAGAAAATTGGTTGGCTGTAATTTCAGAACAGGCAAAAGAAGGTATTTTGTCATGTGATGCAAACTTGTAGAGTTTATTGTAGAGCTTGGGAATTTTGCTTTTTGGACTATATCTTCCAGAATCCCCCAGGCAGTATGACCACTGATTGGAGGATTGTGGGAGTTATAATCTACAATTTGATCTTTCCCTAGCTTTGGCTTATCACCACAAAACGTAGTGATGAGCACTGGCCTAAAGAAAAATGAGATAATTTAGGAATATAGTTTGTCACTCCACAAAACATGGAAATGTCTTTTGTATTTTAACTTTCAACAATCATGACCAATCTATATTAGGGTGCTCATCTGTAAATCACACCTGTGTAGACAATAGCATCTGATTGTACATGAAAAAGAAATCTCTTTCAAGTCTCACTTTGATGCTTCAGAGGGGTGCTTTGTTTTGGATCTAAGGCAAAGTTTGGGTGGTTTTGATTGTGTGCGTTGTTGTTTTTTTAACCTTCCGAGATGGATCCCAACTGGCTGCAACTCAACAAATGGCAGAATTGTACTAGTGAAATCTGATTAACTTTTTCTAGAACTGTGAAAAGCCCTCCCTTCATCCTCCATCTTGAGGGAGAGAGAGGCAGGCTAGCTCCAACAGGCCTGCCTGGAAGAACACAAGCCCTCCCTTCATCCACCATCTTGAGGGAGAGAGAGGCAGGCTAGCTCTATCAAGGCTAGTCTGAAGAAGAAGAGCCCTCCCTCCGGTCCATCTGCCTTGGTCCAGGCCTGAGAGGCAGAGAAGAATGCTGGACCTGATCCCCTCCCCTCCTCACCATTCCCTTCTCCTTTTGTGTCGTGTCTTTTTAGATTGTAAGCCTGTGGGCAGGGAACCGTCTATTATCCCCTCTGTTGTAAACCGCTCGGATTCCCAGTGATTGGGCGGTATATAAATAAAACCTATTATTATTATTATTACTAGTTACAGTTAACTAGATACTTGTGTGAACAGCTAGTGCTGGTTAATATTCAGCTGTAATGCATGGAAGACTTCAAGAGTCCGAGATCTGGAGACACTAGGTGTCTTTGAATCAAATCAGCTTGGCCTATGTGATCTGAGCACTCTGACCAGTATTTGGAGCATAAAATCCATCATTTATGCCTAACTGTCACATCCAAGGAACACTGTGCAAATAAAATAGATCTTGAATAAGGTGAAACAAGGAGCCTGTTTCGCACTTGGAAGTCAATATGTACAATTGCATTAATGCACATTAGTGCCATGGTTTCTGGCTGGAGAGCGACATTCGAGGACATTTGGTCATTACTTAAAGTGTAAGCAATCTTACAACACAAGTGCAGGCAGGATCCAGATAGAAGTTGGTCCTCACTGTTATTTTTATTGGCATAATGTGCTTTCTGCAGATTTGTATTCAGTCAACTCATAAGAAGACGTTTGCATCTTAAGACTGTCCAAAGTGATTTTGAATGTTTGCTCAATAGTAAGCACAGATTTTGCACGTAGAAGTTTCAGAATTACAGGGATTGCAAACACATGGCACTAATGTTAGTGGGCTACAACAATTCCTGTCATCTGGCACATGGCCATGGTGACTAGACTGATGAGGAATTAAGTTTCTACAATATTTGGTGACTGAAATCTCTTTTTCTCTTTCCCACCCACCCCCACATTTAGCCAGAAGAATGAAACAAGACTAAGAAAGATCACAGCTGTTGACAAGAGTAGAAACACTGGCTAGATGCATCAAAATCGACTGACAATAAGGTAATCAATCTGTGCATAGGGGGCGAGTGAAATAACTACACATCTGGGAATAAACATACGTACCTGAGAACACATAGCTTTCATAACCAAGGCTAAATGTGACTCAAAATGAAATACACAGCATTTATGATTAACCTCACATATTTTTGCTCTAACATAAGTCCTAAATCTTCAAAAGAAGTGCAAATAACCCTTTCAGAGAGACAAAAGTCCTGGAGAAACCTAGCTGTAGTATACGTATTGTTAATTCCACCATCCACACCATATAAACACTGAATATTTACAGCAGTGGTTCTCTCAACCTTTGGCGATCCAGAGGTTTTTGAACTTCAACTCCTGGAAACCTGTCACCAGCATGATGACCAGTCAGGGATTTGTGGCATTGTGAAATTCAGAACATCAGGAAAAACCAAAACCAGAAGAAGGATACTGTCTGGAGACAACCACATACAAAAAACAATTTAACAGAAAGATAGCTAAACCGTGAGCAGTAGTCAAAGGTTTCTTTGAGATCAAGTTCCACAGCACTCAGCAGGATTGCATTCGTAAAAGTAGTCAGCATTCAGAAGATCAAGATAACAAACACTGGTATCTAGAACTAGTAAGGCCTCTCCTGTGCAACCTTAGAAGAACAAGGTGAGGCATGACATGGCATAATGGAACCTCTCCTCCCATGGGATAGCGAACACGTAGCCCTCCAGATATTAACTCCAGTTCCTACCAGCCCCAGCACCACCACCAGTGGTTATGGCTGAAAGGATTGGAGTACAACATCATCTGAGGGTCAAGTTTCCCTGCCCATTGTAGGAATATTCACATTAAGCTGATGGAATCATGCGTAGTTGTAATGACATACTTGGAATTCGTGAAAATTTAAATGATCATTTACCTACATTAGGCTGAGATTGTGCAGTTGCTTATAATACGAGGCTGTAGGAGTTGCAAGAATAAGAGGCTGTAGGACTGCAATAATAATAAATAACTTGCATTGTATCCCACCTTTCTCTACTAAAATAGAATCAAGTGGCTTACAGATTAAACAAAACCAATACAATACATATAAAACACTACAAATCATATATCTTTATCCCTCCTTAAAAAGGAATAAAATTGTCACAATTTAAAATATAGTCTATTAAAATTCATTAATAACAACAAATGGTCACTGGCAAAGAGGTAGCACAGGGCAGGCAACCTTTTGAGCCGGGTCCGGGTGCTGTCCCTCAGGCGACTGGGGGCCGAAGCTGGGGGGGGAGCTGAAGCTCCGGGGCAGGGCCACGTGCCAGGGGTGGAGCTTCCACCCTCCGGGGGGGGCCACGTGCCGGGGGTGGAGCTTCCACCCTCTGGGGCGGGGCTGTTGTGCGGGGGGTGGAGCTTCCACCTCCAGGGGCGGGGGCCGCATGCCGGGGGAAAGCTTCCACCCTCCGGGGCCAGTCTCCCATCTTTGCTGGCCCCTGACGGGGCCCCAGGCCCGTCAGAGACCACAAAAAACTGGGGGGTGCCACCAGCGCTGAGGGCCCCCTGGAGGGCCCCAGCAAGGCACCGGGCCTCCAGAGGCCCCCTGCCGTCCCTCGGAGCCCTCCTGGAGGGCCCCAGAATGCAAAGGGCCCAGAGGCCCCTGCCACCCTGGGAGCCCTCCGGGAGGACCAAGACTGCAGTGGGCCCCCCAGAGCCCCCTGTCACCTGGGAGCCCTCCTGGAGGGCCCGCAGAGACCGCACGGGGCCCCCCCGGGCCCCCTGGCCTCCGGGGAGCCCTCCTGGAGGGCCCCAGAGACCGCAGCAGGCCCCCACCAGAGGCCCCCTGCCGCCCTCGGAGCCCCCTGGAGGGCCCGAGAACCGCAGCGGGCCTCCTAGAGGCCCACTGCCCGCGGCCGCCTCTGCCACCTCCACAGCTTTTCGCCGCTCTGTGCACGCCATTTTGGGCGGCAAAATGGCGGCGAGGCGCCGAGACTCACCGCAATTTTGGGACGAAAAATCGGGCGCCCATAGCCCCAGCGGCCACTTGGTCGCCCCATTTTTTCGCCCAAAATGGCGGGGAAGGTCGCACGAGACTTCGCCGCCATTTTGCCACCCAAAATGCGACGCCCAGAGTGGCAAAAAGCGGTGACGGGCGGCCGCGGCGGCGGCAACAGCAGCCAGGGGCCAGTCGCCAGCCTCCGCGGCCGCAATCCTTGCCGCTCGGGCCGGAGGTTGCCAACCCCTGAGGTAGCATAACAGATAATATGTGGGGGATTTATTTATAGCTGAGTGATTTTAATCAGGAAAGGCTTGCTGGAAGAGATCCGTCTTGATAGCTTTTTTAAAGCTAGCTAAGCTGGTAAGTCGATGGATCTCCTCCGGCAAGCGAAGGCTGTAGTAGTTATCATCCAAGACATCTGGGGTGCCAAGGCTCTCCTCCCCTCTACGTTGTTCTGTAGAATGGGAGATGTTTGCTAGCTGGATAACAGCTCTGCCATTATTTTATATTTTAAATAAACATCGAGCCAGCCATCCAGCTATCCATCCACAACACAAACTAAAAGGTTACCCACCCCTATCAAGAACTCAATCTCATGACGCTCCTCTTCTGTCCTGAAAGAACAGCATTATCTCTTATACAGATTTCATACTTTCAGAGAAGATCAGTTTGGCCTCAAAACAGAATCCTTGAAACCTTAACAACCAACAAAATTATGGGATCATGACTTCACGTGGTGCATGGAGTAAGATCAGAAGGAAACTAAATGCAGAATGTACTGATAGTGACAATCACCTTATTAACACTGGCTGCTGACAAAACTGTTGCTGATAATGCAGGGCAGCAGCTGTAGCATCCAAACCCCACTGTAACTTCTTATGAAGTGCTCTCAATGTGTCATATGAGATTGTTTAATAGCTGGAGAAATAATACCATAGAGGACCTGACAATCTTGACATCTCAAAGTGCTTTCAAATCTATTTAACACTGCACAGAGCTGCACAATATACAATCTCAAGTTTTGAGAGTGAGACAGCATTGAGGACAAGCCCAGCTTTTCAGAAGTCAGGAGGTAAAAGCTTTTGTTTTATTGGGCAAGTCACATGCTCTCAGCTCCAGGGGAAGGCAATAGCAAACCTCCTCTAAATAAGTATTGCCAAGAAAATCAGATGATAGGGTCGCCTTAGGGTCACTATAAGTCAGAAACGACTTGAAGGCAAACAACATACTGCCAGGTTCTGAAATGACATGTTGCTTCTATGCCAATACTCACTAGCCACATTTATAGCCCACCTTTCCTCCTTCACACTCATATCCTCACAACCCCATGATGTAGGACAGGCCTTTGGTGTACCCAAGATCACCTGGAAAGTTTCATTGTTCGGGGAAGACTTGAACCTATTAATAAATGCTTAGAAAAACTTCTGTGCCTTTTCTAACACTTCTCAGAAGTGACACACAGTAGAATCAGCTTTGGCAACACAAAATACCAGCATTTAAACAAATAAAACTTTGAAAACAAATTGCTCCGTGATTTAGGATGATATAGCTAAACAAATCTTTAGAATTTGAAGATTCCACTCATAGACAAGGAATGGAGTTTCTTGAGAATCATTCGCACATTTCTAGATCAATGGATTTCCTTAAATGTATTAACTGATTCAACTACAAGTGTTGCAAGGAAAACAACACAGAAGTGTAGCTTATTATGTCTTGTGTGATCTGTCTCTTTTAACTATGTAGTTTGCAATCGACAGACACTAGCTTTAATTGATTCTGGGCAAGTAAAAAAGCTAGTACAAACATTAAAATCTGGGGGAATAATGGGGGGGGGAAATGTAGATAATTTGATGAGACCAGTTAGAGACATATGACACTAAAACTCCTTTTTACTATGCAGGCGAGGGCCACAATAACCATCTGCTACTGGATCTGCTCAAACCATTTAATATTTGTTCAGGTTGTCAGATGAAGATGAAAGTTCTCATCTTTATGTACATAATGTTTCTAAAAGGTTAACTTGCCACATTTGAGGATGCAGTTGGCATTCTTGACCTTCAAGTCTCATACAGACAAAACTATTTAAAAGAAAATTAGATCTCAAATGTTCTGAAAAGTCTACAGCTACATCTTTTTCTCATCTGAAGAAAAAGAGAGCCAATGAAGTTATGATAGTTAAATATAACCAGGCATGTTTATCGCCATAATTTATGGAGCTTCTGTTTTATCAGGAACATGAAGATAATGTTTGACATACGCTTTGTGGATATTAGTCCATATATGGCGCTAACTGTAATCCCTCTGATAAACCGTAAGTAAGATTGAGAAATCATTAAAAGGGAAACTATCTTCTCATAACAAACACAAGAAAGAAAACTATGGCCTGTTACAGACAGGCCAAAATAAAGCTGCTTCGAGTCACTTTGGAGGTATGGTATTTCAATGATGCATGAGTCCTAAGAGTCCAAAAGCCACAGCAAAGCTGTACTCCAGTCCTTAGGACTGGAGCATGGCTTTAGTGCAGCTTTTTGACTCCTAGGACTCATGCATCATTGAAATACCATACCTCCAAAGTGACTCGAAGCAGCTTTATTTTGGCCTGTCTGTAACAGGCCTATGGGTACTCTTTGCAATAACTAAGACTGCAGTCTAATGCTGCAACTTCCTACTTTAAAAAGTTTACTTTCTAATAAATGTTTAATATAATCCAACAGTGCACTTAATGCTAGAAAATCTATCTACAAGAGGATGCCAAAAAATCAACACCAAAAAAACCAAAACAAATTGCAGGTAATAAATTTAGTGGAAGCAGTAATTTCAAACAGTTGCATCCCCACAGATTTGCAGAGGCTAGGCTTGATCCATACCATAGCAAGGCCAACTGATCCATTTCTCTCTGGGAGGATGGTGGCCCAATCTTAGACATCTGGAAAAGAATGAATCTTGTGTGGACAACACACTGTGACTATTTGGAGGCTGCTGCAGACTAAAGTACTGAGTGAAAATTAAGTCATTACATTTATAGCCCAACTTTCTTCTCAAGATAGCACTTAAAAAGCCCAAGTTATTACATAAGGGAAGCAGAAGTTAGATTCCACTGTACTCTTTACTGGGAATGACACTATTTAATCTATCAGTGACCTGAAAAAATGGGGGTTAACAGTGAGGTGGTCTAATTTGAAGATGCCACCATGTCTTACAGGATGGTGAAAATAAAAAGGATTGCTCAGAGTTGTCTTCAAAAATTAAGGAAGGGCACCAGAAGCATCCAGAGAGGCTTAGTGTGAAGTGTAGAGTGATGCACAAGCATGGGGAGAAACTTAATTTGTAGACTGACAGGATCTGAAATGAATAGTGGCTAAGAAAGTTAGAGAGGTGCTCAATAGAAGTATTACCTTAGCATACTACAGTTCTGAAGGCAGCAACATTTGTCTTATCAACTGCCTGGAAAGGGACTAAAACAAACAAGGACCATGAAATAACTTGATACTTCAGTACTGTGTGTGGTTCAGGCCGTTCCGTTGCAAAAAGGCTATCAAAGGGATTAGAAAAGCGAAGGACACCAGAAATGATCCAGAACTGGAGTATGTTCCTTTCAAAGAAAGATAAAAAATATTTTAGTTACCGGTACTGAACTTTGAAAAAGAGAGAGAGGGGGGGGAAATATATATTAACAGAAAGCAATTGCCCCGAAATGGCAAATTGTGTCCCAAGAATTCACTGGTTCTTAAGTCATAACTCCAAAACGGAATCCCAAAGATCTGAAATGAATTAGGTTAGGGAAGACAGCTCTGCATTCAGTACACTGCCCTCTACAGCAAGTAAGTTGAAGATCACATTACTGTACTGCATTTATATAACAAATCAAAGACCCAGGAAATGATATGACTGAAACAGAAAATGTTGAATACACTGGCTGAGATTCTACGTTGTACTGGTGGAGCCATCATGTTTGTGGGAGACAGTGGATGATGCTCCCTCCAGTCAGCTATATTCTTAGTGCACAACAATGGGAGGCTGCTAGGCACAGGCCATTAACTGACTCAATCATAAGGCAGAGACTGCTCCTTCCTCCTTGATCCCTTGAATATGGAATGAACCTGGCTGCATATCCATAGCTGACTAATGGCTAGTGTGTCAGACCTGTACCTGACATCCCTCTGCTGTTGTTGCACAATGAGATAGGAGCCTTGTGGAAGGAGGTTTTAAATCCTATCTCTGAGAAGCACATATATGGGAGTTAACCCGTTATGTCCATATATGTCACCATTAGGACAACATATAAATAGATGCACACTCAAATATTCTAAGAAAAACTAAATACTTAGCTTTCAAGAGGGATTGAAAATCTATTTTGCTCATTATTTCATATTAAGAATGTTCCATCATTCATTAGACAAGGTGCTCACCAGAGTCTGAAAGGCCAAGTCACCATTCATTTATTTCATGTTAGCAAAAATGACTGCTTTCTCAATTGCCCTGTCACAGTTACCTACTTCGATGACAAGAGTGACAGGTCCCCAAAGTAAAAGAAAGGAATAGAAGTGACGTGTAATGGAAGGTTGGAAGAAACCACGACTTTGAAAAACTGTAAGTGCAGCAGTCACATACAAAAAATATAAATCCCAAGACACAAAACGATGACATTTCTGAACACATATACCAGCAGACATATAAAGCTGGGGGTTCAAATCCTAATAACGCTGGATTTTCCTCAGCTCACAATACTGAACTCTCATGTGTAGGAACTCTGTTTGCTGTATGTTGGGAACTTGAAAATAACAAATCTGTGGATCACATCATTAAAAAAATACTTATAATGCAAAGAAAGGTGACATGGCCTGCAATGAAACATTTGAACCAGGCTAATACAAATTCTAGAGAGTGTCAGTAATTCAGATGGTAGAAATGAAGTTTCCCAAATCTTTTATAATTATAGTATCTAGAATAGGAGCAACACAATCAACAGGTAATGCTGTGCTGTTGGTGTTTTTTAAAAAACAAACAACTGAAGCATGAAGGAAACAATGAAAATGCCATTTGCAACATTTGTTCTTGTTCAAAACCTACAGAAATCATTTCTTGTACAGTGTAAAAAATCAAGATGTCCCATGATCACAGCACCACTTGCAACCTCTCTATTTTGCTCATTCTGTTTCACCTTGCATCCTTGATAGCTGTAGGAAACAGTTACAAAATTGGGCACAAGTACTTGATTAATATAATTTGCTGTGCAGACATGTTGGTGGATGTAAGACTGCCCCAGAGAATACTACTGTACAATTTTTATTCCTCTTAGTTAATGGGGATCAGCTTAGATGCTCTCTTCTTAGGTCTGCTGTCCATTCCTTTCTTCCCAGTATCCAATATAAATTTATCCAGTAAGAATCTGGATGTCTTCTATCAGGATCAGAGCAAAGGCAAAGATTAATACCCTGACCCCCAGTTAAGTATTCTTAGGTTGCACTAGTTCTCCAGTTCATACCATGTACAAAACAGGCTACTTGAGAGATGCTGAGCCAATCAATCACCCCTGTAAGTGTCAAGGATGCAGCAACAGCTACCACACCTGAGTGCCAAAGGGCCTTTTCCCAATGTTGGTGTTAATTTTTAAAGAGTCCAACAAGGATTTAATTCTTTCACTGGCTGGTCCCCTCTTCCTTTTTGTACCCTTGCTGGCATTACTTATTCCTGAGGATTGAAGAAGTGCTGCCAGACCCCAGGGCTGAGAACGGCTTGAAGAAGGACCTTCCCCTTCCTTCTGGAGAAGCCAAGCACTCTCTCTGGCCAAGCTGACAAATCTTTCAAGCTGTGTTGCATTTACATTCTTGCTGATATTAAGGCTCTGTTCAAAGGGATTCTGTATATACAGGGCAGATGCTTCTGGCTTGTTTTGCTCTTTCCCCTGCAAATTTCAAAGGGAGAAAAACCAGAATCATTTAACATATGCTCTACATACTGCACAAACCTTTAAAAAACACAGATATGGAAGGTCTACCACAGAGCTTGGGGAAATGACTTTGGGGTCCAGAATTTGCATCTGATGATTCTTGGAGCTGTAGCTCAAAGTTGTCTTACAACAATCCATTTACTTAAGCCAACATTCAGCAGCAATCACTGAAACTGTGATATATGTACAGCGAGCTGCAAGACAGGAATGTTGTTGAGGGTGGCGGAGAGAACACATCTACGAATCAATGATTTGAATGAAAAGGGCAGAGCCCATAAGTAGTGCAAGAACAGCAAGGCAGGGATTTCCAAAAACAAACATACAAGGCAAGACAGATGTTTACTCAGTTTTGACCCATGAAAACTAACAAAGATAAACAACTTAAGAACCTTGATGTTGCTGGACTACAACTCATAGAATCATAGAGTTGGAAGAGACCACAAGGGCCATCCAGTTCAACCCCCTGCCATGCAGGAACCCTCCATCAAAGCATCCCCGACAGATGGCCATCCAGCCTCTGTTTAAAGACCTCCAAGGAAGGAGACTCCACTACACTCTGAGGGAGTGTGTTCCACTGTTGAACAGTCCTTACTGTCAGGAAGTTCTTCCTAATGTTGAGGTGGAATCTCTTTTCTTGTAGCTTGCATCCATTGTTCTCAGTCCTGTTCTCTGGGGCAGCAGAAAACAAGCTTGTTCCCTCCTGAATATGACACCCCTTCAAGTATTTAAACAGAGCTATCATATCATCTCTTAACCTTCTCTTCTCCGGGCTAAACATCCCCAACTCCCTAAGTCATTCCTCATAGGACATGGTTTCCAGAATTCTCATCATCCCTAGTAAGTACAGACAGCGATGAGGTATTATGGGAGCTGGAATCCAAAAATACTTGGAGGAACATAAGTTGCCCACCTCTGCGTTAATAGTCATCTTCTCATCTTTCTTCTGGCCTGGTGCTCCTAAGGACTCTTTGGTTTGCTTTGACCTAAGGGCAGTGGCTTTTAACATGGAGAGAGGACACAGATCCATTTGAGAATCTGATCAAACCTATGGACCCCTTCCCCAGAAAAGTAGCCTTAAACACAGATGTAAGAAAAAACATCTAACAGATGTTTGGTTCATGGATCTTCTGAAATCATGGATCCCTGCACTACAGCTGCTGACCCATGCGGCCATTCAAATTCAACAGATGACAGAGCAGGCAACATTAAAAGGCAATCCTTCCACAAGCACTCAAAAATGCTGAATGCATTCATCCACATGCATTCAGCAAGCTGCCCGTTGTTTTCCTGATGTTGGTTTATTAGATATCATCCCACTTTGAACACTATCTCACCATTTGGTAGTACATTGGACCCTCACCTTACATGGGGGATCCGTTCCGGACACTCACCCACCCCCGCATAAGACGAACTCTGCCTATGCTCAAGCCCCAATATACTGAATGGGGCTCGTGTACATGGCGGCGAGGTGTGAGCGTGCGGCATCTGCACGCACCATTCAAACAATTACAGCGTGGCCTCTGCATAAACTGGAGGCTGTGTATGGTGCGCCCGCATAAGGACCGGGCACGCCATAATAGCAATAGGGCTTCTTGCTCAATATGAGCAATTACAGATGCCAATTTTCCCATCAGGTTTCAGACATTTTCAAGTAGGTGCTTAGGAAAGTAAGAAATTAAGAAAAAGAGAGTTAAACTTTTACCTTCCGGACATTTAGTGAATACTTATTGAAAGCAAAATTTCCAAAATATTCAAAGAAGTCACTCAATAACACATCTGAAAGACAAGGAGGTGACAGGTTAAGAAGAAAGAAATATAATAATAATAATAAATAATAAAAAAATTATTTATGTTTCCCCGCCTCTCCCATTGGATCGAAGCAGGGTTACAGACTAGGTAAAATCCATCATAAACATAGAAATCTTTAAACGAATTACTAACATTAAAATCTCAGCATATCAATAACAATTATCAATTAAATTACCAGTTAACAAAACAATCTGGGAATAGAGCAGCATCTCTTTCAGGGAACATGTCAGTCAGTATATTATATCATATCGTGGTAAGCTTGGCGGAAAAGCTCAGTTTTAATCGCTTTCTTAAATACCTGTAGTGAGGTCGCCAGGCAGATGTCCTCAGGAAGGCTGTTCCACAAACTCGGAGCCCTTATAGAAAAGGCTCTTTGCGAAGTGGAGGCATATTTGGGATTCCTTTTTTCCAATAAATTTGTACCCGATAATAAAAATATAAGGTGTTTTTTTTTCAGAAGAAAATATTTACAAAAGACCTTCTTACCCAATGTTTCTGTGTTTTCTGTAGGCTTAATTTTGTTCAAGTTACTAACAAAGGTACAGTCATAACCTTCAATTATTTGTTTATCTTCCATATCTGAAAAAACAAAAATAAGTTGATTCAAACTACATAAAGCCAGAATCAGCCCTGCACACTCACTACTCTACCTACACAAGTTAATTCAAGTTTCTCTTACCAGCTAGCTCCTTTAGTTGATCTAAGGTTGGAACAATAGCAGGCTGTCTTTTTTGCAGAAAAAACAAAACCATCATTGTTAGAGCAAAATTGGTAATCCAAGGGCCAGGAATGCTACTTGTGATTCCATGGGTCCGTGCCCAGCACCGCACTCCAAACACAAGTGCTCTTACACGTGAGTCGAGGCTGCCATAGATATACAGGAGTTCGGTGCTTCTCATGGCAATTCTGTTGGAACAGAAGAAGATCCAAGGTGGAAAGGTTAAGCATTGCAGAAAATCAGTAATGGATATTAACTATAACACTCTACAGTAAAATGCCCACCCCACCTCCAGAATACTTTAGCACTTCTGCAATAATTTGCAGAACAGTGGTACTCAGACTTTTCACCCTCAAGATCCCATTTCTACATCTAGATGTGGATGTCACACTCCCTCCTCGACACAGTATATGAATAAAAATATTTTACTGAATGTGCATATTCATATTTTAACATTTTATAAGGAAATAACATCATTCAAATTAGAGCAGTTTTATTTGAGTAAAGTCAATGTTCAACTCAACACATGTGTAAGTTCTAGACATAAAAAGTTTGGGAAGAGAAAGAGGATCAGAGCCTCCAAGTCTTGCACACCACCTTGAACAACTCTTGTGCGTACCCTGGGGTTTTCACACCACCATTTGAAAACTATTGCTATAGAGAAAACACCTGAATGTATTAAAATGCTGCTTCTAAATGATTCTCTGGTATAAGTCATTTGAAAGGATAAGAGTAAAACACCATTCAAAAAGAGATATAGTGTCACTTTATGTGAGAATGGAAATCACCAGTATTTCTTGAAAAGCAACTGTAACATCCATGATTTTATATGGTTCAGAGAAAAAAATCTCTCTCTCTATCTCACACACACACACAAACACACACTCTGATTCAAATTAATTCTCATATATATAGACAGTATCTTTCATTTGGCAAAGACATGATACCCTCTAGGAATTTTTCACAATAAGCTTATGTGAAAAGACTTAAGGGTCAGAGGCAGGCGTACCTCAAAAACAAGGACTATTTGTTCAGAGTCTTACTAGAAGCCAAACAGAGAAAAAGCACAAAAAGCAAGTTATGCTCTCACGCCTACAGCTGCCCCCTTTCAGGTCAAAGTTATGAGGAACATGGCAACCAAGGTCATTTTGTGTGGGCGAGGTCTGTTTCATGAATCAATTTCAAATCTTGGTTCTGGGGCAGTCAGTGCAAGTTGCATTGTATTGCTCATTATTTTAAACAAATGGTTACAAATTGTTTCAACAGGGTGAATCTGTAACTGGAGCACTGACTGGTTTGAAGAACCCAAGCAGGCATAAGAAGCTTCTGCCCCATCAGAGGCAACACTAAATTCTTTTAATAGCATTGCTTTCCACCTGAATAGCAAAATAAAGCCCACTGAAATGGTTTTTGTAAGGCTGTCTATTTAAGTAGGGTTGGCTGGTTTAAAGTAGGTTGATTTAAACCATGGTTTAAAAAGGGAGAGGGCCTTATCAGTGGCTGCTCCCAGGCTTTGGAACTCCCTCCCCAAAGAGACCAGAGCAGCCCCAACCCAATCTCCTTTTGATAGCAGCTAAAAACATTCTGTGCCATCAAGCTTTTTGAAACTGATCAGGGTTGGAATTTAAATGCTGTGTAATTCAGATTTTAAGGTTTCTATAAATACATTTTAATTTTTAATGTGCAATGTTTTTAACTGTTTTAATTTGTTTTGTAAACATTGTATCTACATTTTAATGCTTTTGCGTTGTTTCTAAACAACTGTTTTTTAAATTTCTTGTTAGCTGCCTTGTGTCCCTATAATAGGAGAAAGGTGGGATGAGAAGAAGTTGTTGATTAAAAAATAACCACTCCTGGATGTTTCTAATTGATTATTTGTATATTTTTAAAGTCTAATTATTACTAGCATTTCCTAACCCTCTTACTGGAAAAACAATGACTGAATTTAAACATTTTAACTTTAACTTTAACAGTGTATTGGCAGTGGTTCAATGTTGATCTAGTAAGCAATGTCAATTGCTTCTTTTTAATCACTTTATTTTATAGTTCAAGAAATGCCATTCAGAAACAAATTCTTCAATTAACTTTAGTCCAACCAAACAGTTTGCTTTAAAATAGCACTTTTTAAATAACAATTATTACTTAAGCTAGTGGCCACTACATCCTGAACGGCATTTTGCTACTTAATTTTCTGATGCTATCATTTATTGGTGTAGTCATACACATTAATGGTTTTTTAAAAACTGTTTTTTTTTCAACTGTGCTATTAAGAGAGATTATATCCATAACCAATACAGAACTACATTTTGAAAATACAGGTGACAAATGAAATACAAGAAAATCTTGCCACATGCAGTGCTCTGCAGCTGCAGTCAACCTGTCATGCTCTCCTGACATAATGCTCGATTCCACTTCTCCTCCCAGTGTGCACCAGCTTCCTTTTCCTCTCCAGTCAGTTGGCAATCTCTCATCTTCTGCAAACCTTGGGATTCCCCCAAGCTTGCTTTTTATTTTCTTCTGAGTCTTTATTATATAGTTTTGGCTTAGATAAGTAATGTTATAAATGCAAGAGCACTGGAAATAGAGGCAATGATGACTGGGAGAGACATAAGCTTTACAAGAAGTAGAGGGCTGTTCCCTAAATTTAACAATAAGCCCAAAGAGAGGGAAGTGATTAAAGCCATCCAAAATAGTAAGCTTCATTGAGGACTGGAAGAGGGTCCAGAGCTGACCAGATGGAAAAACAGTACCTGTCGATTGACAAAGGAAAAGCTTGTGAATCTCTAAAAAAGCGTGTATCTGGTCAAATCTATTCATTAAAAAATAGCAATGTTCATACTATGAATGTCTTCCCAATGAATGTAATTGGCAAATGGAAGTTGAAAGCAATTAATTCCATACAAAGAGGAAACAAGGCTGCTATTCCTAAGAACTGTGCTCCCCCTACTGCCCGCTTTTCCTTAATGCTCCAACTCAACTGTACAAGGGATTGGGCTTGTAGGATTTCCTGAAGTATGGCTTTTTTTAGTATTAGAATCCAATGCAAAACAGTGTTTGCAGGGTAGAGCAAGCTACCATTGTCTGTACTACAATTTCCAGAATCCCCAAACAAGCTTGGCCACAGCCATCAGTCTTCAGAGAACTCCTCGTCACAGCACAGCAGTACAATGAAATGGCTTCCATGTATAAAAACAAATCTATATTTGAATAAGTACAGATAAAGTAATCTAACCACTTATGTTACTGATGGGATGAGTTAAGGAAACAAATATTATCCTTGTTGCTATTACATTGTCTTACTGCAAATCATCCATCAATCTGTAAGTAGATCCTGACCTACCTTTTGCACACTCAGGCTCTACAGCAGCTCCAAGGTATACTGCTGACCTGGAAAGGCCTACACAATCACTCCACAAACCAGGATGGTGTGATGTAACAGAGGGCACAATTAAATGCAGTACTGGGTTGGGAAAATCTGGGTTCAAGCCTCTGATCTGCTGTTAAGCTTCAACTGGATAATCCTGGTTATCATCTCTCAGCCTTACCTACCTCAGAGAGCTGACCTCCTTGGAAAAGGAATATGACCTAAACATGTTTTTAAAATCAATCAATCAATCAAAGCTTACCTATTGTTAGCTGTCAAGTCACACTGAAATCCTGAAGGCTGATGGGAAAATTTCACCAATGGGCAGCGAGCATTAAGTATTTTTTGCACACTAACACACCCAGGGCCAAAGTTATCAATAAATTCACCAATCACAGACAGGATTCTTTGTGTTGCTATTCGTTGAGAAGGGACTCTCTTCATTTGATACTCAATGTTAAAAGGACCTGTTTTCTAACACAAAAGAGAAAGGAGTAAGTCACTAATTCAAGAGTAGAACAAGCCCCTGCCCCAAACAGTTTCCTCAGGAACTGAAAAGGGGAGGGGATTCTTTTTTAAGATAGGAGCCCATTCAATCTAGACAAAGCTGGGCTCAAAATATATTTATTTTATCTGTTACATTTGTATCCTGCTTCTCCTCCAATCACCTCAAGGAGTTCAAATCATTCGTTCCTCTCTATCTTATAACCCTGTTGTCAGGCTCCAAGAGAGTCACTTGCCTAGTGTCAATAATTAAGACTATTCCATCGACATTTTTATTAGACTTTATTACATTGTAATTGTAATTGTTTTGTTTTATTTATTTATTTCCTGCCTTCCCCTCAAAATTGGGACACAAAGCACCTCACAATTCAAAAGAATAAAAACATATATTAAAATAGAATTAAATTATTTGTAGTATTAAAAGTATTCACATTCCAATAAAAGAATAAAATTCAATTTAAAAGTTTTTAAAGTTTTTAAAACAGTTCAGTTAAAACTAAACAAAACAAAATAGCTACTAGCCTGTTCTTTTAAAACTTTCTGTTTTAAAACCCTATCTGAATAAAAAGGTTTTAGTCTGCCAATGGAAAGACAAGGAGAGGGCCAATCCAGCCTCCTTGGGAAGGGAGCTCCAGTCTCTAGGAGCAGCCACCAAGAAGGCCCTCTCTCAAGTCTGTAGCTGTGCTTCTGATGGTGGTGGGACAGAGAGAAGGGCCTCTCCTGATTATCTCAGAGCCTGGGATGGCTCATACAGGGAGATATGGTCTGTTTAAGTAAGCTACATCGATACATTTCTATGTTTCCTGGAATATTCCACAACTATTACTGAACTTCTAAATGCAATGGATTTACTACAGTCCTTCAATGCCTATATATATGTACACGTGTGTGTGTGTGTGTATATATAATAGTTCAGCCTTCCCCAACAGACCTGCTGAACTGCAATTCCCATTCCTCCAGCTTACTACCTGAAGATTATGGAATTTCAATATACACACATTTTGGCATCAATTTCTCACTTAGACTAAAAGTAGTCCCTTCCCTTTGTACATTACAGGGCTGCTGCTGCAGTTTACATGTGATGGACCTATGTATACTAGTCTACATAAAGAGCCTAGAACACTTTCAAAGAGGGGTTATATGTTGAACATAGGCACCTAACAATATGAAGAATATCTTTGTTCCCAACAAGAAAATGACATAATTGTGGAGGGGGAGTAAGCTTGGAAAATTCAGGGAGTGTATACTTCCATTTCAAGTTCCTACAGTCATTCTTTTTTTAAAAAAATATTTTCAGATATCTCTCCACTCCTCCTAGATATGTACTACAAGCCAGTTGTCAAACCCATTCTTTACGAGCACCATGCAAATAAACAGTGCTACTGAAACAGCAAGCTAGAGCTTAAATTTAGATGTATATGTATCTGTCTCCCAATGGTAGCTATGGAAGAGTATTTCAAATACATGGGCTGCCTTGCCCAGTGATATTTGACAACTCTAGAGGAAGGAGAAACGGAGGAATTGGACTTGTAAACCTAATGTCCACAAAGTAATAAGCAAATTAGGTACCGATAGTCCAGGTAGTCACAGAGTGGGATATATTTTCTCTAACTGGACAAACTTATCTCAAAAGGCCACGTATGCTAAGTGTGGTATTATGACTCACATTTCAGCTTTCTGATGCTAATTCAACAAATGTTGCAGCATGAAAGACAAAAGAGCTCCACATAGATCACTTCCTTTCCTTATGAAATCTAAGCTGTGTGTGTGCTGACCAATGCAATCTTGTTAGTCATGTAAACAAGGTTGTATGACATAAACCATTTCCTTCTCACAGTTGGGAAAACCCAAACTTTCACCAGCAAAGTTTTTTTCCCCTTATCTACCAATCTGACTTAGTTTACCGCTGAGTCCAAATGAAGCTCTCTTGGCCAAAATTACTGACAGAGTAGGTGTTTACAACATCAGATCACTTTTTCAGCAGCAGTGCTCTTAAGTTTTTTTTAAATATCTATCCACACATAAATGTGTGTGCGTATACACACATATATGTGTTACATTTACAGCTCATTTGCACTGCAGAAATAATGCAGATTGACAGCACTTTAACTTGCCATGGCTCTATCGTGTGGAATCTTGAGATTTGTAGTTTGTTGTGGGACCAGAGCACTCTGACACAGAAGACTAAATAGTTCACAAAACCACAAATCCCAGAATTCCATAGCATTGAGCCATAGCAGATAAGCAGTGTCAAACTGCATTATTTCTGCAGTGCGGATGCAGCTTTTGTTTCAAGGTAGGGTCAGGCTGAGAGTAACCAAAGTTACAAAGGCTTAATGTGGTTCTGAATCTGGGTCTCCCAAATTGGGATTTAGAGGCTAAGAATCTTTTTCCAGCTTTCTCTATCCCCATCCTCCTCTCAGCAACTCTGAAGGATTATAAAATTATCTGAAGCAATATGTAGTGCAGGGCAAGGAATTGCAGTAGGGAAGAGGTTAAGTAAGTGGAAACAAACTATGAATCTTTCGATTTTGGTCCTTTTATGTTAGCGATATGCTGCTATTGTAAAATGATTAAGAAAAAAGGCAGCCTGCTTCATCAGGTAAAAGAATGAGAAATCAAAACTAAAATAACCAGTAAACAAAATGATCAAAAAGCAATCAGGATTTGAAACTGACTTTAGAGTAGCATACTATAATGACAATTGTAATTTTTTGGTTGTTCTGTATTTTAGAACTGCTTGTCATTCTACAGGGATAGGAAATGTGTAGCCCAAAAGACAGGGTTAGATTTCAGCTTCCATAGCCCAGTGGAAGATGTCATTAAGAAAAAAACTTTACCCTTCTGGCTGCATTTTTCCTGATGTCATCCAAGTCCAGAAACATGTCTAAATCACATCCTAGTTTACCAAAGGTGTTCACAGATGAGCCGAAAGGTTTCACAATGCAATCTGGAAAGTAAGCCCCAGCAATGTCTTGAATTAAAGAACAAGCCAAAAACCGAAGTTTAGTGTTTTCTTCTGTCAGCTGATACTTCTCTGTGAGCATTTGCAACTGGTCACTCACCTGGATAGTGAAAGCAAGGGGGGGGGCAGTCTTAAATGATGTGGGTTTTCAGCATCTATTATCTATCACTTAAGCTTAAAATCATGTGTATGTCTACAATACAGAACTTTACAACATAATTTTACAACATGCAACAAACTAAGATTAACCTTTTCAGCAGCCTTAATTTCAAAATGCACCCCTAAACCATCTTATATAAACTACTTGAAAGCTTTAACATATAGGAGAAATACACATGAAAAAAAGACAACAGTCTCTGCACTGGCTGCACTGAGAACCTTGGATATTGATTCAATGGAACTTTCTGAAAAAGCACAGATACCTTCTAGTCAAAGCAGTTTCTACATGTTCAGACTTGGAAAAAAAATCTATTGAGAGTGAATAAGCAATCAATGGAGCTGATATAGATGTGTAAACTAGAGCAAATGTTTTACCTCCATCAGCATATGGACTGAGTTCTGCACCTGCTAAAGCTTCCAACCATCTTAACACTCAGCTCCACAGGCAGCACACTATAACAGTCTAGTTACCTGGATATAACGAGGACATAGATAACTGAGCAAAGATCTGTCATGTCATGGTGGGATAGAGCTGGCATATCAGCTTCAGTTGACCAAAAATGCTCCTACTCACCACCACACTCGGGAAGATCTCCAAGGCAGGAACCTGGCCTTCAGAGAGAGTGCAGTCCTATCTAGAACCAAACACCAGTGTAATCTGCTTTCCCTACGCACAGTATCTTGGCCTTCCCTGGATTGTCTCAGCTTGTTCACAATTCCAAGCTGACCTATTCAACAGTGTCAATGTCTTCCTGGGATTGGATGAAAATGAGAGTTATGTGTCATCTACATATTGATAGCCCTCTAAGCAAAACCTCTGGATGACTCCACTCTGAGGTTTCACAGACAGGTTAAGCAGCATGATGGACAGAACAGAATCTCATAAGGTAGAACAAAATTTTCCCAGCAGTATTGAAAACATCATGCTAGAAAGAGAAGCCAGTATGAAACTGTACTTCCTAACCCTACCCCAGTAAAGTGATTCTGAAGGATATTATTGGTGGTAGTTACAGAAGTTTCTTTGTATTGACAGGGGAAGAACAGCCAAGATTTGCAAGATGACCAGAATGAACTATGCACTGCATATCAATTTTACTAGTGTACCACTCTCAGAAAAAACAAAACTTCTTATCTTATTAAAATCAATTTGATGTGAACTTCATGATTCACAGATATCTTGCATTAATGGCTCCACAAAAGGGGAAGTTTAAACAAATATGTACTCCATGGTGAGTGTGGCATAGCCTTCTGGCAAGTAAAATCTTTCTTCCCAGTTCTGCAGATGAAAAGTTAAGGAACCGTCCCAGCATCTTTTGGAAATCCTACCCCTATTCAGCTCATAGTTTAGAGGAAAAAAAAAAGGGGGGGGGTTTGGGAGGAAGTTTGGAAACATGCTTCCAATTTCTCTCCCCTTTCTGTGCTGTGAACATCAATTCTACTAAGCCTATCAATGCCAGAAGCGCACATATTCCTTGTCCCTTTTTTCTACTGGGGAAAAAATGCAAGAGTGGAGGACTCAGAACAAGGCCTCTGCCCCACTGAAATGAGCAGCATCCAAAGCCCTCAAAGTCATGCCAAATTATGGAGAGGAATATAGAATGGAAGAGACAAATTCTTCCACCCTTAGAAAGTGCTTCAAATTCATTTGCAGAGTTGATACTACAATGATACACTCTTGCCTTGTTTTTCTTGCAGAGGAGGTAAAACAATTCCTTTGCTGTTGAGAAAAAGTATTTTTCTTCATTCACCTGACAGAAAGAAATAACCTAGAGAACACAACATTCGTCTTGCTACCAAGAAAAGTCAAAACTGTGGGCCGCCTACATAAGGCTACAGTAATTTCCCAAAGAACATTATGAGAAGTATTTAATTGTTGACTACATGAAATAAATGCACACACACAAACAACTTTTCTGATCAGTATTGCTGAGGGAACAACTTTAAGACAATTTTCACCTATATGTCCAACAGGAAAAAATAAAAATAAAAATAAAGCTGTACATTTCTTATAAAAAGATTATGAAAGAAACTAAGCATGAACTTACACTGTCAGAATTACAAAGTGCATTCATCAGCTCTCCAACTGGAACAGTGGTCTGTTTATGGAAGTGAATCTTTTCAGAAGCTTGGCTTGGTGGATTTTTCAATGTTAAGGTTAAAATTCTAGATTTAAATGGAATGGGACAGTCATCCTCAAACTGTGGAGTACCAGTGGCCTCCTGCAGCGAAGCTATACTGTCCAAACCAGAAAATTCTATAACCGCATACACACCCTGAAGCAAAACAAAAAGAAAAGAAATGTAAAATTTACATAGTACCTATAACAGATTATACCCAAAATAGGTGAGATATTCAGGTTTCTTTTTTTTAAAGATAATAGTTGTGATATGCAGAAAACACAATTAACAGCTACAATCAATTTTTTTTGAAAGAGATCTGAGAAGCATACTTAATGATCTATCATGTAAACTCACAATAATCTGCTGAAGTAGGAAAGGCTAAGAAACAGAGATCGCCTAGTAGTGAGTTTCATGACTAAATGGGGTTTTCCTCAGATATTCCTGGTTCAAGACTATAGTCTGCACTAAACTTGCACTAGTCTTTTCAGGCTTTGCTTAGATAAATACTTAGTTAATCTAGATGGAGTCAATCCCCAAGACAAAATCGACTGATGACTTGCATCCAAAGAGTCAAAACATTGAATTCAGACCTTGTTGCACTTATTATTATATTATTAACCTTTATTTATAAAGCGCTGTAAATTTACACAGCACTGTACATACAATCTTTTTAATTGGACGGTTCCCTGCCCTCAGACTTAGAATAGACTTATGAAAAGAGTATTTTAAAACTATAATCCCACTCACTTTCTCAGTGTGTGTAATATTTTACATATCAAAACTGCCTTGGAAATCTTCTTACAAGACTGAAAAAGCAATATAAAATAATCTTAAATAATATCTGGCCTTTCATAAATTCTATGTGAGATAAAGCAAGTAAAATTATATGTAAAAATTGAAAGAGATGTCACCAAAATCTAAAAACTGTATACTCTTAGTCTGAATCTTCTTTCCTACAATATGAATGTGGTATCCATAATAATTCTATGAAATATCAGTCCTACAGATCCTGATGGACAAATACCAGCCCTATTCACCAGTGGCTATGATTACTATGGCTGCTGGGACATGCAGTCCAATGGAATCTGGAGGGGTTCATTTCTCACAATAATTTTAAATTTTAAAATGGGTGCTGCATTTTAAAAAAATAGTTGGTTTACACTAATCCTTTGGTCAGGCCCCACCTGGAATACTGTGTCCAGGTCTGGGCACCACAATTAAAAAAAGGTGTTGAGAAACTGGAGCATGTCCAAAGGAGGGCAACTGAAATGGTGAAGGGTCTGGAAACCATGCCCTATGAGAAATGTCTTAAGGAGCTGGGGATGTTTAACCAAAAAAAGAGAAGGTTAAGAGGTGATATGATAGCCCTGTTTAAATATTTGGAGGGATGTCATATTGAGGAGGGAGCAAGCTTGTTTTCTGCTGCTCCAGAGAACAGGACCCGGAACAATGGATGTAAGCTACAGGAAAAGAGATTCCACCTCAACATTAGGAAGAACTTCCTGACAGTAAGGGCTGTTCGACAGTGGAACAGAGTGTAGTGGAGTCTCCTTCCTTGGAGGTCTTTAAACAGAGGCTGGATGGCCATCTGTCGGGGATGCTTTGATTTAGATTTTCTGCACGGCAGGGGATTGGACTGGATGGCTCTTGAGGTCTCTTCCAACTCTACAATTCTATGATTCTACTTCTCACTGGCCAAGTAACTTCTCATATTTGTGTTATCACAGCCTGCAGCAATGAACAACTGCAAACTCTGCAAAGCCACTTGTAATCCAGACAATGTATTTTTCATTTACAATAAAGAGTTAAGGTATATTTGCTTTGCTAATTTACACAAACAACCAAAAAGAGATTGATTGTTACACAGAGAAAGTGGAGGGATTATATGTTGTCACGTTTTCTTATTGGGGTAGCAGGCTGAGATCTATGATCACCTTTCAAACACTATAGTCTTCCTTTTGGATGCCACAACAACAGAAAGGAATGCATCACTATGCACCAGCATTAAAACAGCTGTAGAAGTCATCATGGTAGACAACTTTGCAGTTAAGTGACTTGCCTATATCAACAATGTTTTGTAGGATGGGAAACATAACAAGTCATCAGTTGTACCTATCTAATTTCATTTAAACATCTCTCAGTAAAGCATGAAACTAAAAACAATAATGTTTTTTATCCCATCCATATAACTACAAACAGCAGGATACAAACAGGTTCTTTTAAGACCAGCCACAGATTATTATTTATGTTGCTTGATTTACTGATGGCTAGATTTGGGTTTTTAACCTTCCAAATACTTACATGAGTTTCATAGAAAAAATGATTCCTAATAGTTCCATGAGATGACAAATACTTGAGAAGTTTCTTCTCACTGATTTTGGAAGGACAGTTAATTAACACGGTCCTTTGCGCTTGTTCTTGTCTTTCTGCCAGGACTTCACTGAACGTCTTCTTTCTGGTGCCAGTTTCAACATCTAGGAGGCAGGAGAATAAAGATTTAGGCAAATCTGGTTGCATGAGCTTTCCAGTCTGGCAAGAACACATTGAATTTGTATGTGTGTGTGTGTAAAATGTCAACAATAGCAGATAACTCTTGAGAGCTAGATTAGGGACCATGCGGCCCCAAGTCTTTTTTTGTGGTCTCCCTCAGGGTCGCCATAAATCGGAAATGACCCCAAGGCAACAACAACAACAACAAATTACACTCATCCCTCCATATTTGCTAGAGTTAGGGGCACAGGACCCCCGTGAATATGGAAAAACCACAAATAACAAAAACACAATGTTTTTATCTGAGAGGATAGCTCTCTGGGAATCTCTAGGTCCTTTGGTACAACGTCCGACAGACACTGGCCATAGGACTGCACTGGAGCAGCTACAAAGGGCTAGTAGAGCGTTCTCTCTAGGGATCTCTAGGTCTTTCAATGCAACATTTAGTTAAAGTTGACCATAGAGTTTCCCTGGAGGACCTAGAAGCTCCTAGAGAGAACATATCAATCAAATCCGTGAATAATCATATCCACAAATATCAAAGCCGCAAATAGGGAGGGATGAATGTACAGACCCCCAGAAACAGACCTTTGGGACTACAACTCCCAGCATCTGGCCACTAGGATACTAGGAGCTGTAGTTCCAAAAATGCTTCGCTAAATATAGCGTCTATTACTAAAGCCCCCGGAGCCAGGGCAGTGGCTTGAGTCTTAGACTCTGGAGACCAGGGTTCGAATTCCGGTTGGGCAAGGAGTCACACTCTCTCAGCCTCCTCGGGGGACGAAGGCAATGGCAAACCTCCCCTGGACAAGCCTTGCCAAGAAAGCCCCAGGACGGCTTCGCTTTAGGGTCAGAGACCACTTGAAGGCGCGCAGCAAGACATGGCTACATTCGCCCTGTCCCCCCAGACGCTCTTGAAGACCACCATTTCCAGGCTTAAGGCTGCTCTCATACCAGGCTCGCTGCCTGGGGCCTGCCGTTCTCTCAGCGCTTCCGTGGAGTTGAACCGCAGCTCAGCCCGGCGTGAAAAGCACAACCTCCGGCAGAAGCGAGGCAAAGGACAGCGCGCTATGGGGGCCGCCATGACAGGGAAAAGGTGGCCGGGCTTCACTGCGCCTGCGCGGCGGTGACGTATCTGTACGGAATGGTGCGAGGTGAGAGACCGCTACGGGGTCCGCCATGTCTGAAGCGGGTGGATGGGGTTCAGCGCGCCTGCGCGGCGATGACGTAACCGCCCCCGGAATGGTACGGCGCGAGGGTCTTTTATTCCTCAAGAAACCGCGAACGCTGTTCCTCAATGAGTGGCTCAAGGAATATGTTGAGTGACTGGACTGAAAAGAAGAAGAACAAGGAGTTCCTGGTTCCCACGAATTTAAGGCGCCTCTGCACTGTAGAAATAACGGGATTTGTAGTTTTGTGAGGCACCAGCATTCTTGGGCAGAGGAAGCTGAAGGCCTTGTAAAACTACAAATCCCAGGGTTCCATAGGATGGCACTAGAGCACTTAAAGTGGGGTCAAACTATATTATCTTTACAGTGAGGAACTGTAGATACGCCCAGGCTGCATCTACACTGCATAAATAATGCAGTTTGACATCACTTTAAATGCCACAGCTCAGTGCTGTGGACTCCTGGGATATGCAGTTTGCTGTGGTGACCAGATGTTCTAATAACTTCAAAGGAGGACGATGCACCGCAAAATATAGGACTTTCAAGGAAATTGGAGAGCATTCCAAAACAAAAGCAAAGAGCACTAATATAAATATGATGTCATGCTTCTCAGTCATGCTCAAAATGGAGGACATTTTGAAATTCCTCCTGGGCAGAAGGTTGAAATGTAGGACATGTCCTGGGAAAGGAGGACACCCAGTCACCCTGGTTGTGCCGCCAGACATCTCTGATAGAGAAGGCTACATTTATTTATTATTTATTTGGAGTATTTATAGCCCACTTTTCAGCCACAAAGGCTCTCAGAGCAGCTAAATGTCTCACAAAACTACAAATCCCAGAATTCCCTAGCATTGAGCCATGGCAGTTAAAGCAGTGTCAACCTGGATTATTTCTGCAGTGGGGATGCTGCCCCCCATACAGATCACTTTGTGTAGAGGCCAAAATGATTCAGCCATGTGGCTCCATAGAATAGCATAACGTAAATATCTGCTGCCTTTTTCAGTTTATAGTTTCCCACTCGCCTAATTCACAAATATGTTGCTTTTGACCATTGAGTTTTTATTCTTATCTATTAAGGTTAGCCAATGGCACCAGTACAGATGACGTCAACACCACCCCATCCTCCTCCCATATCCCCATGCTTCCTTCCCCAAATCCTACTCAGGTTCCAATTGCCTCACCAAGGATGAGGGCTGATGTGTTTCTGAGCTCTCTGGGGGCATATATATATAGCATATATTACAAGAGATTCAAGTAAGAGAGGTTCAGGTTGATGGGCAGCCATTTTGAGATGCTATTTGCCACCACATGCTGGTCATTGACCGCAATAATACATTTCATATTTGCCACCACAATTATTCATCAATTGAATCAAATTCCTGCCAGAACTATCAGGACTCAAGGACCTGGGGTCATCCAAATGATGCTGGATCCCATCACTTTCCACAAGCCTGGCTTGTGAAGAGGGAGGGTGAGAGTTGTATATTTGTCCCACAATATTCGCTAGGGTTAGGGGCACAAAACCCCCGTGAATATGGAAAAACCGCAAATAACAAAAACACCATATTTTTACCTGAGAGGACACCTCTCTAGGACTCTCTAGGTCAGTGGTTCCCAACCTGTGGGTCGGGACCCCTTTGGGGGTCGAATGACTCATGGGAGTCGCCTAAGGCCATTGGAAAATACCTATTTAATTACAGTTTTGAAGTAGCAATTAAAATAATTTCATGGGTTTGGGTCACCACAACATGAGGAACTGTATTAAAGGGTTGCGGCATTAGGAAGGTTGGGAACCACTGCTCTAGGTCCTCCAGTGCAATGACAGACACTGATCATAGAACTGCACTGGAGGAGCTACAGATGCCTAGTAGAGTATTCTCTCTAGGAATCTCTAGGTCTTTCAGTGCAACTTTTAAAGTTGACCATACAGTTGCGCTGGAGGACCTAGATATTCCTAGAGAGAACATATTAATCAAATCCATGAATAATTAAATCCGCAAATATCAAAGCCACAAATAAGGAGGGATGAGTGTAGTTCAAGAATATCTATTTACTCCAATCTAAACAATGAAAACAAAGGCATGTTTCCTTGAGTGGGGAAAAGATGAGATACAATAGTAGCTGTATGTGTGTAAATGTTCATTAAACCACTATTTTCTCATGTTTTACCTTTGTTTTACCTTTTCAAACAGATGATTATTCTAAAGGCAAATTGATCATAAGGGATCTAACCAGGAAGATTCCTGACTGCTTTTGCTGTCTGTCCCCATCTTCTTTTCTCACCATATTATTCTGATGTCTCAGAAAAGGAGGAGTCCATGTATGTGCTTATTACTTGGTATGTAATCTTTCTCATAGAGCTACCTGACAAATATGTACACGTGAGAAAGACAGGTGAAGAATCCTTCCACTTTTCAAGCCCAGTTATGTAGGTGACCATCCACCCACTTTTTGATGAGGAATTCTTTGCTCTTGAAGAATGACTGAATGAATAATTAGAAGTACCAAAGGTGGGGGAATCCAGCACTTTCATAAAATAATAATCACCCAAGATTAAGGCTGTGGTATAAATTATTAAATATACATCTGTACAATAATTCCCTGGTTAAGGTCTTTTTATACATAGTTTGTCTGTGTGTGCGCGCACACCTTCAGTGTTGAACCATGAATTTCATTGGGTTTTCTTAGGCAAGGAATACTCAGAGGTAGTTTTGCTAGTTCCTTCTCCAGACATACATCCTACTTTACCTGATATTTGTTGGTGGTCTTCCATCCAAGTACTAACCAGAGCTGACCCTGCATAGCTTCCAAGATCAGACTGATATTTGGTGCCGGAAATCTGGACTCGACATTGCAGAAAATCACTCTCTTAGAATTCAAGATACAAGAGCACCCAGGTATTCCACAGAATGATTCAACAGACAAAACATAGCGGGCTGCATACTAGATAAGCTTCTAGGTTCCCCATCTGGTATGTTCAATTTAAAAACTACTTCAGAGACAGTAGGGCTAGAAGAGACTCCTGTGCCAGCGATCATGGTGTGTGTCTGTGCATGCCTGCTACACATCAAGAAGGCACCAGACAGACAGGAAAATGTCTATATTTTGGTTCAGCCGTTAATCAAAATGAAGACTGAATTTAAGAAATTAAAAGAAGACAAATACATGGAAGGACATCTATGAAGGAACTAGATAAGATTCTCAGGTGAGTCATTGGACTAATTGAATACCAAAGTCAGGACCTTCCATACCACAGCATTTAGAATGGCTGGACAGTGAAGAGAGGTGACAGAAAAAAATTCAATCTGTTTGAATTGTGGTGCTGCAGGAGAGCTCTATGGATTTCATGAACACCAAAATGATAAATAAATGGGCGCGAGAACATATCAAGCCTGAACTCTCAGTAGAAGCCAAAATGATTAAACAAACTATCACACTTTGGGCATGTCATGAGATGACATAACTCATGACTCAAGATATTACCTGGTAACTTGAAGGTAGTAGGAAAAGAGGAACACCTCATCACCTAGGTAGACTGACTCAGATAAGAAGCCAGAGCCATGAGTTTCCAAGACCTGAGCAGGCTGTTAACCACAAGTTCTCTCATTCATATGGTGATGGTACCTAACAACAACAACAAGAAATGACTGGATGGCACCCAAAACAACAAATTAAACAACTAAAACTAATCAAAATTTCAGTTATTTCCCAAGTGTAATCTCTTGTCCATGGGCCCATTCACACTATGCAACTGTAGCACAATGATTCCATGGGCCACTTCTACAGAATGTAAGGATTTGGAGTTTAGGGAGCAATGGATTCAAGCTACAGGAAAAGGGGTTCCACCTTAATATTAGGAAGAACTTCATGATGGTAAGAGCTGTTCAACAGTGGAGCACGCTTCTATGGAGGGTGGTGGAGACTCCTTCTTTGAAGGTTTTTAAACAGATGGCCATCTGTTAGAAGTGTTTTGATTGTGCATTCCTGCATGGCAGGGGGTGGACTGGATGACACTTTTGATCTCCAGTTCTATGATTCTATGAAACTAGGGAGGAGTATTTGGGGCTATATTTCAGAGGAAGAAAATGGCAAAACCACCTCAGTATTCCATGTGTAAGAAAACCCCCATGAGTAGTCTTGAAGGCACGCACACATACATACTCTTAGAATTCTTAATCACTGAGCTCTAGTGCATTTCTAAACAATTCCCAGGATATTGCTGTTGCAGTTAAAGGGGAATAAAGTGCTATAATTGCATAGTCTGAATGGGCCTCAGGTTTCTCCCCACATGAAGTGAATTTTCTCACAGTTCTTGAAGTGAAGTTGTGTGGAGTTAATTTTGTAATCTGTGAGGATTACTGAATGGTCTGAAAACTAAATGTGTTGTACATAAGATAAAATTTGGATCTTTATCTTACATTTTAGCACAAGGTAATTGGAATGGCAGCAAGGATATGAACTCTGTTCACACATGAAGGTTGAATGTAACTTAGGGCCCTTTCATACGACACAGCTGTAGAATTATGATTCCATTTGAACTGCCATTGCAGCATCCTATGGAGTCCTGGGATTTTAGTTTAGGCAGTGGTATCTTGAATTCCGAAAGCCAAGATGAGCAAATTGGGGTTGTCATACTTTGGCCCTGTCATAAGAAAGCACAACCCATTTTAAATACAATAATGTTAGGAAAGGTAGAGGGTAGCAGAAAGTGAGGAAGGCTGCCTACCAGATGGATACACTCAATCAGGGAGGTCATAGGCCTGAATCTACAGGACCTAAGCAAAGTGGAGGATAGGGGGTTGTGGAGTTGTCTCATCTACAGGGTCTCCATGAGTCGGAGTCAACTGGAGGGCAGTTAACAACAACAATTTGGAATTATCTAGTGCCTCAACAAAGTACAAAGCTCAGGATTCCACAGGATGTCAGCACAGCAGTGTTGTGTGTAGTGTGAAGGGCCTTTAGATTTTTTAATAGAAGGAGTAGTTCACACTATCTCACCTTTCTGTGATGGTGAGATTGGGTGCATCTGTGAGGCAAGAAGCTATACTGATGGTAGCAGTGCAGCTAGTAGGGTCTCCCATATCAGACGTCAATAAGATTTCAAGGGAAATCCATCAATATAACCATAATCCAGATTTATGCTCCAACTACAGAGGCAGAAGAAGAGGAAACTGAAAGATTCTGTGCTGGACTCCAGGAGGAAATTGATCACATACCAGAGGAGAAATTCTAGGTAATCATGGATGATTGGAAAGCAGAAAAAAGAGAAAAAAAGAGCAGAATCAAAGACTGTACAAATATCTTGCCTAGGATCAAGAAATGAAGCAGGACAACCACTGATTGAATGTTGGGATGCCAACAGTTTCTTTACCACAAACACATTCTTCAAGCAACTATAGAGATGACTGTATCATGGGCATCACTTGATGGCCAATGTATATAATAATAATAATAATAATAATAATAATAATAATAATAATAATAATAATAATACTTTTATTTATATACCGCCCTTCCTGAGATCAGGGCAGTTTACAACATAAAACAAGCAAATAACAATTTAAAAACAGTAACATCTTCACAATCAAATATAAAAACAAGACAAAACAAAAGCCCCCGTTAGCCAATCCTCTTGCAGAGTACAAGGAGTACAAGGAGGCCTGCTAGGACTGTGATTGATATAGACCTCATAATTGGAAGCAGAAAATGGAGAAACTCCATTCTCTGCAAAAACAAGACCAGGAGCAGATATAGCAAGACTGTGAACTACCATTAAGCCTAATTGACTGGGAGCCAGAGGAATTCAGTGGTACCCCGGGATACGAATTACCCAGCTTACGAATTTTTCGGGATACGAAAAAATCCCATAGGGATTTATTGTTTCGGCTTACGAAGGTTTTTTCGGGTTACGAAAAAACCTCGGCGCTATTTCGCCACCGGAGGGCAGCAGAGAGCTATTTTTTTCCATTAGCGCCTATGGCAATTCAGGTTACGAAGGTTTTTCGGGTTACGAAATTAGCCGCGGAACGAATTAATTTCGTAACCCGAGGTACCACTGTTCTGGATTGAAGCTTGGGTTATTGTCAGGGAGGAATACAAAAAGATTCTCTCTGCAGCCACAAAGAGACATCTCAGTGGATGAGAAGGGAATTGTTCAGGCTGTTAAGGACAGATGAGAAGCAGACTAGGATGTGGAAGAGCAGTTATGAAAAAACTAGACAAGATCCCGAAGTGTAAAGATATACCACCGAATACAGTGGTGCCTCGGGTTACGAAATTAATTCGTTCCGCGGCCGCTTTCGTAACCCGAAAAGCCTTCGTAAGCCGAATTGCCATAGGCGCTAATGGGGAAAAGCCGCGATTCCGTGCGAAAAAGCCGAAAAAAGCACCAAAAGTTTTTTCGTAACCCGAAAAAACATTCGTAACCCGGAACAATGATTCCCTATGGGATTTTTTCGTATCCCGAAAATTTCGTAACCTGGGTATTTCGTATCCCGAGGTACCACTGTACTAAAATTAGGATGGTCCATGCCATTGTAGTTCCCATTTTTATGTATGGTTGCAAAAGCTGGTTAGTGAAAGAGAGCTGATAGAAAGAGAATCATTTCATGAAATGTGGTGTTGGAGGAGAGTTCTGCAGATCCCATGGACTGCTAAAACAGATTTCTACAGCCTGTGACTGGTGGCTATGCTGGCTGGGGAATTCTGAAAATTGAGGTCCAATGAAGGTGACTCTTCCAGGCTCTGCCTCTATGTACACAACAGGCCTGTATCAGTTCTAAAGAGTTAATGAGCACGCCATCAAAACTACAAATAGCCCTGAAGTCACAAAACATCAACCCACGCATCTGAGGATCCCGTGAGTCATACCTAAGTTTTATCATGCAGATTACATCATGGGACACCCTTAAAAAACACAGTATGATAAAGTAGGGGGCAACTAAGCAGTCATCTGGATTTTCTGGATTCTTAAAGGGCTTAGATCAGAAGGAGTCATTGGGATGCAAATGCGTTCTTCTTGATGCCAAGTAGTTTGGGCCTGCAGAGTTCTTGCCCTTCCTAGTAACTCATGATTTACTGAGAAACTGCCATGCTACTTTGGGCCTCTTCTAATAAATATTTAAGCAGGTGAGATAAATGAGGCTGTTAATCTGAATTCCTTGTTTATCCTTGGAATTGGGAGATTTTATGACTAATGAGATCCACATACTTGTTTGTCTTGTTTTGCCTAGAAAACCAAAACCCACCAAACTGGAAACTGGGTGCAAAAGAATTACAGTTCAAATGCTGATGCTAGGAATGTTGTAGTTGATGATTAGCATATTATTTTTGGAAAAATTAATACATCCCATCCATAACAGCATCCTAGAATATCATCCTACTAATGCTCTGTTATATCATTATTTCAGCATATCATTAAATCCATTCAAAAGTAACTTTTGAAATTATGGTTTTCAGTGCTAGAACTGATCCAATCTCATGATCATTCCAAAGAAACATCCTCTGCTGGTGTAGTTTGGGAATGGTTGAGGAAAGAGTTGTTTTCTTGTTGTAATTGTCATTAAACAATTGGAGCAGCATCCACACTGCAGAAAAAATCCAGTTTGACACCACTTTAACTGCCATGGCTCAATGCTATGGGAATCTGGGATTTGTAGTTTTGTGAGACATTTAGCATTCTCTTTCAGAGAGCTCTGGTGCTACAACAAACTATAAATCCCAGGATTCCATCACCTTGAGCCATGACCGTTAAAGTAGTGTCAAACGGGATTACATCTCCAGTGCGGATGCATCTTGTGAGTTAGAAATCTCTGCTGATTTCTTGCAAATTATCCAGAGGTTTACTAGCAGATTCCAATCTACCTTTGTCTCACCCTTATTCAGCTAGTTCTGAGGTGTTTCAGCCACACCCATGTGTTCTTTTGGGTCAGTCACTGTTCATGGTGTATTTCTATGGGTCTGTGAACTCAGAGATAACAACTCTTATAATTTATTCCATGGCTGAAACTCGATGAGTCAGGAACCCGTGATTATGCGAGGGGTTACTGATTCTCACCTCACTTCTATCATTGATTCACCCCTTACATTTCTAAACAAATTAGTGGTTGCAAAGAGTTTCAGAGTTGCAATCTGGGATAACTGATAGTACAAACAGTCCTTGAGTAGAGGGAAAAAAGTTGCACAGCACACTATGCCATCATACCCTCCAGTGAAATACAAAGGCGTGAATTTCTCAGCTCCATTTGTCTAAGTTTGCAGAGTTACCTATGGAAACTTTCCATTTGCAGTCTGAGCTTCAGCTTGGAACTGGTCTTTGTGATGTAACTCCACCTATTACTTTGATGCGCGCAAAGTCAAGCTGCTGGTATTTAGGTAATCAATCAAATGATACATGTGTCACCATATTGTTGCAGTAGGAATTAAACATATGTCTTCCACAACTCAACTGCATGTTCTATATAGTATAGTTTTTGCTAAAGCCTCTTCATGGATATCAGTGGCAACTGGTGGCTTCCAGTGCAGTAGTGAATATGGATGTTAAAGTATCTGCTTTAAAGGAGCTATCCAAAGTGCTGGAAACCCAACATGGTGTAATGCAGGGGTAGGCAACCTACGGCCCGCGGGCCGGATGCGGCCCAGTGAGGCCTTGGGACCAGCCCCAGCCCGGTCCTGCCGCCGATTGCCGCCAGGGCCTTTGGCCTATCAGGAGGAGGCGGGCAAGGGGAAGCAAGCGGGGGCAAGCGGCAGGCAAGGGGGGCAAGGGGGAGCAAGCGGCGGGCAAGGGGGGAAAGGGGGGGCAATTGTCTATAGAAGCCTCAGAAACATGCATTTATTTTAACATTTTTTAAAAAAATTAGCAATTTTTTTCACATGTCTTCCATTTTTTTAAAAACAGTGTCCTCCATTTGAAAATTTTGTCCCACATTTGTCCCAGTTTATTTATATAATTTTAAAAATAATTATTTAATTATTTATTTTTTG
>NC_056527.1:20999861-21050003 GCF_019175285.1 Sceloporus undulatus
CTCCCCCCCCCCAGTTGTCTGAGGGACTACCGCGCCCCGGAGTCAAAAGGTTGCCTACCCCTGGGTAATGGTTTGAACGTGGACAGATCAGAGACCAGAGTTCAAATTCCCACTTGGCCTGAAAACCATTGGGTGACCTTGGGCAAGTTATACCCACGAGACTCAGAGGAATCATACGTTATCAGACGAGGTTTCTGCAGTTCAAGCGGGCTTCTGCAGATTGGGCCATTCGCATTGACATGATAAGGAGATGTATTTTCATACCTGTAGCTTTAAATGTGAGCCCCTTAGCGGGACTGCGAACTGAATCCTTACTGACTCCTCATTTTGTGGCGATTTGGCGAGTTCGCTAAATAAGTGAATTGACACAATAGCATGGGCTCATTGAATCATTGCGAATTGGTCTGGTGTGGAATCCCAATCCTGACACGATCGCAAGACCCCCAGGTTGCAATCTCCCATGATGCCCTGCGGAGTGCCCCATTTACTTCCGGGCTCTTTTTGCTTTCAGGGCAACCGCTCCATGGAGCTCTCTCTCTGCTTCCCCCCCTCCCCATGCCACACACACATCCCTTCTCACAACACACATACCCTGGCAGCCAAATTCAAAGGGATCCTGTGCGAGCCCCATCCATTTCATCCTGATGTACATCTGTCCAAAGGATATACTAATGTTTGCAAATAATGTGAAGGATGAGGGAGAGATGGAACTCCCAGAATTCCATAGCCTCGAGTCAAGGCCCCACAACAAATCAACTCCCATAAGTAATACTTTTTTAAATAATAATATATATATAATATAATAATAAAATATAATATAATAATAAGAATAAAATATTTAGAGTTACTAGTTGGCCGGGCACCAGAGCTCTCTGACAAGAGCTCAATGTCAATTCATTCACATCTACATCCATCCTCGTCAATCTCACATCTGTCTCACACACACACACACACTCATATATATATATATATACATAATTATATATAAATACAACACACACCCTCTCCTCACATATAGATATGATATACACACACACACACATATATATAGTACAACACACACACCACTCATATATATACACAGCCATTCATATAGTATTACAGCAGGCCCGCCGTCTCGCGGCGCGTACCCACAGCATCGCAATCAAGCGCTACACGGGGAAGGCCAGATAGAGCCGCGGCCCGCCGGCCCGCCCAAAACTGCAAGTTGTTTACATGGGGCTTGAGCATCAAATTCGCCTTACCGGAGGATCCGAACGATCCCCGGAAGGGAGGGCCACTGTTATAAACACACACTTCACCAGACTCTCCAGAGAGGCTCAGTCAATTTCATACACATCTAACATCCTCCTGTCATCTCCACATCTATCTCAATACACAACCACTCATATATATATAATATACACACATACACACCCACACACACACACACACACCACATAGTACACCCACATATTTTATACCACACACAACACACCACTCATCATACAACAGCACACACACACACACACAAAACACACAATATACACCAGAGCCTCTGGCAGAGAAGGCTCAATGTCCTGGACACTACAGTTCCCAGAATTCCATAGACTGACCAAATGTTAAACTGGAGTTAAACTGGATTATCTCCCAGTTGATGCAACTAAGAGAAGCCACTGAAGACAGGAGGATGGTGTAGATAATATATAGAAATAATATAGCCTTTAAGGGCTTTGGACCTCAGCTCCCAACCCAGGCTTGGCCAATGGCTGAGGCTTCTGGGAGCGAAGTCCAGGATCCTTAAAGGCACAGTTGGGGACCACTGGATAGATATGAAGATTAGATGTGGATGAGTGGCTCGGCTGTGAATGGAAACCCGTTGAATTTGGCTGCCAGGGAAGGGAACAGGAGGAAGAAAAAAGGGCAGCGTCTTCAGTGAGCTAGCATTCGCAGAAAGTGGACCTGGCTCCTTCTAGCCCGAAGGCAAAGGTTCAGGATGACTTCAGGGCCCCCATGGCAAGTGCAAGGGTCCCAATTCGAATCATTGAATCCCCCATGGTATGCACCGGTGGAACTACAATTGCACTCACTCCGCTTTCCCTATCCGTATCACGTGACTTCCTCAATTCATTCTTCCACAGTTCGAGGCAACAGAAGAGCAATCAGGTATAAATACATTCTCCTTATCATGTCAATGCGAATGGCCCAATCTGCAGAAGCCCCAGATCTGACTGCAGAAACCTCGTCTGATAAACGCCATAGAATCATAGAGTTGGAAGAGACCACAAGGGCCATCCAGTCCAACTCCCTGCCATGCAGGAAGGCAAGGGGAAAACTTCCTCCAAAAAAATCTTGCCAATAATAGTTTGCCTTAGGAGCCATAAGGAAGAAACAATCTGAAGGCATACCACCACAAAACCAAAGTGTTGAAACTATTTGGGGGGATGGGATTCACATCAGATAACTCCTTCGATTTTGATTGAAAATTAGAGGTAATTCACCATCCAATATGTGGAAGCCACCAGCTGCTACTTCAGCATTATCCTTGATACCTTGATTTACAACCAAAATTGATTGCTTAATACTGCAGCTGCATCTTAATTGCAGATTTATACCAGCTATGGACTAGGTTGTTCAAGAGCAGAAGACTTTGTACTTTTGGGATCTACTTAGTTTTCCAAGACTCCTAAGGACCATCAACTGAACCAGGGGCCCTCTACACTACACAATATAGTGTCTTGATTCATTTTAACTTCATGGTCCATAGTAGTTTCAGGGTGTATGTAGAATTCTTGCCAAAGACTCTAGGGACTCCCAACGACAATCCCAGGACTAAATAAAATACAACCAGACAGTTAAAGTGGAATCAGTGCTCTAATCTGTATGCAAAGGATCTGGGTGTAAAACAGGGGTCATCTGAGGTGATGGACAACATAAGAATAAAGGGTACTTTAATTGTCTCTGAACATGCTACTAAGGTATGCAACACACTCCAGGCCATTGTTAGCTTAGCTGGCATTCATAATTGGTGCGGGGAGTGCAGACTGCAAAACTATTACATGTAAGTACATTAGGCTGGTATGTTATATTGTAATTTAAAATATAATTTAATTAGGCTGGTAGTAGTTCCAGACCCTATGGAATCCAAATATAGGATGTTCAACCTTAAATAAAATGTGAGTATATAGTGTCCTTTATAAAATGGCAAAATCAAGTTTTGCTTTCTGTAGTATTATATTTCTTAAAAAATTTTCAAGCTGCACATGTTTGATCATGAATAAAGAATCTTGGGTATGGAGGGTTGCTGTAACATCCAGTGATATACAGGATTACAATACTTATAAAAAAAACATACTAAGGATTTGTATAGTGTGGTATGGGAAGAGTCAGTAGCGGAGGGTGATGTATGAGTTACCGCACCAGGCACACCCTATTGACACTTTTGCTGCAGACTTCAGAGATCCCATGATTTTCTGCTGCTTGCTTTGAATATTATATACACCTTCCCTTCCCACCAGGGCCCTCCGTCTGTAGGCAGGGTTCCTGTCCCCCCGGATTTCCTCTGCCCCTCCCGGATTTCACCGCCTTTTCCTGGCTCGGCCCCGCACTCCTGGAACCTGCTTCCTCCACAAGCAAGAGCCACCTCTTTACAGCTTCAACGGAGCTGAAACCATCCTATTCAGAAGCTTCCAGGCAATCGCATATTGTCCTACTGTGTGTAAATTTACAGCGCTTCAATAAAGGTTAATATAAAATAATAATAGTTGATCTCCAGTGTCTTCCACTCTGTGATTTCTTGATTCAATACATAAATAGCAAGATATTCTGGTGAAGAATAAGAGGGTACAGTCCCTTTCACACACTCCATGGATGTGCCTGACGTAATTTTACATGGTCTGCATAAAGCATGTGGAAATACTCTGTGTTAGAAAAGGCTCTACAGTGAATGGATTTGACATATATATATATATATATGCACAATAACATAAAAGAAATGGATATGCTTGATGATTTAAAAGACTGGCTATTGCACTTTCAGTGGCAGAAAACATTTTCTGTCAAGGGCCACAAAGTGATCTTGGTAGGGGGCTTAATACCAAAACAGTCAGAGGCAAAAAGTTCCACCCTTTCCATAACATTCCCCATCTACGTGAATGGATTTGGCATATAAATATATATGCCACAAATAAATGAATAGTGGATAAGTGATCATGGGTTTTTTCCTTGGCAAAATTTGTTCAGAGGAAGTTGTGCTATTGCCTTCATCTTGAGGCTGAGAGCATGTGACTTATATTATTTTAGTTTGGGAAATACTCTTATACCCCAGTTCCCGAGGCAGTTGTTGTTACATCCTCACTTATGGTGCGTTGAAAACATAGTTGAATTATTTCAGATTGTCCATTTATAAGACTTTACCTTGTTTGTAAGGGGGGGGGCAATTGTCTATAGAAGCCTCAGAAACATGCATTTATTTTAACATTTTTTAAAAAAATTAGCAATTTTTTTCACATGTCTTCCATTTTTTTAAAAACAGTGTCCTCCATTTGAAAATTTTGTCCCACATTTGTCCCGGTTTATTTATTTATATAATTTTAAAAATAATTATTTAATTATTTATTTTTTGGCTTCGCGCCCCCCCCCCCCCAGTTGTCTGAGGGACAGTAACCCGGCCCCTGAGTCAAAAAGGTTGCCTACCCCTGGTGTAATGGTTTGAACGTTGGACTATGATTCTAGAGACCAGAGTTCAAATTCCCACTTGGCCATGAAAACCCATTGGGTGACCTTGGGCAAGTTATACCCACTGAGACTCAGAGGAATCATATGCGTTTATCAGACGAGGTTTCTGCAGTTCAGATCTGGGGCTTCTGCAGATTGGGCCATTCGCATTGACATGATAAGGAGAATGTATTTTCATACCTGGTAGCTTTAAATGTGAGCCCCTTCAGCGGGACTTGCGAACTGAATCCTTACTGACTCCTCATTTTGTGGCGATTTGGCGAGTTCGCTAAATAAGTGAATTGACACAATACGCATTGGGGCTCAGTTTGAACTCATTGCGAATAGGTCTGGTGTGGAATCCCAATCCTGAACACGATCGCAAGACCCCCAGGTTGCAAATCTCCCATGATGCCCTGCTGCAATGTGCCCCATTTACTTCCCGTGGCTCTTTTTGCTTTCAGGGCAACCAGGGCTCCATTGGAGCTCTCTCTCTGCTTCCCCCCTCTTCCCCATGCAACTTCGGCAGAGCAGCCAGGCTAGCAGCGCTTTCTCCCTCTCTCTCTCTCACACACACATACCCCTGGCAGCCAAATTCAAAGGGATCCTGTGTCAGAGCCCCATCCATTTCATCCTGATGTACATCTGTCCAAAGGATGTATACTAATGTTTGCAAAATAGATGTGAAGGATGGAGGGAGAGATGGAACTCCCAGAATTCCATAGCCTCGAGTCAAGGACCCCACAACAAACTCCAACTCCCATAATAGTAATACTTTATTTTTAAATAATAATAATTTATAATAATAATAATAATAATAATAATAATAATAATAATAATAATAATAATAATAATAATTTAGGTTACTAGTTGGCCGAGGCACCAGAGCTCTCTGACAGAGAAGGCTCAATGTCAATTTCATTCACATCTACATCCATCCTCCTGTCAATCTCAACATCTGTCTCTCACACACACACATATACATACACACACACACACTCATACACACTCATATATATATACAGCATGCCCGCGTCATACGCGGGCGCACTTTACCCAGCTTGAGCATACGCACTCAAGCCGCGGGGTGCACACGGGGCGGAAGGGGCGGCGCGTCCCATTCAATTGAATGGGCGCGCGCGCCCGTTGCGCCCCGTGCACCGCCGCACCACCGTGCACGAGCCCCATTGTTTACAATGGGGCTTGAGCATAGGCAGAATTCGCCTTACGCGGAGGGATCCGGAACGGATCCCCGCGTAAGGAGAGGGCCCACTGTATATACACACACACATATACACCAGAGCTCTCTGGCAGAGAAGGCTCAATGTCAATTTCATACACATCTACATCCATCCTCCTGTCAGTCTCAACATCTATCTCACATACACACACACACTCATATATATATATATATATATATATATATATATACACACATACACACACACACACACACACACTCACATATGTACACACACACATATGTGTGTATATATATACACACACACACACACACTCATACATACATACAGACACACACACACACATATATATACACACACATATACACCAGAGCTCTCTGGCAGAGAAGGCTCAATGTCTCTGGACACTACAGTTCCCAGAATTCCATAGCACTGAGCCAAGATAGTTAAACTGGAGTTAAACTGGATTATCTCCCCAGTGTGGATGCAACCTAAGAGAAGGCCACTGAATGACAGGAGGATGGTTGTAGATAATATATAGATATAGATATAGCTCTTTAAGGGCTTTTGGACTTCAGCTCCCAGAATCCCAGGCTATTGGCCAACATGGCTGAGGCTTCTGGGAGCTGAAGTCCAGGATCCTTTAAAGGGCACAGTTTGGGGACCACTGGGATAGATATAGATAGATATAGATGTGGATGAATTGGCTCGGGGCTGTGACACGGAAGACCCTTTGAATTTGGCTGCCAGGGAAGGGAAACTAGGAGGAAGAAAAAAGGGGCAGCTGTCATTCAGGTGAGGCTAGCATTCGCATGAAAGTGGAGCCTGGCTCCCTTCTTAGCCCCGGAAGTGCAAAGGTTCAGGATGACTTCAGGGCCCCACTGAGCAAGTGCAAGGGCCCCAATTCGAATCATTGAATCCCCCATGGTATGCACCGGTGTGGAACTACAATTTGCACTCACTCCGCTTTCCCTGAATCCGTATCACGTGACTTCCTTCAATTCGATTCTTCCACAGTTCGGAAGGGCAACAGAAGAGCAATCAGGTATGAAAATACATTCTCCTTATCATGTCAATGCGAATGGCCCAATCTGCAGAAGCCCCAGATCTGAGCTGCAGAAACCTCGTCTGATAAACGCCATAGAATCATAGAGTTGGAAGAGACCACAAGGGCCATCCAGTCCAACTCCCTGCCATGCAGGAAGGCAAGGGAAAACTTCCTCCAAAGAAATCTTGCCAAATAAATAAGTTTGCCTTAGGGATGCCATAAGGAAGAAACAATCTGAAGGCATACCACCACAATAACCAAAGTGTTGAAACTATTTGGGGGATGGGATTCAACATCAGGAATAACTCCTTCGATTTTTGATTGAAAATTTAGAGGTAATTCACCATCCAAATATTGTGGAAGCCACCAGCTGCTACTTCAGCATTATCCTTGATACCTTGAGTTTACACCAAAATTTGATTGCTTAATATCTGCAGCTGCATCTTTAATTGCAGAGTTTATACCCAGCTATGGACTAGGTTGGTTCAAGAGCAGATAGACTTTGTACTTTTGGGATCTACTTAGTTTTTCAGGAGCATCCTAAGGACCATCAACTGAACCCAGGGGCCCTTCTACACTACACAATTATAGTGTCTTGATTCTATTTTAACTTTCATGGTTCCATAGTAGTTTCAGGGTGTATGTAGAATTCTTTGCCAAAGAACTCTAGTGACTCCCCAAACGACAAATCCCAGGACTAAATAAAATACAACCATGACAGTTAAAGTGGAATCAGTGCTCTAATTCTGTAGTGCTAAAGGATCCTGGGTGTAAAACAGTGGGTCATCTGAGGTGGATGGACATACATTAAGAATAAAGGGTACTTTAATTGTCTCTGAACATGCGTACTATGTATGCAACACACAGTCCAGGCCTATTGTTAGCTTATCTGGGCATTCATAATTTGATGCGGGGAGTGCAGACTGCAAAACTATGTACATGTAAGTACATTTAGGCTGTGTATGTTATATTGTAATTTAAAAGTATAATTTTAATTATGCTAGTTGTAGTAGTTCCAGGACCCCTATGGATACCAAAATCTAAGGATGTTCAAATCCTATTAAATACAATGTTAGTATAATAGTGTCCTTTATATAAAATGGCAAAATCAAGTTTTGCTTTCTGTAGTACTTTATATTTCTTAAAAAATATTTTCAAGCTGCACATGTTTGAATCCATGAATAAAGAATCTGTGGGTATGGAGGGTTGGCTGTACATCCAGTGATATACAGGAATTACATAGCATTAGTACAAAAAACATTACTAAGGATTTTGTATAGTGTGGTATGGGAAGAGGTCAGTAGCGGAGGGGTGATGTCATGAGTTACCGCACCAGGTGACACTAACCCTATTGACACTTTTGCTGCAGATCTTCTAGAGATCCCATGATTTATCTGCTGCTTGCTTTGTAGTTGGCTCTCCAGTGTTCTTTCCAACTCTGTGATTCTGTGATCTCAATACATAATAGCAAGATATTCTGGTGAAGATAAAAGATGGTACAGTCCTTTCACACACTCCATGGATGTGCCTTACTAGATTTTATCATGTCTGCATAATAAGCAGTGGGAAATACTCTGTGGTATGAAATAAGGCTCTACAGTGAATGGATTTGACATATATATATATATATATATGCACAATAACATAAAAGAAAGTGGATATGCTTGATTTTAAAAGACTGGCTATTGCCACTTTCAGTGGCAGAAAACATTTTTCTGTCAAGGGCCACAAGTGATCTTGGTATGGGGGCTTAATACCAAAACAGTCAGAGGCAAAAGTTCCACCCTTTCCCTAACATTCCCCATCTACAGTGAATGGATTTGGCATATAAATATATATGCCACAATAACATGAAAGAATGTGGATAAGGCTATCATGGGGTTTTCTTGGCAAAATTTGTTCAGAGGAAGTTTGCTATTGCCTTCATCTTGAGGCTGAGAGCATGTGACTTATTATTTATTTTAGTTTTGGGAAATACTCTTATACCCCATTCCCGAGGCAGTTGTTGTTACATCCTCACTTATGGTGCTTTGAAAACATATTTGAATTATTTCAGTTGTCATTTTATAAGACTTTAACCTTGTTTCTAGCACAGATCTCAAGATAAGGTGATAGATAGAAAGCTGCAGGCCAGGGGAATCTCCTCAGTTGATTCCTTCCAGCACGTGCCATGGGATAAACTTTTCCATTATCCTCTCCCCTCTGGAGTAATTTTCCTATGGAATCTCGTGGCACTCCCTCATAAATCCTCCAAGAGGGCTTGAGAAAGAGACGCCTCTCCTTCCTGTGAGGTTGCCCTGTAAGAGCAAGTGTGTCATTAAAATTAATTATGAGCTTAAGCATGCTAATAACTCTGGCCAGTTTTTAAAAATAATGACACCTGAAGGTTTAGGTGTCACACAGTAGTGAAGGAGACTGTGTTCTTTCAGTTGAGCCTACTCACCTCCACCTTTTGGACACCTTAATTGCTGTTCCTTTATATTCCTCCCAAGAGCCACTCCTGATAACTTCCTTTGCTTGTTTCAGCTTTCATACTCTTCCTCTGTACGGATCTCTTGAAGGAGTAACAGGTTGAAAGAGATTGAGAGAAGCTCTGTGAGAGATGAATTACATGGACTCCATCTTTGAGAAGGTAAGCCTGGGACAACAAAGCTGCTGTGGTGAGAGAAATAAAAAGACATTATTTGGGAGACAGATGAGTTCTGTAATGGGGACTGAAGAATAGCACATGTATCTTTTACTTGGTTTATTTAAAATCTTTCACTGCCACCCTTGATCACTGAAGGGTAGTGTACAATAGAACAAATTAATAATATAAACATCTAGTACAGGGCAATGACACCAACAACTGTGAGAAAGGTAATAAAAATTTCAAGTGTCAAGCATTTCAGTGAGAAAGACAGACTCAGAGCTTATATAAATGAAAATGCCTGGGTGAAAGAAGGGCTATGTCTAACCCCAAATATTGCAAATTAGTTGTGAGGTGTTGTCCTTTAGAGATGTCATTTGTAAAGATTAACTTTGCAAAAAATGTTTCTGCCTGGTTTAGCCTTTCCCACCTTTCCATTTCTCTAAGTCCAAGCTCTTAATAATGTCAGTATACTTCACCAGAACTTCTTGAGGACAATGGTTGGTGGATAGTTGACATCAGTTTATTTTGGACTAAAGCTTGACTTAGGTTCAAAACCCTGCATGGTCGTTGGGGATGAAGTCAAACATATTTGGAGGGCTGCTATACACACTGACTCAGAGGTAAGCCCCACTGAATGAAATATTACTCATTTATAATTAGATACAGTATACACTGGACTGAACTGTTAGGGGATGGAGTTGACCATTCAGTCTATGAATGTTTGCTGAGAGGTAGGCATCACTGCATCATATTGTTGTATGTACTGTATAGCATTGTGTATAGCAATGAAGCTTGATTTATCTCTGTGGTCAATCAGTGCCTCCCACCAAGGTGGTTGTGGGAATGGAATGGAAAGATTATGTATGTTTCCCTGGGCATCTTGGCAAAAAGGCAAGATAAAAATATAATACTTATTTGATTTGATAAGAATGCGAACAGGTTGCTGCAGAGGGAAAGAAAAGAAAGAGGATTATTTCATCTTTGAGAGACAAGATAGATGACTTTGGATTTCCTTTAACTGTTACCTAGAAGCAGCCATTCCATCAGGTTACCTGAACTGTTTCAGTCCTTAAAAGAATCATAATTTCTAGAACTCGCACCATTGTTTTCCTCTCTCAGTCCTCCCCATACCTCTTACCTTTTGTGTCATGCATTTTAGATAACAATGCTGAGGACAGTGACTGCCTTACTGCTGTTTTATAAAATTATATTTAAACCATGCTGGAAGCTTTTTCAGCTGGAGGACATGGTAAAAACACTATAGATCAATAAATTCCTCAAAAAACATAGCGGCATCCCAGAAATCTTCATCAAAACTGTTCATCAAATATTTCTAAGGTCATACCAACAGAAGCTGTGCTTATGCATTCCTCTTTGCTTTCAGCCAGTTGTTTTGTATCCTACAACTGGGTCACAAGCTACTTTAAATGGAAGGCACTGGTGATGTTGTTAATTACCATCAAGTCAACTTTGATTTATGGCATCTTTATGAATGAGAAACCCCCAAGACACACTGTTGTCAATAACCCTGCTCAGGTCCTGGAGACTTAGAACAATCATGGCTTCCTTTGACTGAATGCCCACCTGTAATGCTATCTTCCTCTCTTCCTACTGCCTTCCACTTTACCAAGCAGTATTGTCTTTTCTCATGATACAATCAAGACTCAGTTTGGTCATTTCAGCTTCTAGGGAGAGTTCAGGCTTGATTTCCTCTTGGATCCATTTTTGTGTTGTTGGTCATTTTGGTAATATAGTGGGCCCTTGCTATCCGCCAGGGTTTGGTTCCAGGACCACCCTGTGGATACCAAAGTCCGTTGATGCTCAAGTCCCATTATATACAATGGCAGAGTAAAATTGTGTCCTTATATAAAATAGCGAAATCAACACTTGCCTACTGGAAATTATTTGTAGTTTAGGTATTTTCATGCCGTGGATGCTTGAATCTGTGGATAAGGAGGTCTGGCTGTATTATCTAGTTATATATTTTAAGAAGAGAAATAAAACTATGGAAAGGTCAGGAAAGCAGGAGAAAGAGAGGTGAAGCAGCATACAGGCAGCCTCCGTATCCACAGGTTCTTTATCCATGGATTCGAGCATCCATGCCTTCAAAATAATCAAAAATTATATACAGCAAACCTCGATTTTGCCATTTTATGTAAGGGGCACCATTTTACTATCCACTGTATTTAATGGGACTTGAACATCCATGGATTTTGGTTTCGATCGGGGCGTTCAGGGACCAAACTCCTGAGTATACCACAGACCCACTGTACTTAGTGAGAGAACATAGAGAGAAGAAATGTAGGTTGATACATGTACCTGGCATTCTGCCATTGTTCTGGTGTGCTCTTGTCTGGGATGATAAAAAGGCATAGCTACCATGAGGAACCGTGGGTGGCTAGTGTGACTGGAAAGTATCTATCATCTCTTCTGTTTGGTTTCATTCAGACTCTGCACAGTGGTTCTCATATGAGGGAGGAGTGCTCCAGATGTTGTTAGGCATCACCCCTTAGAAACCCCAGCTAACATACCGCTAGTGAAGGATTCTAGCAGGTGAACACCAGCAAACTGGGAGCCTTCCTGAGCTAGAACATGGATGCCATGCTGTCAAGTAAAACTAGCAAAGTTCCATATGAAAGAATAGCCAAAGAAGGCAGATGGTAACAAAGGTCCAAAACACAGTGCAGAAATAATCCAATCTGAGTATCACACGGAGGCAAATCCTGTGAAGAAATGGGATTTTAAAGTCTGCTATACACCCACAAATTCAGGTTATTTCTCAGACGCATTGGCGGAAAGAGAAATAACGTGAAAATAACCCGAATGGAAAGCCAACAAAATCCGCTCCTTTCTACTTTTGGAATTTCCCGAAAGTAAAAAGGAGCAGGTTTTGTCAGCTTTCCGTTCGGGTTATTTTCAGGTTATTTCTCTTTCATGCAAACATTGTCTGAAAAACAACCCACATTTGCGGGTTTTGCCTACTTTCTGTTCAGGTTAACCCCAAACATCATGTGAAAAACAACCCGCAAAAGCAGGTTGTTTTCACTTTAAATCTAGTTTCTGCATGGGATTTGTCCCATGTGATAAACTCCTGAGACCGCTTTAACTGCCTTAGCTTAGTGCTAGAGAATCCTGGGAATTGTAGTTGACTGTGGCACCAGAGCTCTCTGACAGGGAAAACTAAAGGTCTCACAAAACTAGATTCCCAGAATTCCCTACTATTGAGCCAGGGCAATTAAAGTGGTCTCAAACTGGATTATTTCTGCAGTGTGTTTTGGACCATGGTTAGAGTCACAGGCCAAACCGGCTTATTGCTCCAGTTTGGATGCAGCCAGAGTTGGAAGAAGCCACAAGGGCCATTCAGTCTGACCCCATTCTGCCATGCAGGAAATCTAAATCAAAGCAACCTCCAGGAAAGGAGACTCCACCATTTTCCAAGGCAACGTATTCCTCTATCAAACAGCCCTTACTGTCAGGAAGTTCCTCCTAATGTTGAGATGGGATCTCTTTCCTTGTAGCTTGCATCCATTGCTCCTTGCCTTCCAAATGTTTACACAGGCCTATCATATCCCCTCTCCACCTTCTCTTCTCCAGGTCCAGTGCACACTGTGGAAACCATTCCAGTCTGAGACTCTGGCTCAATGCTTTTGGGGGAATTTGGGGGGTGATTTGTAGTTTTATGAGATGTTCAGCCTTCTGTGTCAGAGAGAGAGAGCTCTGTCTGGGGGCCTCAGCAATCTTACAGTTCCCAGGATTCCCTGAGGCAGGCAAGGCAGTTGAATCTGAAAGTGGGTTGTTTTATTTCTGCAGTGTGTTTTGGATGGACCAAGAGAGAGAGAAGGGGCTTTCCCTTCCCGCTGCTTTTCCCCTTCGAAAAAGCCACGATTAAGGAGCAAATGGAAAGGAAGCGAGGCCCGCCTGCCCGCCCGCCTCAGTCAGTGAACTCATGGCCGGCCCTCCTCCTCCTCCTCTCGGCCTCATGACTAGGGCTCCTCCTCCTCCTCCTCTCCTTCAGCTTGGGCTTTCCCAGTCCCTTCAGCCGCCTCGCCTGCCTCAGAGACACCGGGGAGGAAGGCAGCGAAGCCAACCCTCTTTCCTCCTCCTCCTCCTCCTCAACTGAGACCCTGACTTCGGGGGCAGCCCCAAGAAGAGAAGGAAGAGTAAGTAAGCCTGACATTTTCGACCCCTGAAAGAAGAGAGACCGGGGTCCAAAGCCCACTGGCACAGCTTTCGAATCTACTCCTTTTTTGAACTGTGGTGCCCAGAACTGGACGCAGTACTATTCCATTTGGGGCCTGGCCAAAGGAGAATGGAGTGGCGCTATTACTGTTTGAACTACCTTCCATCTTCAATTAATGCAGCCTAGAATCGCATTGGCCTTTTTAGCTGCAGCATCACACCCTTGGCTCAGGTTCATTTCATTTCAGGTGAGGCCTGACCAAAGCAGAATGGAGTGGCCCCATTACTTCCCTCAGTCTAGGCCAGTGGTTCTCAGCCTTTGGCTCTCCTAATGTTTTGGGCTTCAACTCCCAGAAGTCCCAACCAGCTTGCCCAAATGATCAGGAGTTCTGGGAGCTGAAGTCTAAAATGCCTGGAGGACCCAAAGTTGAGAACCACTGATCTAGACACTATGAGTCTCTTGATGCAGCCTAGAATCGCGTTGGCCTTTTTAGCTGCAGCATCACACCCTTGGCTCAGGTTAATTTCATTTCAGGTGAGGCCTGACCAAAGCAGAGTAGATTGTTGCTATTACTTCCTTCGATCTAGACACTGTACAGTACTTTTGTTGATGCAGCCTAGAATCACATCAGCCTTTTTAGCTGCTGCATCACACTGTTGACTCAGGTTCAACTTGTTACCTGCTAGGACTCCTAGATCCCTTTCGCATGTAGTTTTCTTAAGCCAGACCAAGGGAAGTAATAGTGCTGCTCTATTTTGTGTTGGTGAGGCCTCACCTGGAATACCTTGCCCAGTTCTGGATACCACAATTCAAAAAGGATATTGAGAAGTTGGAGTTTGTCCAGAGGAGGGTGACCAAAATGGTGAAAACTCTGGAAACCATACGCTGTGAGGGAGCAGATTATGCGTAGCTTGGAAAAGCAAAGGTTAAGAGGTGATATGATTGCCCTGTTGAAGTATTTGAAGGGGTGTCCTATTGAGGATGAAGCAAGCTTGTTTTCTGCTGCTCCAGAGATTTGGAAAAGGAGCAGTGGATGCAAACTACAGGAAAAGAGATTCCACCTAAACATTAGGAAGATGGTAAGAGTTGTTCGACAGTGTAGCATGCTCCTTTGGAGTGTGGTGAAGTCTTCTTCTTTGGAGGTCTTTAAGCAGGCTGCATGGCCATCTATCGTGGCTGCTTTGATTGTGAGTTCCTGCATGGCAGAATGGGGTTGGACTGAATGGCCCTTGTGGTTTCTTCCAGCTCTAGGAATCTAGGATTCTATGATTTTGACCCACCACAGAAGAGAGCAGTATGGTTTGAGTTTTTTACCCGTTGAGACCAGAGTTCGAATTTCTGTTTGGTTATGGAAACTCTTTGGGTGACCTTGGCTAGTTACACTCTCTCAGCCTCAGGGGATGATCAGGGCAACCCCCCCCCCCAAGAAACTTGTCAATAAAACCCCATGATAGGTTCTTGCTATAAGTCAGAAAGGAAAAATAGCGGTTTGAGAGTTGGATTGTGACCCTGAAGAACAGGATTCAATTCCCAATCCAGCCCAGAAACCCACTGGGTGAACTTTGGGCAAGACAAAGCCTCAGAGGATGTCAGTGGCAAACCTCCTCTGAACAAATCTTGCCAATAAAAAAACCATGATAGGTTCACCTTTGAGTTGCCATAAGTTGGAAGCGACTTCAGGGCACACATCAACAGGAACAACAAAGCTGTATATTGCAACCTCCAGGTCTCCTTGACTTTTTTGTCTAGTAGGTCCTACTCTCCACCTTTGTGTAGAAGTTTCAGGGCATTTCCCCCCCACTCATAGTGTCACAGACAGAATTGTTTGGGATCAGAGTTTTTGTGGTGTTTATATCAATGGATTGGCATTGTTTATCTAAACCTTGTACAAATAGCCCACAGCAGACTAGTAAGTACAGGGGTACCCCGGGTTACGAAATTAATTCGTTCCGCCGCCGCTTTTGTAACCCGAAAATCTTCGTAAGGCGAAAAAGCCATAGGCGCTAATGGGGAAAAGCCGCGATTTCGTGCGAAATAGCGCCGAAAAGCACCAAAAAATTTTTCGTAACCCGAAATAACCTTCGTAACCTGGAACAGTTATTTTAAATGGATTTGTTTCGTAACCCGGAAATTTCGTAAGGCGGCGCATTCGTATCCCGGGGTACCACTGTATCTGCCTGCAGGACTGATTGCCTGTGTACTGTTTTTACAAAAGACTGCTTCTTGCATTTTTGTGTGTGTACAAATGATAGCTTGCTTGTGCAAAGCTGTATAGTGGGAGTGATTTTTATTTGGCTCAGGGTAGCATCCTCCCCTTCCTGGGTAGAAACAAGTAATGTTAATAATACCTTGGCTGCATCTGCACTGCAGAAATAATCCAGTTTGACACCACTTTAACTGCCATACCTCAATGCTGTTGGATTCTGGGAACTGTAGTATGTTGTGGCACCAAGGTTTCCGGACAGAGAAGGCTAAATAGCTCACAAAACTAAAGTTCCCAAAATCCCATAGCTTTGAACCATGGCAGTTTAAGTGGTGTCAAACTGTATTATTTCTGCAGTGTGGATGGAGGCTTTGTCAGTACTGTAGTGCATTGCATCTGATGGACTATAAGTCCAAAACACATTGCAGAAATAATCCAGTTTGAGACCACTTTAACTGCCCTGACTCAGTGGTAAGGAATTCTGGGAACTGTAGTTCTGTGAGACATTTAACCTTCTCTGTCAGAAAGCTCTAGTGGCAGATTAAGCAACAATTCCCAGGATTTTCCAGCACTGAGCCAGGACACTAAAAGCAGTCTCAAACTGGATTATTTCTGCAGTGTGTTTTGGACCATAATAAAAAAATAGCACTAAATAAAATCTCAGAGGTCTCAAGACTTTATTTTATTGCCTTTAACCTCTATGGAACTAGAGGGGAAACAAAGAAAATGGAGAATATTTGTTTTGACAATAATTTTTAATAGCAGTGGCTGCTTAGACTGAGTGTGCTTGAAAACCAAGGGTTTTATTTCTGTCTATGTTGTATTGTCAACACGCTCTGTTTCTCCTTCCTCTGCAACATCCATTCATTCTTCAAACTCTGAAGACAGGGACAAAACTGACTTTAGAGGTATGAATGCATTGCTAACAATCATATTAACATATTCTTGGAAGGAGAAGTGATGAGATGCAAGCCTCCAGATGTAGTTGGACAGCAACTCCCACCATTCTCTACAGTTGTCTATGCTGGAGGGCCACACATTCTTTTCAATGTAAATTGAGGTCATTTTGGCAATGTCTGGTAAAAGCAAACAGTGGGGTTGGATGAAGACTAAGGTCCAAAACGCACTGCAGAAATAATCCATTTTGAGACCATTTTAACTGCCCTGGCTTAGTGCTGGAGAATCCTGGGAATTGTAATTTGTTGTGGCACCAGAGCTGTCTGACAGAGAAGGCTATGTGCCTCACAAAACTACAGTTCCCAGAATTCCCTAATATTGAGCCAGAGTAGTTAAAGTGGTCTCAAACTGGATTATTGTTTTGGACCCAAATTATGGTAGCAAGACTTTGGCCCTGTCAAAATCAGTGAAACAGATTAGTTGTGAGTAAACCTTTGCGGTAAGCTCTCTTTTGAGAATTTAGGGCAACTAATTTAGTCTTATTCCAATCCTGTGATCTTGATGATGCCATTAATATACACAAAAGATTACCAAATAACGTAGACACAAAGGACTTGTCCCTGCCCTGTGCAGAATACAGTGTTTCACTAGTTTCGGGAAAGAAAAGAGGAAGGAAAAGAGAGGAACTGGAGATGGAAATACTGTATACTAAGCAAAAACCACAAGCAAATGCAATTTTACACACCTAGACTTCATTTCAGTGGACATCGAGGCAGACTACAGGGTTAAGCCTAAGCTTCAGGCAAAAGGAAAGGTTTGAGGAAAGATTTGATAGGAGAGAAAGCAGGTAGCAGGGAGAGAGCATGGAAAAGTTAGTTTTTTGGACCATTACCACCAGAATACCCCAGACAGCAAAACATAAGGGTAATAATCTCAACATTTTGGGACTTGCAATCAAAATTTATTTTCCTTAGCTTTGCATGTTAGAGCTCTTCGTGATGATTTGTAAACCTAAACGTGACTAGGATATGTGTGTGTGGTGGCACTTGGCTGTCTGTAGATCTGTAAAAATAATATGCAGAAGTTGTGGTTTTTCCCTTTTTCATTTAGCATTTTTCATTGGGCTCTCCTGTGAGGGATGTCACACGGTCAAAATTGAATGGGGCAACTGAAGGAGCGACTCTCCTGTGTGAACCAGAAAGTGAAAAGCACCCTTCTCAATATCTTTGGGAAATTTCCACAGGGGGATTTTCTGCTATTTGGAAAGCACAACAGTTAGCAGTGCTGCTTCTTGCATATTTCCTTGCAACCTTTCTACATCCCCAAAGAAAACAAAAGAGCTTTATGAAGCTGTGCATGTGAACTGGTGTACCTTTCGTATCTTTGCCCTCTAGAAGAGATCAGTGATTGAGGTCCTACTTTTGCATGAAGAAGATGTTCAGTCTGAGGTGAATAACTTATGGCCCTGCAGATGTTGTGGGACTGCAGCTCATGCCAGTCCTAGCCAGCATAGTAAAAAATGAGGAATCTGTGGAGCTGCAGTCAAATAACATTTGGAGGAACTCGAGTTGCCTCTTCCCCATAACTTAAATGGATTGGGCAGGTCTGGATGGATTGAGCATTGGCCATGTTTTGTTGTTGTTGTTGTTGACTGCTCTTGAGTTGACTTTGTCTCATGGTAACTCCATGGATGAGATCTCCAAGACCCTGTCCTCAGCCTCTTTGCTCAGGTCTTGCAGGCTCAAGCCCATGGCCTTCTTGATAGAGTCCATCTATCTGGCATGTTGCCTTCCTCTCTTTCTCCTGCCCTCTGCCTTTCCTAGCATCATTGTCTTTTGTAATGATTCATGTCTTCTCATAATGTGGGCAAAGTACTACAGCCTCAGTGTGGTCATCCTGGCTTCCAAGGAGAGTTCAGGCTTGATCTGTACTAGAACCCATTTGTTTGTCTTTTTGGATGTCCATCGTATCCTGAGCACTCTTCTCTAGGATCACTTCTCAACTGAGTTACTTTTCTATCTATCAGCCTTCTTCACTGTCCAGCTCTCACATTTGTACATGGCGATTGGAAATACTACGGCATGACTGATCCTCACTTTAGAGTTCAGAGTTATATCTTTGCACTTTAGGATCTTGTCCAGTTCTTTCATAGCTGCTCTTCCCAATCCTTCCCAATTCCAGTTTGTTGACTGAAGTCTCCATACTCCATTTACATTCAGAGAGTCCTCAGACAGACACTTGGAAAACACACTGATAAAAGTAGCCTGTAGGATACGTTTCTGTGGTGTACAGGTAGGTCTGAGAATAGGGACCTTGATACAACACTGGGAGGAAGTTGTACAATGAGGACCCCAGAAGACAATACACTGGCAGAGTTAGGCTGCTGCCACACTGCAGAATTAATGCAATTTGACACTGCTTTAACTGTCATGGCTCCATGGAATCCTGGAATTTGTAGTTTGTTGTGGCACCAGAGCTCTCTGATAGAGAAGGCTAAATATCTCACAAAATTACAAATCCAAGAATTCCATAGCATTGAATTATGGCAGTTGGCATTAATGCTGTGTCAAACTGCATTAATTCTACAATATCGATGCACCTTTAGAGTCCCAAGAAGCAAGCAGAATACAAATAAACCAACAAAGAGAAAATATCTGAGACAATGAGAAATGGTGATTTGTATCAACTATGTCTAGAGCTCTCTTTATCTTGTCAGCTTGCCTGGCTTTTACTCTTTGCACAGGGGCTTATGTCCAGAATCCTCCTAAACCTGTTATCCACACTGCAGAAATAAAGCAGTTGAACACCACTTTAACTCATGCCTCCATGATTTGTAGCCCGATCTTTCAGAGAGCTCTGGTGCCTCACCAAACTACAAATCCCAAGATTCTGTTGGATAGAGTCATGGCAGTTAAAGTGGTGTCAAACTGCTTTATTTCTGCAGTGTGTCTCCCCCCCCCCCCTTCCTAGTCACTCTCTTACTACTTTCTTGCAAGTCTGGCAGCTAAGAAAGGCCTCAGACAAGCTGATGCACAAGTTCTGGATGAAAGCTCTTCCTTGCCTTGCAGCCTAAGTCCAAAGGAGAAACCTCTGCATCCCTTCTGCTATGTTGCATCTTCTCCCAGGAATTTTCCTTCAGAACCCATCAGTCGTCTTTTATTGGCTTCATGGCTCCTGCCAGATCCCCAAGGCTTTAACTGAGGCCAGCAACTCAGTTGGCTCTCGTCACTCCTGAGGCCTAGGGGCTAGGACCTGGCAAGGTAGCACATCCAGTAAGTTCTACTCTGTCACAGAGCTGTAACCAAAAAGGTAACTTTCCTAATCTCTGGTCTGACCCAGGTATGACAGTAGAGAGTAGAGTCATAATTCTAGGCTAGCAAGAAGGACCATCTGCATTAGACAAAAGGCAACTTCTGATGTATATGTGCCCAGCTGGAAAGTAGGAATAGCATAGTCCAAAAACCTTTGCGATGCCATTTTGGGTGGAGTGGGTAAAAAAAACATGCTATGAAGCTCAGTCGCCACAGTATCATGCCTGTCTGGATGCCCCAATCCTGAATCACTGCTGCGTTGATCGGATGATAGGAACATGTTTCATAAATCAGGTTTGTGGAGAAATGTAGTAGGGAGGGAAAAAAAGCTTGCCACTAAACCAGGTCACATTTCTGTCCAGTGGAGACACAACAGCAGGCAGGAGTCTCCCTGTTCCAGATAAAAGAATGACTGGTTCCGCCTCTCTTAATGGCTCCACTGGCCAGGCACTAGAGAGTTCATTGGTATAATGCATTTACAAACACTGTGACTTTCCTGCCACCTCCTGTATTAGGCAATATCTGTATGGTTGAGCATCCTAATATGGTAGTTGGGCAATACATCCTTGACCATTACAGATGCTGCTGCCTTTGTCAACATAGCACCTGGTAGATGTTGTTGTTGTCAATTGTCTTCACGTCACCTTCGACTCATGGTGACCTTGTGGATGAGCCACCTCCCAGACCCCCCTGTCCTTAACCTCTCTATTCAGGTCTTGCAGGCCCTTGGCCATATCCTTCCTAATTGAATCTAGCCATCTGGTGATTTGTCTTCCTCTCTTTCTACTGCCCTCTACCTTCCCTAGCATCATTGTCTTTTCTAATGATTAATTTTTTTTCCTCATGATGTGGCCAAAGTACGGCAGCTTCAATTTAGCAATCTTGGCTTCCAGGGAGAGTTCAGGTTTAATCTGTTCCAGGACCCATGTTTGTTTCCTTGGTCATCTGTGGTATTCTCAATACTTTTCTTCAGCACCACCTTTCAGATGAGTTTATTTTCTTCCTGTCGACATGGTGACAATGGCTTGGATGATCTTCATTTTAATGTTCAGAGTTATGTCCTTACATTTTATGATCTTGGCCAGTTCTTTTGTAGCTGACCTTCCTATTCATAGCCCCAACCCTAGGCTTCTTGTGATTTCTTGAGTGCAGTCTTGGTTCTAATTAATACCGTGTTTCCCCCAAAATAAGACACTGTCTTATATTTATTTTTCCTCAAGAAGACACACTATGGCTTATTTTCAGGGGATGTCTTATTTTTATTAAGTATGGTACTGTACAACAATCTACATTTATTCAAATATAGTTAAGTCGTCTTCTTCTGGAACATCGTCATGACTCTCCAAACCCGGAATTCCATCCTGAATTTCTTGTGACTCCATTTCCTTTAGAACCATTGCCCCCAATCTTTCCGCTCCCTTTCTGCCCCCTTCCGTTCCATGCCAGGCCTATCATTATGTCTTATTTTCGGGGTATGGCTTATATTGTGCAAATGCTTAGAAATCCAGCTATGGCTTATTTTATGGATATGTCTTATTTTGGGGGAAACAGGGTATTTGAACACTAGCCAGATGTACTGGACTACAATCCTCATCAATCCCTAGGGCAACTTGGCACACTGTGTGTGTGTGATGAAAGTGTAATCCAAGACATCAGGAGGGGAGAGCCCAGTTGAGAAGGTGATTCCATTATAGTCATCAGTAATTTCATTAGTAACATGTCCTGCTGCAACTCCCACCAGCACCAGCTAACGTGGCCAATGGGAAAGGGAAGATGGTTGGTTTAAAATACCAGAAATCAAAGCTAAAAGATTGATTGTCTGTCATAAACTTGCAAAACTCTGTCAGACATGCTTATAAATATAAACAGGGGACAAAGGCAAATGTGTCAAGTATTCAGACATTAAATTCCTTTTAAAAGTTACCTTTAATCCCAGTTTTCCTCCTTTCGGTGGTTCAGTTCCTCAAGTCAGTTTACATGATTCTCACCCTCCACATCATCCCATGTAGATGTGTACACAAATCATTGATCTGTAAGCACATGCAGTTATTCACTTGAATCATTCCATGTATGTTACATATTCAGTATGTGTAAAACCTACACAAATTATTAATTTATTGGTGTATATAATTATATAGGAGTGTGAAGACACACCCAACTAAAGGTGGTGGCAGGTTTGGGTGTGCAACGCCGGTACCCTGGTGAGATCAAACTCTTTTACCCAAAAAGGCTCAGAAGCTGAATGTAAAGTTCAAAAAAGGGGGGAGTTTAATTTAAAGAACAAAAGTAAAGAATTTTCTCCTCCCCAGCTCTAAATAACTTGAAATAAAAGATACTTTACAGACTTTCAGCAATCTTCAGGGTGTCATCTTTCTGCATCTGATCTTGGTTTGATCTCCTCTCTCAATGGAGCTGGTGCAGGGTCTTTTAGCTCCTGAATTCTTTGTCTTGAAGTAGGTAACTACTGTAATTTCTGGTAACTGATTTGGCTAACTTGTTCTTGGTAACTGATTCAGCTAACGCAGGGGTTGGCAACCTGCGGACCGCATGCGGACCGCCGAGGCCTAGGGACCGGCCCCAACCCAGCCCTGCCACAGAGTGCCACTGGGGCCTTTTGCCTCTGGCGCAGGCGCGTGGGGCCTTTGTGCGCAGGGCAAGGAGGAGCAAGGGGGGCAATTGTCTATAGAAGCCTCAGAAACATGCATTTATATTAACATTTTTCAAAAAATCAGCAGATTTTTTTTTGCGTGTCTTCCATTTTTTATTAAAAGTGTCCTCCATTTTAAATTTTTGTCCTACATTTGTCCCGGTTTATTTATTTATTTAATTTTTTAAAATATATATATATAATTTTTTTTTTGGCTTCGGCCCCCCGAGTTGTCTGAGGGACAGCAACCTGGCCCCCAGGTCTAAAAGGTTGCCTACCCCTGGGCTAACGTGTAAGAAATGCCCTTTCCGGCTGCCTGGGCCTGTTTGCCACCAAAAGACAGCTCTGCCAGCTCACAGCAAAGACTGCCCCAAACTAAAAAGCCTCTAGCTAAAACAGAGCATGCTGGGAAAGGGCAAATCAAACCTGGAAAAATGCAGGGGATCCTACAGCTCCTCCCACAACTAATACAATGAACTTTCCTACACTAAAATATTCTATGGCCTGAACCAACATGAAAGAAAATGCAGGGGGAGATTCAAATAGTCCTGGCAGGACATCACAAGGAGCCATCTGAAATTATTCAAGGGAGAAAAAGGATATTTAGGAACCCTTGACTCAACTGTATATCATTGTGGAATACAATGATTTACAGCAATTATATAAATAATAGCAACATTATCCTCTCTGGTCTTTATAGTAGAGAAACACTAGTGAAGGTGGCAGGAAGATAATCTGATACAATGGCAAAAGAGAGCAGGATTTCCTGCCAGTGTGAGCAAGCACTAGTGATCCAAAATATTGGTGGATCAACACTATTGGATATTTCTGATTAGGAAAAACAAGGCATTGTGTACAGGTCTAGATCTAAGAGCAGATTGTTGGTTTAAATTGTTATTATTTTTGTTGCCTAATGCTAAATACACCTTTGCATTGCCATTTAAGGCGTGAATGTTAGCATTTTATGCAGTGGCATTACTGGTGCTTGGTAATCCCTCCAAACGTTTTCAGCCTTGTGTTGGCTTGTGTTCTTGATGTAAGATGAACTCCTGTGATCTTGTTCTTTTTGATACTCCATCCTTAAACTCCACAAAATCAACTGTTTGTGGAATCTCTTTGCATAATTCTAAATAAATGGAGGGGGGCTTGTATATAGAGAACCTTTACAGCAGTTTTTTGTGGGTTTTTTGGGCTATGTGGCCATGTTCTAGCAGTGTTTCTTTCTGACATTTCACCAGCATCTGTGGCTGGCCACAGATGCTGGCAAAACGTCAGAAAGAAACTCTGCTAGAACATGGCCACATAGCCTGAAAAACCCACAAAAAACTATCAATGCCTGCCATGAAAGCCTTCAACTTTACTTTGCAGCAATATTAACCTGTTTGCACAAAATGAACAATGAACAAGTATTTGAATTGCGTTTGTTAAAATGCAAAGGGATCTTGTGGCACTTTTGGGACTAAATGAAAAGAGAAGTTGGTAGCATGAGGTTTCATAGATTTGAGTCTGCTTCTTCAGATGCATTCTGATTTTCCAGATTAAGACAGCTATGTCTTTGAATTCTACCACCATGTTTGTTAGAATTTGTGGAAAGAATACAGTCGGCCCTTATACATGGATTTTTTATACACGGATTCAAGCATACACGGTTTGAAAATGTTCCAAAAAAGTATAAATTTACCTTGATGTTCCATTTTTTATTAGGGACACCATTTTGCTATGTCATTATACTTAATGGGACTTGAGCATACACGGATTTTGTTATACACGGGGGATCTTGGAACCAAACCCCAGCGTATAACAAGGGTCCACTGTATTATATAGCCAAGAAAACTGTATTGTGTTCAGAATGAAATGCTATAGGTGGCACAGCACCTCTAATTTTTGTATGAGTGTGCCTCCAAAAGGCCATACCAATGTAATTCCTTTATTTTCTTTGATAATAGGCATTCTTTTTGTATATCACAAAGTTCCCAGACTCTGTAGAAACTACAGATTTGTGTGTAAAGGCATTGTGACAAAAAGATCATTTTTGCACACACTGCAGCAATAATCCAGTTCAAGACCTCTTTAACTGCCCTGGCTCAGTGCTAGGGAATCCTGGGAATTTTGTTTTATTGTGGCACCAGAGCTCTCTGATAGAGAAAGCTAAATGTCTCACAAAACTACAGGTCCCATAATTCCCTAGCATTGAGCCAGAGCAGTTAAAGTAGTCTCAAACTGGATTATTTCTGCAGTGTGTTTTGGACCCTTAGTGCAAGAGTTCAGTATCTGCTTCCAGAGGCAATAAGTGAATTATTCATTTATTTATTAAAATGATAGGTCTTAATATTATATGTCTCCCCCATGATGCTAGGTAACACACACAAAAAAAAAGGTAGTGTCACCTGATCCTGACAATCTCAAAAAATTTCGAGATGGGGCATATTCTATGGAGTCTATTAAAAGATGAATGTTCCAAACCACTTGCTTCATTTTGAGATAATTTCATAGAAATAAAATAATCCTGGGGACAAGTGTGTTTAGCCCTGTCACCTCCCTTTTTGCTTTGACACAGTTTCAGAGCTTTGCTGGCAACTACTTGCAAATGTGTATGTGGTCCCCATTTTTTTTTGTTTTTTGTTTTTTTTGTTTGCTGGCTCATGACATAGCCCTTTAGTATCAGTTCTGGGAACCATGCTGTCCACATATCTCAAGCAAAAGAATTTGCTGGAAGCTACACAGTGATAGTAATCTTGACCGATAGCTAGGCACGCCATTGCCACCAGGCACGTTACACTGCCTGACAGCTTCAAAGAGCTCAGGTGTCACCTGTGCAACCTTGGGAGGAGTGAACTGGTCCCTTCCTTTCTATCTGTGTCACTGTGTCCACTTTGTCATTCTTGCCATACATAGAGATACATGTGAGCAAGCCATGTGAACAAGCCATGTTAAGTAGGCCATATGAGCTGAGAGACACTTGACTTTGGGTTGAAGGAAAGGTAGGCTTCATCATCATATTATTTTAAAAAGAAAGAGGGGCCCAAATATAATTTAAAACCTTTTCAAAAGTATCAGCAGTTCCTAGAAATCCAAATTGGCTAGGTAATCTCAATTTCTTCTGGCTCTGTAATTTTTCCATATGGAATCTCCCTTTTCAGTGGAATAATCTATTTTCCCCCTCTGAGTTCAGTGCTGAATGATCTTATGATCAAGATGCTGTTCTCCAGACAAGGCTGGTTTTTTTTTTTTAATCTTGTCATTATCTCAATAGGAACAAATTGGAAATCAATCCATGCTCTGTGGAGTGGTGTTAAGTGCTTGTCTGATTTGACTTGTGCTTTTAAAATATATCATCAAAGAATAGATGTGGCACTTTAGTTGTACTCAGTAACTGTACCAGCCTGGGTTCCTTTTTACTGATGCAAGCAGTTGGCTGTGGAGAGCTCTTATGTTTTGGGGGATTTCCAGTCTATTAATTGTCTAAAATAATGCAATCCTTGTTTTTCCAGGTTTTTAAGGAGTGTGTTGTGAATAGGAAGGTTCCTTCTGATTGTGGACTGGGAAGTGCTTTTAGTTGACATGTCAGTTTTGGATTCCTGTAAGTTCTCATTTCCTCCCTCATCCCTTAGTCAAACTATGTCAAGAAGCTTAAAGAAAGAAATGGAAAGAAAGAAATATAAATTAGAAACAAAGTAGAGGGGGAGTTAACCAGAGGGAGAGCAATGATCACTGTACTGTTGTAGCATGTTTTGGGTAGTCTCCAGTACAGTGGAGTTTTGTAAGTTTCTTTTTTTAAAATATTGCACCATATAATGCTGGAAATGCACTTAACTTTACTGACAAATTGCATAATAATATGCAAAGGGATCTTGTAGCACCTTTGAGACTAATGTCCAAAACACACTGCAGAAATAATCCAGTTTGAGGCTGTTTTAACTGCCTGACTTAGTGGTAGGGAATCCTGGGAATTGTTTTTTCTGGCGCCAGAGCTCTCTGACAGGGAAGGCTAAATGTCTCACAAAATTACAGTTCCCAATATTCCCTAGCATTCAGCCAGGGCAGTTAAAGTGGTATCAAACTGGATTATTTCTGCAGCATGTTTTGGACCTGTGTGAAAGCCTTTAGGGCTGAAAGGCGGGGTATAAGTACTCTAATGAATAAAATAATAAATCAAGAAGTTGTAGCATAAGCTTTCATAGGCTTGGTATAAAAAGGCTTACACTACAACTTTTTTTCATATAGTTTGCCTCAAAGGTGCATGCATGCGGATACTCCAGACTATCACAGCTATGTCTAAAAACTGCATAATGGTTACTAAGCTTTATCCACTACATGGGTTCTTTGGCTATTTCAGTGAAGAAAGTGGTTAGTGATGCTTGTGATTTTTGATCGTGTATATGGACTCAATCCAGAGTGAGCTATGGCCTTTGTTTCCAGTTGGTGTTCTCACAATGCCCCAGTTGGATGTTGATGCTTTTCAGATATCTCCTCCTAACAGAGCACTTCTATTGCTGGAACATCTTTTTTTTTTTTAAATGTTCAAGCACAATACTTAGTTGCAGGGATATTGTCATTTTCCTGCCAGATGTTGCAAGCATAAATATCACCACCAGCTTGTGGAAGCTGGAATGTCAGAGTCACTTATTGGCTAGTATCTGTAATGGCCCACGTGAGACATATATGCCACACAGATTGTACTGTTCTATACATAGAATCATAGAGTTGGAAGAGACCACAAGGGCTATCCAATCCAAACCCCTGCCATGGAGGAAGACACAGTCAAAGCACCCTTGACAGATGGCCATCCAACCTCTGTTTAAAACCCTCCAAAGAAGGAGATTCCACATGTTCCACTGTGGAACAGCTCTTACCACCAGGAATGTCTTCCTAATGTTCGGGTCAAATCCTCATCTTGTCTTCATCTTTTTTCTGGGAGAGTACTCCTCCATTAGATTGCTCCTGCAAGAGGATTTGAAACAGAGAAAGTCTTAACAATAAGAATAAGCTGGGGGCAGAGCTGGAAAGAGTGCATCAGCCAATAGCAGCTGGTAGCTTCCTTTTTAAAGTGATAGTGAAAGCACTATCTGAAAAATAGATACTGGAATTCTGGAAACTAGAGTTACGAAAAAGGAAAATTTTCCAAATTTTGGGCTGCGATACCAGGCCAATTTCAACCAATGTATGAAGGAGGTAGCCTGGAACATTAGCACCAGGTGTTTCCATGGATTTTTTTTTTAAACCTCTGGGGCCTTGAGCAGCAGTAAACCTCCAAAGCCAAGCCATAGATTCTTCTTCAATACAGTGGTACCCCGGGATACGAATGCGCCGCCTTACGAAATTTCCAGGTTACGAAAAAAATCCATTGAAAAAAACTGTTCCGGGTTACGAAGGTTATTTCGGGTTACGAAAAAAATTTTGGTGCTTTTCGGCGCTTTTTCGCACGAAATCGCGGCTTTCGCTATTAGCGCTTATGGCTTTTTCGGCTTATGAAGATTTTCGGGTTACGAACGCGGCGGCGGAACGAATTAAATTCGTAACCCGGGGTACCACTGTACAGTGGCCTCCAGCTATTTTTTCAATCACTGTTGGAAAGTATGAGTGAGGAGAAATGTGAGAGCCCCCTCAAAGTAACTAGTTCTCCTTTTGTAGAGACAGCAAGAAGGCTGAAGGACAAACTCTGAACATAGAGCTTGGAACGGTTACATTTTTGTGACAACAACTCCCAGCATCTCTTAGTCAGCCATCCCAGCAAATGGAGGGCCCACTGTATATTAGAATCATAGAATCATAGAGTTGGAAGAGACCACTAGGGCCATCCAGTCCAACCCCCTGCCATGCAGGAAATCCAAATCAAAGCATCCCTGACAGATGGCCATCCAGCCTCTGTTTAAAGACCTCCAAGGAAGGAGACTCTATCACCCTCCGAGGGACTGCATTCCACTGTCGAACAGCCCTTACTGTCAGGAAGTTCCTCCTAATGTTCAGGTGGAATCTCTTTTCCTGTAGTTTGCATTCATTGTTCCGGGTCCTGTTCTCTGGAGCAGCAGAAAACAAGCTTGCTCCCTCTTCAATATGACATCCCTTCAAATATTTAAACAGGGCGATCATATCACCTCTTAACCTTCTTTTCTCCAGGCTAAACATCCCCAGCTCCCTAAGTCGTTCCTCATAGGGCATGGTTTCCAGACCCTTCACCATTTTTGTCACCCTCCTTTGGACACGCTCCAGTTTCTCAATGTCCTTTCTGAATTGTGGTGCCCAGAACTGGACACAATATTGACTGTGGCTTTATGCTGATACAATTGAAGGCAGTATAATTGTGACTTTATACTGATATAATTGAGCCCATGTATGTGTAGATGGCACAATATTACACCCTGCCCTACTTTACCACACAGCTTTTTCAGATAAGTGTGCTCATAGAAAATATTCTTGTTGAAATCTCTTCCTTCTTCTCTTTAAATAACTGGGAAATATTATTCTCCTTTTCTTGTTGTTTATAGGTAGAGTAAGAGGAAGCAGAGAGGCAGTAATGGAGTATATGAGCACTGACAGTGACAATAAAGAGGAGATTGATTTGTTGTTAACAGACCTAAATATGTCTGAGGTGATCAACATCATGGAGAACCTTTATCCAAATGGAGACCTGAGCGTTTATGATGACAGCATTTTGACTCTATGTCCGGAGAAGAACAGAAATGAGGAACGGGCAGAGTCCTTGCTGTTCAGCAGACGGGAAGTTTCATTGTTATCATCTGTCAAATATGGGACTGTAGAAGACTTGCTTGCTTTTGCAAATCAGGTGTCGAACACTGCAAAGCAGATTTGCCATCACAGAAGACAAGAGTCAGGGATCATATTGAATATGGTAGGTTGTTTTCTTCAGAATGCTAGTTGTTGTCCTGAATGAACTTATTTGAATTTCCTCCTTATTAAAGGCCATTGGGTTTACTAACAACTTGAATTAAATGTGGAGTCTCCAAGAGCTAGGTATCTCTGCAATTGTGCTGTAGACTCAATTTACAGGTTAGATTATATGTTTTTCTTAGTCCATCCTATCATATGAAGTGGAGTGATAGACTGCCTATCATCCATACCTGGATCTTCACCTGGGTCCAGAATGTTCAAATAAAGCCTACATGCTTACCACCCAATATGTGTAGGCTTAAACTGTAGCTCAGGAAGATGCCTCATACCAAATCAGACCATTGCTCCAAGCTCAGTATGGTCCATATTGAGAGAATAGGAGTCTTTCAGTATCATACCCGAAGATGCTAGGGACTGAATTTGGATCTTTTTGCATACAAATCATGTGATCTGCCATTGAACTGAAGTTCTTCCCAAAACTTTGTTCATTTCTGGATTTTACTGAGAAAACAGACTAAACAGCTTTGGTGTTACATGTGTACTCTGTTGCATTCAGTTGAAACATCAAGCCAAATCATGGTTTATGATAGCTGTGCTTTAGTACTCTGAACACAGTCCGAGCTCCCAGACACCATGGAATACATGCTTTAGAGCTGCTTGAGTCCTTCTCATTCCATATCTTTTCAAGATTCCTTGTCACTTAGTGCATTCAGTATTGAACTTTTGTCAATTGAGACATCACATCAAATCTCATTCAGTGCAGACCATAGTTTGCAAATCCATTTAAAACCATGTTTTCCTGATTTTAGGGGCCACCAATTGTCAATTTAGTCATTACAGCAAACCATTATTAAATATCCCTAAACAGTAGTTGATGTGATGGTTTGAGCTGAGCCAGAGTGGGTAACCCCCCTCCCTTTCTGTTTTGTTGACAACACTGAACGTCACTAGGACAGTCTTCAAGCAGTCAGGTGTTTCTTTGCTTCTCTAGGTTACATCTGATGTAACATATTCAGTTCCTGATGTCCCTTCATTCCCTGTGCCCATCAAGTGGGTCTGTCACTCCACCTGGCATTATCTAAACTAAGGGGCAATTCACATATAATTATTTTACTAAGGCACACGCCTAAGGTATTAAGTGTACACCTACAGTAAGAAAGTGCTCATCAGCGAGCCAGGATTGTCTGACGCCTAAAGTAAACATGATAGGAAGAGGCCATATTGTGGGTCCCACTGACCTATATCAACACTACAAGAACATAGGAAGCTGGCTCAGACCAGTTTAGGGCCATCTAGCTCATTGGTGTCAACACTGACTGGCAGGAGCATTCCAGGGTGCTGGGCAGGATTCTTTCCTAGCCCTAGGAGGAAATGTGGGGGATTGAGTCTGGGACCCTCTGTGTGAAAAGCATGTGCTCCGCCATTGATCTGTGTCTCCTAATCATTAGTTGGCAGGAAAAGCATGATGTGACATCACTGCCCTCCCATGTCCCCTTCTCTGGTCTGATAGAGTGATTGAGAGGATATGAATAAGGAGCTGCAAAGCAGAGATGGAAATTGTATAGTCTGCAGTATGACCCTCAGGATGTTCCTGGAATCCCCTTCCCATTGCCAAAAAGAAATTCTATTGAGAAATGGTCACGTGTACTCCCAAAGGCACTGAGAAAAATAGTTGGCTTTCCTAAAGGCTATTTTGAATTCCAAGACCAGTTTTATTAGAGAACTATTCTTTTTCTCAAGACCAAAAGTGCAATCAACCAAAGTCTGGGTGTGTTTATGAAAATGGGATTGCCCCTCCCTCTCCAATTCTGTCCAACCTACCTGTTTTTCTCTCCCAATACTTTCTCAGTAGAAAGATGTGAGTTGGTGGTACAGTTAGAAGTTGGGAAAGTTGCACTTTTAGTTATAACTGGATATTATGTCTGGGAGCTATAGTCCAAAGCAGTAACATAAAGTTTGATGTGGTATAATAATAGATCTGAATTTCCATTGAGAAGTGTACAAGAAATTAAAAAACAGACAAAATGTGGTTGACTAATGTTATGGGTTTACATCTATCCACTCAGTCTGCACGTACTTGTGTATGAATAAAACAGTAACTTTGAAGGGGGGGGGCTTGTATTTTAAGATGATTCTTGTATTCATAGCAGTTGCCAATTTTCAGAGAAATATTTCCTCCTGGATGTAAGAAAGTGGGATTGCCCCTTTTAAGAAGGAACTGCACCTTGCAGTTTTTTATAGCTACTTGTGCTGAGTGGGTATTGTGCCTTCCATTTGCAGAGGGGCTTTTGATTGAGACATTATATCTCTATTCTTATCTGCCCAGTCTATTTTAGAAAATCTTCCCCTTTACACATGCACCCTGCTCCCCCATACAATCTCCGATTGCGGGAAGTGTTGAAAATGTTTGCTTACTTTGTAAGTCCAGACCCGCAACTTTGTGAATTGATCAGCTGGCAGGTTCCAAGAATGAACAAACAAACGTCAGGTAGACTGATTACGCAAAGCTTGGTTATTATTCCATTAGCCAAGCTGCTGTTGCCAGACAATCAAGTGCAGCTTAATACTTTATGGAAGGCTAATCATGGCCTGGAATGGTAACTATTTCCAGGATGCATTGAATGCTTCACATACTGTTCTCCTTTGATCGTTCTACATAAAGAGTGTTCCTTCTCTTGTGAAGCCTATTTGTTCTGTAGAAGAAGAGAACTTAGGCAATGTTATGGTGTCTCAAGGAAAGTCCCACAGCACATAGTACAGGTTAATGGCAGGCTACAAATCTGAGAGCAATAATCCAAAAAAGTAACTTTTCCAACGCTTGGAAAAGGCTTAAGGCTCAATATCAGAAAACATGCATTGAATGCAGAAGTTTCAGATTCAATCCCAGGCAACCCCTATTCCACTGAAAATACTTGGGGAAGGGGTAGGAAAGCTCTGTGAGGCCTTGGAAAGCCACTGCAAGAACAGATTGCATTTGAGTAGGCAGCTGGTAATAGCTGCATGTTTGGACAGAGCTTAGAAAAGTTACTTATTATAATTGCAACTTGCAAAACCAACCAGCCCACATGACCATGGATCATGCTGACTTGGGGATTCTGGGAGTTATAGCACAAAATATAACTCATCCAAGCTATAGGTTTTGTCTAAAGTTTCCATAAAGACAACATAGCCAGTGGTCAGGGATTATGGGAATTCTAGGCCAAAACATCAGAAGGGCACCAAGTTACTTTCCTACATGTTCATTTCCATATGTTTTGTTGACAGATCTGTTGCTACCTTAAATGGAAATTGTTCATTAAAAATGATCCTGCTTTAACATTCTCACGTCTTATTATTTTTTTTAAATTAGATCAATCCCAAAAATGGGCGCTATCAGATTGATTCGGATGTACTCCTGTTTCCCTGGAAGTTAACCTACAGGAATATTGGGACTGACTTTATTCCACGGGGAGCTTTTGGAAAAGTCTACTTGGCACAAGACACAGAAACCAAAAAACGAATGGCTTGCAAGCTGGTATGCCTCTAACATTTATTTTCCACGTTATCTGTTATATCTTGGGCCCATAACACAGGACATTGGATTTCTCTTTGTTCTTTCCCTCCCTCCCTATGTGCATCAAAGGGGAGGCATTAAGAGAATACAAAGAGTACTTTTGATCAAGATGTTGGTCCTGATGAAGCTAAGCAGGTCTGGTACTGCTTAGTGTCTGGAAGGGAGACCATTTGGGAATCCCAGGCATATCAACTTGATGTCTGTAGAGAAAACAGTGGAGCCACTGCTTGCATGGATTTCTGTCCATACTCTGGCATTTGAAGGACCTGTGGATGTAAAAACATTATATGCATGTGTGATGGATTGTCAGTTGATGACTGTATAAAGTGAGTGCTCCAAGCCAAATCCTAATAGTTAATAAACGTGTTTTGTTGCAGAAAAAGAAAAAAATGTGTATGTGTGTACACGCACAAAAGAAGTTAGAAATAAATGTATGCAATGCATAATCTGGTGTACTAATAAAAGTGTAAATCAGTGTGACAATGCATGATCCATAGGCTCAGATGCCCACATGTGGACCTCTGGGCGTGCTTCTCTGATCTGCTGGCAAGAACAGTCTAACTCAAAAACAGTTTAACTCAATTCAGAATTTGCACCAAACCATGGCTTGTGTTAAACATCACTTAGAAACCCAAGCAAAGGTTGTGCTTCTAAACAATCTGGGACACCGTGTTTTTCTTTTCTTTTCCATTTCTTTCATCCATTGTCCTATTTCTATTGTCCATTAGCCTTTAGAGGCAAAGAGACAACTGCAACCAGTGGTGACAGATGGTTTCTGTGTAAGGAAGGAATGCTGAACTTAGTTGGGGGGAAGGTGCTCAACACTTGGGCTAACTCCCTTACAGTTAGACTAAAGACTGGAACAGGTACATCATCCCACTGACAGCCACAAATAGATTTCAGTTTTTAGCCTGAATTGTAGGGGAGTTCAAGGGGCCAAACATTCCACCCTACACTAGGTTCAGTATTACTGTAGACAACACAACAAATTATATTGATCACAAATTGTGGACTTCAAATCCACTTCAGGCCATGGCTTTATGATTCTGATTTGCTGGGTTGGATTCCGGTCATATTTTATGAAGCTGGATATCATGCTGAACCACATACAGTATTTGCTTTCTTTCTCATAGTTTGGCACGGTGTCCGAACTCAGCCTTTTAAGCATAGTGGGAAAGTATGATTAACATGTGAGACTTCCACCCTAAGAAAGAACCAGAGACCTTGGTGTGTGTTGGGTTTTGCATTGAGCTCACTACATGTAGAGAACTTCAGGCAGTGTGTTAAAAGTCTCAAAAAGTTATCACCAGTGTTTTGAGAATAATTGACTCATTAGCCAGTATGTATGGGAGGCAGAGAGGCCTTATTTTGGAAATTTTTAAAGCCTAGAAAATTATGTATGTTTGCAAAGAAGGGAAGTCTTGTAGGTTACATGGCTCCATGTTTTAAACTAGAAATATACCAGTGCATTTAAAAAAAAACAAAAAACTTTCATGCCATTTGCATGATTTACTCAAATGTAGCCACAAAATAACTGCTTGACTATGTATTCCATCATCATCTAACAGGTTTGATGAACAGTTTCAGTTTTCCTTTCTAATATCATGGCGGTGGTGGCGAATGCTTTAGCTGGTGGCTCTCATGTCAGTGCAACAGTGAATCAACTCTGGATATTAATGTGAATTTCAAATGAGCTATCTGCAGTGTTGAACTTTGCCTACCAAATAGGATCAACACCTTAGATAGTTTCTTTAAAGTTTAGACTAAACCAGGAATGGATTTATTCTCCCATTGACATCAGAGCCACTAGCCACCACTATATGCAGTGTGACTGACAAAAATCCCTCTTTCTCCCCTCAGCAAAGAAAGCTGAAGCAGGTGTTTAGGTAATGGACACAATCAGACACATAGTTTACAAAAATAACTTTTTGCACTGCAACTCACAGAAACCATAGCCAAGATGGCCACTTGACCTATAATCCCCCAAAATTATTGTGTCCAAGCTTTGATCAAGCCATCTGTCCATCCAGCACCCAAACAAGCCATAGCTTTTTCCTTGGGCTCTCCAATGGCCTTTGGATTCTGGTGGATGAGTGGAGGTGCTCATAGCAATTTATTCCCAATTCAAGTAACTCTCTTCCTCTGTTTATGCTACATTGGCAGCTTATTGCCCCCTTTCCTTTCTGCAGTATTCCCCAAAATTTGTGAGCCTTTTTATCTGCTTTGCCTGCCTTACCTTAAGGGTAGAAGCCACGTAACTCTCCAAATATTGTTAGAGTGAAATTCCCACCATTGTTTACCGCTGGCTATGCTGGATAGGGCTGCTGGGATTTGCAGTCCTACAGCATCTGGAAGGCTACATGATTCCTACTCTTGTCTTATTTGTAGTTCCCTTCCCTTATCTTTGCGCTGTCTACTCAAGAGCGTTATTTGGAGTGGGGATTAACACCTCATCAGTACAGATTCAACCTGAGGGCCTTATGTGAAGATATGTCATAATCTTTGTTCTGCTGATGTCCCTTAATCTGCCTGTGTTTTGGCACCTTAGGTCCCAGTGGAACAGTTTAAACCATCAGACGTTGAAATCCAGGCCTGCTTCCGTCACGAGAATATTGCTGAACTTTATGGAGCCATCTTGTGGGATGAGACGATCCATCTCTTCATGGAAGCAGGAGAAGGAGGCTCTGTCCTGGAGAAAGTGGAAAGCTGTGGACCTATGAGAGAATTTGAGATCATCTGGGTGACAAAGCATATCCTCAAAGGGCTGGAGTTTCTTCACTCAAAAAGGGTTATACATCAGGATATAAAACGTAAGGCTTTTGAAGTGCTGTTTCATTCTTTATTTCAGTAACATGCTTAGTGTTAAAAGTCTTCCATGTATCCTTCAGATATGTTGGATTACAACTGCCATCTTCCCCAGATAGCATGGAATTATGGTCCAGCATATCTGGAGGGCACCATGTTAGAGAAGGCTTTTACATCTTGTCTTTATATTATATGTTAGCTGCTAATAAAAACCATCACATTTTTTTTCAGTACAGAGTTTTTATGGACTACAGCCCACTTCATCCAATGCATGGATTTGCCTGAGTTGGAGATTATCTGGGCTCTAGTCCACAAAAGCTTGTGCCAAATAAAACTTGTTAGCCTTTAAGGTGCTGCAAGAAGTTTTGTTTATTTAAATAACTCAGATGTAATGAGTGAGTGAGGTTTGGAGGAATCTCTAGACTTCCAGATGTTGCTGGACTGCAATTCCCATGCTGGCTGGGGTATTCTGGAATTTGTAGTCCAAAAAGTCACTTTTTAAAGTTCTTCCCCCAGAACTTGGCAGGCACCTGCCCACCAACTCACATGATTGCTAAGCAAAAAAGGGGAAATTCCCAAAGAGGAGGTTTTATTTACCTGGGTGGAATGTCCGTGGCTGCCTTCCATACCCCCCCCCCCCCTTTGCCACAGTGTGTTTGCTGTGTTAAGGTGAAATGTTGAGGCTTTCTTCTCCACAGTCTAAAGCTGTCTTTCATAACCCTTTGTTTATAGCAAGCAACATTGTTTTCATGTCAACTAAAGCAGTTCTGGTAGACTTCGGCCTGAGTGTTCAAATGACAGAAGATATATACTATCCCAAGGAACTCAGAGGAACAGAGGTAAGAGAGCCTGGATGTGCAAAGACAACCCAGTTGCTCTTTCATTTGTGCCATTATCATTATATATCAGAGGTGGGCAAGACTTGGGCATTCCGGGAGGCTCATGAGTATGCAACTATTTTTTTTCCAGTCCTTAGACATCTAGTGCACCCTTCCCTTTGGGGGATCCTGCTGCCGCCACAAAGATACCCTTTCCCTGGCGCAAAAAGGAGCGGTTCTCTGCTGCTCCTTTTTGCGCCAGGAAAAGACCAGGTTGAGGGCATGGCATGCAGTTGCCACAATCCCAACCCGGCGAGCAAAGGGACAGGCAAAAGCTGCTCCTTCAGGGCGGTCTGTTTTGCCTCTTTGTCTTTCCTTATCCTTTGGGTGCTCCTCCATCACATGGTTTGATGTAGGTCACCAAGTCTGACTTGAAAGCAAACTGTGGTTTAGGGGGTGGGGCCCTGGTGCTGTGGGATGCCAGCTTCTATCATCCCCAGCCAGCATGGCCAGTAGTCGTGTGTGATGGGATCAGCTAATCCTACTCTGTAGGATATGTAGCCATTCCTCAAGTGCAAGCTGTAATAAATGAACCTACAACCTAGGCACCTCTTGATAAGTCATTTCAGTCTGCAGTGGGATAGCCAACCTGGCACCATCCAGGTCGTCCTGCAGCTCCCATAATCCTTGACAGTGCTGCTTGTTGCTTAAAAGAGTTAGTGTCTAAAATGTCTAGATAAGCACCAGACTGTTTATCCCTACCAAACTGAATGCACCTAACATACATAATTTTCTCTTCACCAGATGTAAGTAGCCTGTATGAACATGACTAGTTAGCCTGTATGATTTCTGATTTTGCATCACCCCATCAAGACATAAGAGAGCTTATATTTACCAGCTCTTTTCTGCCCCGCCTCTGGCCTATGTCTGTCTCATTGAGACTTTGCAAAGCTGGAAGTTCTGAGAATAGCTCCCTCAGGAATCACTTGCTCATAGAATAGTCAAGGTCAAATTTTCTTCTCGATCCTTTTGGCAGATTTACATGAGCCCAGAAGTAATACTCTGCCGTGGACACACTACGGAAGCTGATATCTACAGCCTGGGAACAACCATCATCCACATGCAGACTGGCATCCCGCCATGGGTGAATCGATATCCTCGTGCAGCATACCCCTCCTACCTTTATATAGTAAGCATGAACTTGGGTTGGTTGGCCAATGGTGCTGCAGAGGCTGAACTGCCAAGGAACAGCCTTTAGAGCAGTTTGTTTATTAATTAATTAATTAAAATTCTCTTCTCAAAGGTGCATCAATACCTTTCTTCCTCCGCATAGCAGGAAATTGGCTCCTGTACCTCTGCTCTAACCACTACACTACATTGTGACTCATACAGTTTTGCCCATTTAGGCATTTGGGTCTCCTGGGGGCATCTAGTTGAACCCATTTTGAAAAAGAATGCTGAATTAACAGAGGAAACTATTATGCCAGGTCATGCCATTGGTTCATGTAAGCAAGTATTATCTACTCTGACTGGCAGCAGCTGCCCAGGCTCTCAGACCAAGTTCTTTCCTATCATCAGTTGCTGATTCCAAGACTTGAATTTTCCAAGGTCTAAGAGATAGTAGGCAAACCCATGATTGTTTGGATTTGTCAGACCTTTCTTGATTTTTTGAAGACCACATGTGAGTGACAACAGGGATAGTTTGCTGTAGATATAGAACCAGGTCTCACAATTATTATTTTTTAATTAAAAGAAACTGTAGAGGGACTCCATGTGGAGGATTTGTTCCAGTGTGGGGTGCCAGGATCATTCATTTGTGATTCCCCAACTGCATTCTGAATTGGTATAGACCAAGCACAGATTTAGCCATGTGGTGAGAGCAAAGTGCTGCACCTGCAGGTCTAAGAAGGAAGTTAGAATGTTGCTGAACTCCCACTATGCCTTTTTCATTCCCATTTTGGTAAACCATTGCAGAGTTGTGGAAGTATGAATAAGAGGAACAATTATGCTTCTTTATCTTTGATCTGAGTGGGAGGGAAATGGAGAATGCAAGCCACAAAGTTCACAGACATGCTGGAAGAGGAACTCTGATGTAATGAGCTCAAATATCTATGCTCTCTCAGGATCTTAGGATTTGAAAATCAGAGCTAGAAGCATAATCTGTACTTCTACAGTTTTGAGAACAGCAAGACGATGAGCTAAAGCACAAATAGAGGATTTTCTTCCAGAACAAAGCAAAGTCCTGTGCAGACTTTTTCTTCCTCAAACCAGACTGAAAATCTATATTGTGAAACTCAACTGTAACACAGTTTTGGGTGTGTGTAGAGGCTGTACCACATTGTCAATACTCAAAACAAAATCCTTGCAGAAATAAACTCACATTTATTTCTTGCTCACTCACATCCCCATTGTTCCCTTTTCACCTCCAAAACTAGGTCACCCTCTTACAGTTACGTGTTTGTTTCTCCAAAATTATGGATTTAGTTTTGCAGACCTTTGGGTGAACTTGATGTTGGTTTTTCTGGTTTGCTGTTTTAGTGGGAAACTGGCTAAGTTTCTAGTTTTCCCGTGTGTCTACAGTGCAGCAACAGGGTGGCAACCCTCCAAACAATGAGTCAGGTAGAGGAAATTCCTTGGGCGGTAACATTGTAATACACACACACACACACACGGGGCAGCTCTCAAAACTGTTCTCCCTTTTGCTGATGTTATGTTAAAAGCTGCTTCTCTTTTGATCCTTTTGGTAGATCCATAAGCAAGCTCCACCGCTAGAGGACATCTCAGAAGACTGCAGCCCTAGCATGAGACGGTTTCTGGAAGCTGCCCTTGAAAGAAACCCAAACCAGAGACCCTCTGCTACAGAACTCCTCAAACATGAGGCCTTGCACCCACCGAGAGAAGAGCAGCCACGGTGTCAGAGCCTGGATTCAGCTCTCTTTGAAAGGAAGCGTTTGCTGGCAAGGCAGGAGCTTGAGCTGCCTGAGAACATTGATGGTACTACATTTACTCTCCTACCTCTGACTCAAGTGTGGGGAACTTGTGGCTTGTCTGATGCTATGGGTTTCAGCTCCCAGAAGCCCCAGCCTGTATAATAGGTAGTAAGGAATGATGGAGCAGGAGTCTAATAACATCTGGGTAGACCAAAGCTTGTTCCACCCTTCTGTAATCAATAAAGATGAAGCTACAGAGCCTTCCTGCAAAAGAATGCCAGGCAGAATTTTATCAGGGTTGAGGTCACATTTGAAGCTCTTAGCAGAAATCCCATTGACCTCCCTAGAGAATCAGACTTTAGCTTACATTCTGTAATTCCTGTGAAATCAATTCCATGGTAAATTCACATCATCATTATCCAGGAAGTGTTGGAACTTCCAGAGTTGTGAAGTAATTTTTCTCCAATGCCTGACATATCATATCTCTGTCCCCAGCCTAAAATACACTTTGCAGGAAGACAACAGGAACCCAAAGTTAAAACAAAACTGGTTTTTGAATGCATTGTTTGGAATGAATTACTTAATTTCAGCTCACACTCACATAAGATCAAGCTATAGACTAAATTGCATTCAAGCTTCACACACACAGTGGTTGGAAAATTTGCTAACATTTTTTGACTGTCCAGGGATTTCATCTTTAAATCAAGTTACTACAGTCTGGTAAAATCTTGTGTAGTGTGCAATCCACTGCATGTTGGTGTGGAAGTAAGTATGCTGGGAAATAACTTTCAAATAAATACTGTGGACTTTCTTCCCAGTAATTTAGGATTGCAGCCAACATTATTTGTAGGTTAGTAGTCACTAGTGGACTATAGCTAGTGGATCACTTCACTCCCTAGTCCAGCCTTTGGCCCTTCACGAGTGGTTTTAGCTTTCCACTTCCCATTAGATCCACCCAGCATGGCCAATAAGGGATCATAGGAGTTCTCGTCCAAAATATCCAGAGGACCAAAAGTTCCTCACCTGTGTTTTATTATATCCTTTCCAAGGTGTGGGCCCCCAGAACTATACACAGCAGTGTAGGGTTCACTATTGTCGCCACTTGTCACAATTCACCTCCTTTGATCAAACTTGACTTGTTTTGCAGCAAAGGTTGGTTACTACCTGATGATGGTGATGATGATAATGATGATAACTCAGAAGAAGCACATTTAGTCAATATAAGTGGGAACAGAACAAAATCAGTACTAGTCACCTCTTATAAAAAGGGGCTAAAATATAATATTCTGATCTTTTTTATGTTTTAAAACCATCTTCCTTCTTAGATTCCTCAAGCCTTGGGATTACTGAAGAATCAGAACTGCTAAAGAGACAACGATCACTGTACATTGACCTTGGAGCACTGGCTGGCTATTTTAACATAGTCTGAGGACTGATGCTACAAGATTATGAAAAGATCTGTCATGCTGGATGGAAGGAGATAAATTACCTCAGTTTATTTGAAGAAAAAGAAGAGTGCAATACTTTTTATCACTTGAAGAATTTTATAAAGTAAAATCTTTCTGAAACGCTAACAAAACAACAAGAGAATGTTCTTGTTCTAGGTAAAATGTTGATTTTGGCATATGATATGTGACTCATGTTCAGTCCGTATTGAGTGTGTATGTGGAATATGACAGTGGAACACTCTCCCTTGGAGGGTGATGAAGTCTCCTTTGGAGGTTTTTAATCAGAGGCTGGATGGCCATTTGTCAGGGGTGCTTTGATTGTGTGTTCCTGCATGGAACCAGCATATGCATTAAAAAAATGAAAGACATGATTGGGGATCCAAATTGTTAAGTTCAACTGTAGTGGAAGCTCCTAGTTAGAACACCTTGCACTCTTCTAATTATCAGTGATTAAAGTCTACATAGGATCAAGGAGCTGTTTCTAAACCAGTAGTAATGTGGCTATTACTAATAGTGCTTTCTGGCAGAGTCTTCCATTTTGAAAATCTTTGGCTTATATCATTAGGTTGACTTCCCTAGGAAAGCCTGAAGCTTGGTGAGTTGGCTGAAACCTTTTTCTGTTGTTTCTCATTCCATGCGTTTTTGCTTGGACCAAAGGCAGTTTGGTGACCCACTAATGCACATAGCATGAGCATCTCTGTTCCTCCACACCCAGCCGCCCACTTGTTTTGCTGATAGCTTGTTTTGGCTTCAGGTGAGGCAACTCCTCAGCCCTCTCTTTCCTTGCATTCCTCGCCATACATCTCAGACTTGTTTTCATGCTGCTCCTTCTGTCTCCCTCTAGGCAAAGAACTAGTCAGCTTTGGTCTATGAGAAAAGCTTGGGGAAATTACTTTGAGGGACTCTAAGTTCCAGAAGTCACTCTTGGTACCAGCTGGGAGATTCTAGAAATTGCAATTCATAACATTGATACTTCCAAGTTCTGCTTATGTCCTTGGGCAAATCCTTAGGAGTTCAGTGAACTCAGGTTTTGGTGTTTTTTTCTTTGATCCAAGACTATGATGGTGTTTTGATTATCCAGGTATATAAGTGAAAAGCATTGCTGATTAATAGCTATGAAGCTTCTATATCATATAAACATTCTCTTAAAGCTATTCATCAGCTTGTTGATTCTAGTGGTGCTTGGGCAGATTTTTAGAATTAGAAATCAATAGCAAAACAGTAACAAAAAAGTTGTAACTATACATATACATGCTAGGTTGCTGTTTAGAAGGCATGTGAATTAGCTTATTTGCATTTTGATGGAGTCAGCTGTATTCTGTACTTTTCAAAATGTTCTCTTGCATGTGGGTATGGATGGGAGCTGTAAGGGCATGGAATGCTGGCTTCCTAGCAAAGAAAGCAACAACTGTAAGCATGAGCCATTTGAAATATAAGGTTGGCAGCAGAATACAATAGAGTCTAGGTGGAAACATGCAATTTCTGAAGGTTGGATTAATTTATGGCTGCGGGTTACATGTTTCTTAAGACAAACATGTGTTTGAATGTCATGAATTATAGATTTTTGTAAACGTTCCTATGGAAAAAGAATTCCTTTGGTCTTGAAGATGTTGAGTATGTTTAAAACATGATGTTTTAGATGGCAGAAAACTGTTTCAAGAACATAGTTTGGTACATCCCATGGGATGAATATGTAAACTTTTATAAAATGGGTCAATACTCTGTTATGCATTTTTATTTCATTTATAAAGTAGCATACTGTGTATGTTGTAAATAGAATTATTGACAAAGAGCATTACCTCTGTTTTAAAGTTTATATTTAAGGATGTTTGTATATACAGTTTATTTGTATTAATTTCTTCCAGCCCTGTTTCTGATAAGAATGGAGCAACTATTTAAAGGAATAAATCCAGGTGTTTGTCTGCATGTTGCATGTATGTTTTCATTTATATGTGTGTACTACGCCCTTACCACACCACACAGAATCCTTAGTAATGTTTTTGGTACTAATGTTACTCATAAATTGTAATTCCTGTACATATCACTCAATGTAATGGCAATAGTTGTGACACAAACAGCACATTTATATTATACACACAACCTAAATGTATTCACATGTACATCGCTTCATGTGGTTAAAATGAAAATTTGATAAGACGTGATGTTTTTAAAGAATTTTTTTTAAAAAAATATTTTTAAAAAAATAATTTTAAAAATTTAAATTTAATTTGTAAAAAACCTGGAGCCTCTCCTTTGTCATCCTACTAAGCCTCACCTCACTCACCCCATCACTTCCAGCATTTTAAAGGTCACAGGCAAATACCAAGAGAGAGATGTTTGGGGAATAGTAATGTCACACACCCCTTTAGGGTGTCACCTCATGTGGCCTATGCACCCTTATTGACAGCCCTGCTCTGAACATCAGTTGCTTGAAAACAACTGGGTAAGTTGTTACCCTCATGTCCTACTAGTGAGCTTTTATGGCTGGCCACAGTGAGAGTCACTTAAGAGTAGAAATGGTAGCTGACCACTAACATAAAAGATTGTGGCTGCATATCTGGTAGCAGAGCAAAACTTAGATCTTGGAAATATTACTTCTTTGGACTCCAGAATTCTGCAGCTAGTATGGTGTATTCCAAATAACCACCTTTCCTGCATTCCTGGAGGGCCTTGTGATGAATGTTACTTGTGATTTACCTCCTGCCTGTCTGATGATAAGGTACTTCCTACAATATGAAGGGGCACACGGTCCATGCTACACTCAGTGACCTGCTACTGTTTCTTCCCTTTGTGCAGTCAGAATTCAATTTTCCTCATGGAAAATCCTGTACTTCTTTAAAGCAACACAACAGCTCTTCCATGATGGGTCAGGGAGGGCAGCAGCAGTAAATGTTCCACTCACATTCTCCAAACTAGGTGATTCCCACAGAACCTAAACCCAGTCACTTCATGACCACATGCATTATAGTGATTCATTAGCCACACTAAGAAGGGAATTTATTTTAGAAGGGAGCAACCATTTTTTTAGAATGGAAATTTGGGAAGAGGAAGCGTGCATAAACAGAAAATGCATAATACATTCCAGAGCAACTAAGAAAGAAAGAAAATATGGCAGGGACTGCTGGCCTCTGTGTCTGGCTTCAAGTTGGTTGACAACTTGTGGTGACCCTATTAATTTCATAGAGTTTTCTTAGGCAAGGAATACTCAAGCAGTGATTAGCCAATTCCTCCACTGAAATGTATCCTACAGCAGCTGGTATCCATTGTCAGTCTTCAATCCAACAACTAACCAGAGCTTGCCCTGCTCAGCTTCCAAGATCAGACTGGATCTGATGCTTTAGAGTATGTAGGCTGTACTGCTGGCCTTGGTGGAGATTATAGCTCCTATGATACCAGACCTGAAGATAATAGTCTCCCCTTCCATCCCCAGCAAACAATATGACCAGACCTTTATTTGCTAGAAAAATCTGTTAGGGTTCAGACAGCAAGGGCTGGGGTGCTTCTAGGAAGAAAGAGATAGTCTTATGGGAGACCCTGAAGAATTATGGGAGCTTTTGATAAGGTGGGTGCTGGCCCTAGGAAAAGAATGATATATAACAAATTAAGGTAAATGTGTACTACTAATGCTTATGGGTGACCATTTAAGTCCTGATCTAAAAGGCTAAAACTTTGTGATTTCATTTTGAACTTTCAAAATATTTTTTGTGGGTTTTTGGGGCTATGTGGCCATGTTCTAGAAAAGTCTATTCCTGATATTTTGCCTGCACCTGTGGCTGGTGTCTTCAGAGCATTCCAAGTCTGCATTACTAAACGTTCTAGTGGATTAGAAATCCCTAAAGCTTCATAAACTTCATCCGTGCAGGCAAAATGAATAATTTTACCATTTTTCTTGCTCTTCAGTTTTTATCACAATTCACAGATCTGGACAAAAAAAAATGTATAGGGGTTTTGTTCAGAAAATGGTTTTTTTTTTTTTTGCACAGAAATGTTCTTTTCTGCCTAGAAAATGTTTTCTGAAAAGATTACTTTGTGTCTGAGAAACCCCACATCACTTTTGCAAATAACAATTACCAAACTGTGAAGATTCTTATCACTCCAGTATTGTCCACATGAGGATGAAAACCATATTTTCTCTATAATTTGAATACTGTATTATTGAATATTCTTTCAAGCCCTAATGAAGTTAGTTTTCCCCTTTCTTTCTTTCTTTCTTTCTTTCTTTCTTTCTTTCTTTCTTTTTAGCTAGTGTAAAAATGCAAAACATTTTCCAGCAGCCACACAAGTTGTAGTTTGTCATGGGATGGACAAGTGATCAGAAAAGTTATGCTTATAAAGAGGAAGAAACTCTTCCCCCTTCCCCTTTTGTTCTTACAAATGGAAACAAAGTCAAAACCAGTTTCAGAACAAGCATCAGAAGTAGCTTGTCTCCTCTTCCTCTTTGCTCCACTGTTAAATTTTGCTAAAGACTCCTGCTTACCCCAAATCCTTTAACATTTTCTCCATCTCTCCTTTTTCCTTTATCACAATGTATATTGAAATGTGCTATTACTGTATGTCATAGATATGTTAAAGAAATTAGCGAGGGCTGTTGGTATTCTACAAATGGGTTTTTCAATATGTTCAGAAGGCTGTCTGCCTTAATTTCAGTGCACATGTAAACATTTATTTACTGCATTTACATCTTGCCCTACAACTGGAAATGATCTTAGTTTACTATTTGATATTTTGTGCCTTAGTTTCTTTTAAGGACAGAGGCCCTGTCCACAGCCTTGCAGTCTAAAAAGGCACAGCACAAAAGGAAAGCAGGTTGAGGAGGGGAAAGGAAAACAAGAAAACTCAAGCATTCTTTCTTTGGTGTTTTGAGGTTCCCCAGCCTGGTGGAAGCAAGACAAAGTCTGATTCAGCCAGCTTCTCAGGAGTACTGCTTTCCACTGGAGAAAGATAATAATGATCATTTTTCTACCTTGAAGAGAGTAATTCAGGGCAATTCACATATGCACCTTGTTCTTCATTAAAAAAAAAATGCCCAACCAAACCTTAGATGGAGGAAGTGGTATGTGAATCATAAGCATTTCTTGCACACAGCCTGCAATAACAGACAGACACAGCACTCCCAGGTGGGCACCTTCCACGCTGCTGCAAAAAGTTCAAAAACCTTGCTGTCGCTATTATGCACCTGCAAGTTATTTCAGACCTACGTTGACCTTAAGGCAGACATATTATGGGGGTTTCTTGGCAACATTTGTTCAAGACGGTTTTGCCATCGCCTTCCTCTGAGGCTGAGACAGTATGACTTGTACAAAGACACCCAATTGGTTTCCATCACTGAGCAAGGACTCAAACCTTGGTCTCCCAGAGTCCCAGTTCAGTCCTCAAACACCTGCCCCACACTGGATCTCTCATCTAGTCTACTGTTCCTTATAGTCTTCAAGTGGTGAGTCAAGAATTCAATGTTCAGAAACATCATTCTTTTGGACTACAGGGACTCCTCAGCCAGTATGACCAGTTATCTTACATTTACTTATTAGAACTATAACTTTTTTGGAGTTATCTTTTTGGCCACTAGCCATGCTAGGACAGACATTCTGGTAAATGTAGTCCAAAAGATGATTTCCCTAGTTCTGGCAGAGCTCTATGATTATTAACATTACTAATTCAGTCCCAGACAGAGTTAGAAAATCAAGGCTGAACACATTTGCCATTCGTAATAATTTTGCCCATGTTGGAAAAATACATTCCTTCTGCATATCTGACTCATGAAGCATTAGTATTGCTTTCTGCTTCTGTCTGTCCGCCCATCCATCCATCCATCCATCCATCCATCCATCCATCATCTAGTTTAATCTATCTCTCTATCATCTAACAGGTGACAACTGGATTATTTAGGAACTGACAGGTTAATTTAGAAACATGTTGACTGTAACATATTTTATAACACTATTCCTAAGGTTCTGATATTTCAAGTACCAAGGTGAATATTTGAAATAATCTGTCACATGGACACACCGGTTTAAATTATAAAATCTGAACATGCTTATGGACATTCCAAATTAAATGAAGTCATTAGGTTTATGAAATAATAAACCATGTGAAAGGAGTGAATAGGTGTCTCATTCAATTAGCTTACTTGCTAAATAGCTTACTTGCTGTTCACCGCTATGATCTTTGGAATAGTGGTATATAAATAAAACAAATTATTATTTATTTACTTAATTATTTATTAAGTAAAGTAAGTAATTAATTAATTATTAATATTATTTATTTATTTATTAATAATTTATTAATATTAAATAATTATTTAATTATTTATTAAGTAAATTAATTAATTATTTACTTAATTATTTATTAATTATTATTTATCTTTCATAGTTTATTAATTGCCCACAAGTCAACTTTGGCTTATGGCGACCTCATAAATGAAAGACCTCATAGGGCTTTTTCACACGGGGAAAATTGGAGGGTTAAAGTGGGGGTAATGCAGGGTCATTCAGGGCATTAGGGTCAAGTTCGCAGCTGTTTTTCACATGATGCTGCATGCAATCAGGACAGAATCCAGGACGAATGTGAGAGAAATCAAGAAAATTCACAAAACTATCAGATTTATATTTCCATTTTGCTTGTGAATTCACTCCCTTGGCATAATGGCAGCTCCTGGGGGAAAGAGAATCCCCCCAGTCCCCCCCCGTTTCCCCTCCCTCCCTGGGGCATGTGGGGGGGGGCACTTGTTGGAATAATGTCTGTTATTTTAGGCTGTTCCCAGATTTCCCAAATAACGTTGCTTTAGGGAGAATGCTTTCTTCTTAAAGGGATACATACACACTCCCCTTTTTCTCTTGCCTGGCTGCTTTCCCTTTCCTCCTAATTAGGAAATAGCTGGTGAGAGAAGGCAGAGGGAGAGGAAGTTTTGTAATTCCTTTTGAATAGGAGGGAGAAATGGAGGACATGTCCTGGAAAAGGAGGGCATCGGGGAGTGTCACCCCTCTGTGGAATCAGGCAGGCTTATGGACCCAGACCTCTCTTCTCTCTCTCTCTCTCTTGTGTGTGTGTCTTCATGGTTTTACAGAGTTTGCAAAGGGAAGCCTCATTCTGTCTTCTTCTGATACACTTTCTGGGGCTTTTAGGGCTCCTGGGGGAAAGAGACCCCCCCCCTCAGTTTCCCCTCCCTCCCTGGGGCATGTGGGGGGCACTTGTTGAAATGACAGTTTGGAGCATATACAGAAAAGATATTTCTAAGTGAGCAATGGGGCTTTGTCCTCACCTATTTGATAGCCAAATTTGTATCTGACCCTAAGTAATGTGCCTTTAACCCCTTGTTGTGCTCTGTGTGTGATAACCATTAGCAAATGGGTCTGCTATTCTGGGATGCCACCACTTTAACCATTTTTGGGATGGAAGCACATAGGTCCGCGTGTGAAAAAGTCCTAAGCCACCCTATCTTCAACAGCCCTGCTCAGGTCTTGCAGACTCGGGGTTGTGGCTTGCTTGCTTGCTTGAGTCTAACCATCTGAAATGTGGTCTTCCTCTTTTCCTACTGCATTCTACCTTACCAAGTACTGTATTATTGTTTTTTGTAATCATCTCTTCTTATGATATGGCCAAAATATGACAGTCTCCATTTAGTCATCTTGGGTTCTAAGAAGAGTTCAGGCTTTATTTGCTCATATAGGCCCGGTACAGACTGGTGCTTTGCACTGGTCTGGGACCGAAATTAGGGTTATTTAGGGCTGGCGTCCATACGTGCCCAGCCCTACTATTGGTGCATGGGCGCCATCATTCCGTGCATCCATCCATACAAGGTGTGCAACGATGACATCTGTGCGGTGCATCACCCAAACTGCACTGCCCCACACAGATGTCATCATTGCACATGAGCGTGCCAACGATGCCCTGTGGTTCTTTTTAGGGCTCCCGGGGGGCACGGCATTTGTCTGCTGCAGCCTCCATCTGGGGGAGAAAGGGGTGGTGTCTCGCTGCCCCTTTCTCCCAATCTGTACAGCCCCATATTTGACTTTTTATCAGTCCAGAGGATCTGTAGAACTCTTCTCCGGCACCATATTTCAAATGAGTCAATTTTCTTCCTATTAGCTTTCTTCACTGTCTAGCTTTCACAACCATATATAGAAGTGGGAAATGCAATGCCCCCAATTTTCATAGTGGTGTAAAAGAAAGAGTTTCTGCAGTTTAGGTCTCAAATCTTGTATAGCCTTCAGCTGCAACAGATTGCTTTTTGTCCAGTGCTTGGAAGTAATACAATTGGCCCTCCACTTTTGTGGCTTTGACTTGTGACAATCTCTTTGTGTGGATTTGATTATTATATTCTCCCTAGAAATCTCTAAGTCCTCCAACATGACACTGCCAGAAGTTGACCGCAGAGTCACACTGTAGGACCTAGAGATTCGTAAAGAAAACACTTCTCTAGGCATTTGTAGGTCTTCCTGTGCAATTGTATGGACAACATCTGCCAGAGGTTGGGCATAGAGTTGCACTAGAAGACTTAGTGATTCCTAGAGAGGTGTTCTCTCAGGTAAAAAAAAGGCTTTTTTTTAATTTGCATTTTTCCCCCCACTTTCACAGGGGTCCTGTGCCCCTAACACCAGCGAATGCGGAGGACCCAGTCTGTACATTAAAAGTGGCAATGTTACATGTTACTTTTTCAGCAACAAGGGAGAACATTGCTACTTATTAGTAGTATAACAAGAGTAGGGAGATATTAGATGTTCAGATAGTTTGGACTGCAACTCCCATAGTCATTTACTAATGGCTATACAGAATAGAGCTTCTGGGAGCTGAAGGTTCTTTGTTTCTGCTTTATAATGCCAACAATGTGAATAGCCCCATATACAGTGGTACCTCGGGTTACGAAATTAATTCGTTCCGCCATTCCTTTCGTAACCCGAAAATTTCGTAACCCGAAACACTTTTCC
>NC_056527.1:21050013-21132513 GCF_019175285.1 Sceloporus undulatus
GTTAGCACTGGAAAGCCTATAGCTGCACTTTGCAGCATTTGAATTTCGCGCCGAAATGAATTGGGAAATTCCCATGATTTTAAGTGCATTATATTTGAAATTTGTGGCTTTCATTAATGTTACTCTTGACCACTCTAATCACAGCATAAAATGTATACTCAAATCTAGAATATATTGTTGGTGAACAAGAATGCTAGATTCTAATGCTTTTTATTTGTGTTTTTTGCTTAGGCATTTAGTATTGCTTTGGCTGCAGTTAGCACTGGAAAGCCTATAGCTGCACTTTGCAGCATTTGAATTTCGCGCCGAAATGAATTTCGTAACCCGAAAAATATTTCGTAACCTGAAACAGTTTTTGCCAATCCTACTTTTTCGTATCCCGGAAATTTCGTAACCCGATCATTTCGTATCCCGAGGCACCACTGTATATACAATGTTGCATATACCCCATTCCCTACTCCCCCCAACCGCATGGCTTGAAAGAGTTTAGGATCAACATACTGTTTCCAATTAATACCTAGCATTCAATATGGGATTTAATTACATTATTGATTTCATTGTACTCCGTATTCCCTTTAACTTTCTCAGGCAGGATTTCCCAATCCAAATTATTTTAAAATCTTAGTTTTGCAGTAAAGGATAGTTTGGGGGAAATCTGGGCAGTTATTTAATTAAATACGTATTAATTATTTAATCATTTGGGCAATTATTCATATCATTAAAATATGTTGAATGTTAATTTAAAAGGGTCATGTCACTAGTGAGTAATGCAGCTTCTTTTGTAAGCAATAAAAAAGTACAGTAATGCCAACTAATTACTATACTATAAAGCAATAGTCTTTGCTGTGGAAACATCTGTTATTAATGTTCGTTACTAGTCAGTTGTTAATGTAACATTTCCAAGCCACGGTTTAGCCCAGTTCAGTTTATTTTTAATTGGTGTTAAAAGGGATGGTGCTAAGGAACTGCACCATCTTTCCCCCATTGCTCTCCATAAACTGCAAGGATCACATCCAGGAAGACCTTTCTGCTCAAATAGGCTTCGCATGGGATTGGAAACCTTCGGGAACAGGCTTCTACATCACAGGTTCTTTGCTACTGAGATTGGTGGGTGTTGTAGTCCAGCATACCTGGAGGGTAGCAAGTAAGAGGATTTTTTGATGACAGCAGAAGCGGGGAATCCCACAGTTAGGGTGTGCCTCCCTTTTCTAATCCTACTCCGTACCATATTCAGTAGGACCTGCTGACAGATTCCCCTTACTTATTTATGAAAATATTTCTGTCCTGCCAAACATCACTAACTCTCAGAGTGGCAGGCACTTTTTAGAGCATCTTCAGGGGATAGAAAGGATTGCTTTTGGGGAAAGAGGCAGAAAAATCTGCCAAGAGGTGGCAGAAAAGGCTGTTGGGGGGAGGAGAGTGGTAGTTGACTGCCCCATCATCTCTTCCCTCCGACTAACTTGGTTGCCCACTACCCACCCACTTGTCTGCCCTCCAGCTAGGCCCAGAAAAGACTGCCAGGGGGCAGTGGCAATGATGGCCCACTGCACCCTTCCAACCCACCTGCTGCCTTGCTTGCTTGCCTACATAGAAAGGTCCAGGGCTGGCTGGCCTCATTCCCCTTTTTGCAGAGGTAACCTGAATGGTGTCAGGGAGTGATTTGGGTAATAAGCAATCCCCCCTTTGATCTGCCACCACACACCCACCCGCACAATGAGTGATGCTCTAGAACAGACTCCCATCAATGGCAGTGTCTGCTGCCTAGTACTTAGGGGTAGGGGAGATCAGGATGGATCACTATGTAGTACAGTCTGCCCTTCTTATACACGGATTTTTTATACACGGATTTAAGCATACATGGTTTGAAAATGTTCCAAAAAGTATAAATTTACCTTGATGTTCCATTTTTTATTAGGGACACCATTTTGCTATGTCATTATACTTAATGGGACTTGAGCATACACGGATTTTGTTATACACGGGGGATCTTGGAACCAAACCCCAGCGTATAACAAGGATCCACTGTACAGTAACTATGGTGCTTACACACTCATATCTCCCCAGTATTCCAGTCCATGATCATGATGATAATGATGATGTTAGCTGCCCTTGACTTGACCTCAACTCATGATGACCCTGTGGATGAGACACCTCCAAGAACCCTTATCTTCCACTTCTCGGATTAATTTCTGAAAGCCCATGCCCGTGGCCCCCCTGACTGAGTCCCTTCATCTGGCATGTGGACTTCTCCTTCTTCTACCCTTTCCCTCCCTAGCTTTATTGTCTTTTTCAGTGATCAATACTTTCTCATTATATGGCCAAAGTATATCAGCCTCAATCTGATCATCTTGGCTTCAAAGGAGATCTCTGGCTTGATCTGTTCCCAGACCCATCTGTTTTTCTTTTTGGCTGTCCACAGTATCCTAAGCACTCTCCTCCACAACCACATCTCAAATGAGTTGATTTTCTTTCTGTCTGCTTCCTTTACTGTCCAGCTCTTGCATCCATACATGGTGATGGGGAATATGATGGCTAGGGTGATTCTAATTTTTGTGCCCAGTTGTACGTCTTTACTCTTCAGTAGCTTTTCTAGTTCTTTCATAGCTGCCCTCCTCATTCCTAATCTTCTTATTTCTTGTTTGCAGTCACTACTCTGATCAGTGTTTGATCCTAAATATGGGAATTCTTTAACTATTTCAATTTCCGTCTAGATTGAATTTATGTATCATGATGGTTATGTATCATGATGATGATAGCAGCAACAATAATATCACTGAGAGGAGGCTGCATTATGCTGGCAAAGCCTGCCTGGAACTACACTCACTACTGGGTGAGAGAAAAAGCCAACTTACAAAACCTGTTCCTCATCTAAACTGCTGGATCGTTTGAAAGGGTGCTTGTGTTGCAAAAGACACTGACTCATGACAGTCACTAGGCAGAGTGTGACACACTGGTGATGTGCATGTGCAGGAGGGGTTGGGCTAAAATGTAGACCTAAATGACATACCTGAATCACAAGACTGGTTACTTAGGAATATGTTCTACTGATATAAACAGGCCTTATGACCAAGGGGTATGTGGAAAGGCTATTAGGCAAGCCAAACCCTGTAGCTCTGTGTAACGAACGGCCAGGCAAGGTGTCTAAATTCACCGCAACAGAAACTATCAAATTACACCATTTCTTATTGTGTAATTTTCCCTGAAAATATTGCTAGTAAAGGTTGATATAGACTTAAACAATGAATCAAGCCCAGAAAGAGGTAAATGCTGTGCTCCAAAGGCATTTGAATTAGACAATCTCTGGATTAAGGAAATGAGACTCTGGTCTTTGGGTTTATTAGTTGACTTTTTATATTTCATGCTTCTACCATTTCAATACCAAAGCTATCTGGAAAGGTCTGGAAGTCATGCCCTATGAGTAGTGGCTTAGGGAACTGAGTATGTTTAGCCTGGGGTACAGGTTAAGATGTGATATGATAGCTCTGTTTAAATATCTGACAGGATGTCATATTGAAGATGTAGTAAATTTGTTTTCTGCAGCTCTAGAGAATGGATGCAAATTACAGGAAAAGAGATTCCACCTCAACATTAGGAAGAATTTCCTGACAGTAAGAGCTATTTGACAGTGGAATATGCTGCCTTGGAATGTGGATGAGTCTCTTTCTTTGGAGGTTTTTCAACAGAGGCTGTATGGCATCTGTCAGGGGTGCTTTAATTGTGTATTCTTGCATGGCAGCAGATTGGAATGGATGGCCTTGACATCTCCTCCAGCTCTATGATTCTATTCTATGAGTCTATGGTAGAAAATTCCCTATTTGGACATTAGCACAAATATTTAGCACCCACACTTTGTTCAATAGTGGTGATCTGCTAGTCCACATGTAACCTGATGCCAAATTTTGCTGCCACTCTCTCTAATTCATGGTGGACAATACTCAGCCTGCAAGCTGCATGAGGCCCTTGCAAACAACATTTTTGCAGCAGCCATAGCACAGTTCTCATTATGCACACTGATAATGTAGTAATGACTTATCTTCTTCCTCTTCCTTTCCCTTTCTGTCAGTCTGGAAAGGGAAACAAGGAAATGTACACTCTATCCAACAAGACTCTGGTGCAGGTGGATGCTGGAACCTACACTTCCACAGAGCTGAATGAACAACTGCTGCTGAATTGCACTGACAACTGTGACAGCAACCAAATTGTGTCAGTGACCTCAGTGGTGAGGGTCAAGTATAGCTCTGATGGGTAGGGTACCAGTGGCCATTTTTTTTCTTACCCTTCTCCCAACTGCTGCCTGAAATTATTTGGTGTGAAAAGAAACAGACAAGAAGAAACAAAGGTATATATTTGTGCATTCCTGTCACCTGAGGCACTGGCACAGGTGCCTTGGACACCCATTCCTGCTGTCCACTTGTTGGAGCTAACAGAGACATCTAGTTGGGAAAGGCTGGGTTGAGATGTTCAAAGGGGTAGGCTAGCCCCCTTGCCTCATATGTGTGGTCTCTTCATTTGACTGGTCCTGAGTCCTCGGTGTTCATAGGTTATCTCCAAGTGAGAGCCAAGGATGCAAATTCTGCTGGGCTCTGCTCAAGGCAAAAGGAAAGGACTACTGTATGTGCAAATCTCCAGCTCATCTAGGAGGATGGCTGCTTGCAACAATTTGCAAGACTTAATTGATTTGTTACTGTAACTTGTAAAGACTCTCCAGGGGGATCTAGTGTTTACACACTGCATTCTTACAGTGCTGTTATTCCACTTTTACTGCTCTTGATGCCTCATGTTGCATTCTGGGGTTTGTAGTTCAGTGAAGCCTAAGAACTCCCTGGATGAGATTTCTAAATGGCCTTCCTGAAACAGCAAATCCCAGAATACAACAGGAGGCAGTCTATAAGAGTGTAGTGTGGAGTTAGGTTCCTTCTCTATCAGTTATTGTGGCTCCACGGCTCACCCTCTGCTCTGCTCTGCAGGCACTTTCTAGAAGCAAGTAGGCTATATTAAATGGTCCTTATCCCATGCCCCTGTCAAATGCAGCAGGAACTAAGCTCAGAAACTCCGATGTCAGTAGTTAAAATTCAGGGAACTTTTATTCAGTAACTTTATCCAGCCCAGAGATGTTCATTGTTAGAATTAAACAGCAAGCATTAACATTGCCTAATTAAATTACACACAATTTCAAACTCATGGCAGGCTCAGTTCTCATTCGTTACGATCAATAAACATATTTCCCCCTCTCATTCCCATGCCACGATTTCTTTGTTCTTGCAGCCAGGCACTTCTTCCAGGAATGTCCTTGAACAAGTTTGAATCATGCCTGCCTCCCCTCCAGTTATCTCACCACCTGTGACTGAAATCATCACCACATCTCTGCAATAACTGTTTTACTACTGCATAAGTTTAACCCACCACCTAAACATCTCTGTATTTTATGACAAGTGCGACTCCTGACACTCTCCAAGTAGCTGAGAAAGATTAAACCCCTCATTTCTCTTTAAAATATCTGTTTCAGTTCCAAACAAGAACATAAACTCTGTGTGTGTGTGCGTGTGTGCGTGTGTGTGCATGTGTGTATGTGTATTCTTGTTTCATTGCGTTCTTGTTAGGCACCCTTTTAGAAAGAGATGATAGCTGGCTAGCTAGCTAGAAGCAGGATGTAAATGCTCCTCTTAAATAATAAAGGTGAATTTATGAGACAGCAGCAAGCGGTTGAAACTCCCTGTTGGGCATGCAGAGTGAAAAACCTGATTTTAAAATGTGTGTGCATGGCATACATTTAAAAAGCCTTTATTTTTCATATGACGAAGCAGAATATCTTCTGGGCATGTAGCATAGAAAGCAAAGGATAGTCTGGCTAAAGATTTACAGTATGGCTCTTCTCTTTATAAAAATGCCATTGTAGAGATTTCAGAGAAGTGAAATGGTCCAATGTAGAATCCAGAGTGAGCTTGAGACCTGTTGTTTTTGCAGCTGGCCGCTTTACTCTGAATAGGATGCAGGGCCTGTCCTACTATTGGGTAGAGTAAAGCAGTTGCCTCTGGCAGCAAATGCAGGAGCTATATCTCCTGAGCCCCTGGCTGTTCTTTTCTGTTGGACAAAAAAGTTGTGCATCTGTTAAACTGGAGCTTGGAAAAACTACCTTTTGGGACTATAGTTCGGCCTATGGATCCACAGATTCTTTACCCACAGATTCAACTATCTATGGCTTGAAAATAATTGCAAAATATACACATTCCAAAAAGCAAAGTTTGATTTTGCTATTTTATATAAGAACATCATTTTGCTATGCCATTGTATATAATAGGACTTAAGCATCCACAGATGTTGATATCCACAGGAGGGTCTTGGAACCAAATCCCAGTGGATCCCAAGGGTCCACTCTATAACTTTCTGAATTCCCAGCCAGTATAAACAAAAGCCATGCTTAGACGATTTTAATTGTTTTAAATTTTATTGTATTTTTTTAAAAAATGTTTCTATCTGTGAGCCACCTTGGGTCCCTTCTGGGAGAAAGGTGGCATACAAACAAATAAATACATAAATGCTGGCTGGAGGATTCTGGAAACTGTCATCCCCCAAAAAGTTTTCCAAACACTATCCTAAACAGCTGCCCAAGTGTGGTGAAGAGACCTATTCCCAGTATCAAAAACAGATTTGAATGGCAGTCTGGTGAGCTCCTGTATAACAGGGGTAGGCAATCTTTTTGAGCCGGGGACCGGGCTGCTATCCCTCAGACAACTGGGGGGCCGAAGCCAAAAAATAAATAATTAAAAAATTAAAAAAAAACTTTAAATATATAAATAAACCAGGACAAATGTAGGACAAAATTTTCAAATGGAAGACACTTTTTTTTAAAAAAATGGAGGACACGCAAAAAAGTTTGCTGATTTTTAAATAAATGTTAATATAAATGCATGTTTCTGAGGCTTCTATAGACAATTGCCCCCCAAAGGCCCCGGCGGCAATCGGCGGCAGAACCGGGCTGGGGTCGGTCCCAAGGCCTCGTCGGGCTGCATCCGGCCCGTGGGCCGCAGGTTGCCTACTCCTGCTATATAAAGATAAGCGTGGACTGTGTGGGGGTAAGAGTGCCATCTCTTCTTTTTCCTCAGGCAACAAAATGTCTTGCATTAGCCATGATCCCTTGATCTTCTGCAGCCACGTTTGCTAAGAATAATGGACCATAACGCTCACACTGCCCTCTATGGTGTCTACTTTGATAGGTTCCTTGTGTGTTGGATGAGCAAAGGTTTGGCCTGAGAATGCCCCAAAGCCCTTTCAAGAGGGTGCAGTGGCAATTTTGGCATGTTTTGGCCCCTCGCCTCAGGCCAAGAAAGGTGTCTTTTAAAACTGGAAGTAAATCTGGAAGTGATTTCTGGTCACTTACTGATTGCAAAAAAAAAGTCTTTCCTGGGCCTAAAATGACCTGGGAGACCCCCCCCCACCATGATGAAAATGCCCCCCCATGGGCCCTAGAGAGCATGGGGGACTTTGGGGGGGGGCAAACGTGTTTTTCCAGCAGGGTGTGTGTAAGGGGAAGGCTTTTCTTGAATTTCCAACATTTTGAGGTGCCTTGTCCTCCTTTGCACTTATGACATCTGGTCACCCTGGGAGTAGGTGCATCCCCTAACATCTCCTGGGGGATAATGCAGCACTCTAGCCTTCCATAGCTGCACACCTTTTTTCTATCACATATGCCTTTGGTGGCAGAATCTCTTTTTCTTGTTTATCCAGTGGCATGTGTCTCTGAAACTCACACTCCTAAACATGATGACACCTGAGTCATACTAAAATTAACTTTTAATTCCATCCCACTTAAGTTTCTTCTCTGAAGACCTGAGTCATAATGTGCTTCCCTCTAGATTGTTTTTAAAACAACAACAACAGTTCTCCACTATACACCATTATGTGTTGTTCGTAGCACATAAGAGAGCAAAGAAGACCTGTTTCCCCCTGTGACCCAGGATAGCTGCATTAAAGGCACATAGGAGACAGCTGGTTTAACCAGCCTTTCCACTTTCTTATCAACAGGAAGAATAGAAGCTTCTTATGAAGGGCAGAGCTCAGAAATTGCCAAAGAATGACGTTTTGAGACTTGGTATTCCATGGTCAGCAAGAATAAATGAACTGATCTTGGGCTATAAACCTGCAAATGGTTCAGGCTCCTCCATGTCCAATAAAGTGCACTTTCATACTACATAATTATAGTGCTATGAATGATTCCACTTTAACTGCCAGGGCAATATCCTATGAAATCCTGGGATTTGGAGTTTGGTGGGGAGATAAGAACATGCTGGCTGAGAATTAGACATACTCTTCCTTAAATTGTAAAATCCTAGGTCTCTTCCAACTCTATAATTCTATGATTCATACGATGCAGCCATGGCCATAAAAGTGGTGTATTATACAGTGAACTCTTCCTATTGTTAGGCTGGCAATCTGCCCATTTGATCACCAGCAAATCACTAGAGCCCATATTATTCAATGGAGCACTTGCACACAGACATGTTGATACACCTCTGTGCATGTCACCACCATTGAATAATGTATGATACAACCAACTGTATCTTATGCTATCTGTGGGGAACTGGGAGCTGGAAATGAATGCCTGCAAATGTATAGTGTGAAATGACCCTAAATCCAATTCAGGCTGGTTCCTTGAAAAGTAGATTGTGTATACAAGATTTAAATGCAAGAAATAGGTGCAAACTGCAGTATAAAAACCAATGGAGATGGGCAGGACAGTTGGGGGAAATGCTCCTGTTGGCTGCTCCATCTGTTGTTAAAGTTCTTGATTATTTTTAAAAAACATGCACATGAGTTTTCCCTCTTACAGACCATTCAGAGGAATTGTGCATGACTGAGATAGCTACAATAATTACTTGCCAAAACCACAACATTTTTCAACACTTGTCATGGTTCAGCCCTTTTCAAGTCTTTCTCATCAATCAGCCAAATCCTTCTGTACTTGCTGTGCTTTGCTTTGTAATGAGAAAAGACAATAGTTCTGTACTAAAACATTTTTGCACAAATTACAGAAACTTCAGTGAAAAGTGAAGTGTTCCTTGGTATGTTCTCACACTGGAAGCAAGCTCTTGCAAGGACTGTCAGTTTATCTGCAGATAACCTTCAAAAAAAGCCATTCTTGCTGAGAACGAGAAATTTGGGGAATATTTTTCACACAGCTATAGATACAGATAGCAGTGGAGTGACTCATTTTTGGGGCGTACCAAACAGTATTATGAATTATTATCTACCAAGATGGATGTATATGCCATGGTTGCTTCATGTATATCATTTGCATTAAGACTTATGGGAGGGTTAGATGATGGTATTTCAGTAATAACTTTAAAGTTACAGAGGAGGTTCTGTGCTCTGGTTCAAAACTTCCTTAGACCAGAGCTTAGAAAAGTGACATTTTGACTACACTTCCAAGAATCACCAATGAAGGGGATGCTGGGAGCTGTAGTCAAAAAGTAATTTTTCCCAGCTCTGTCTCATACAACAATCTGAAGTTCTCGTGCACAGTGTTGAATTAGAAGAGAAGAGAAAGTGAGAATCTGCAAAAATGTTTTGATTTTTGTTCACTGCATACAGACATGTTCCCTGCATTGGGCTCAGTAGAAGAAAAGTTGGACGTACATGTAACAAATAGTAATTAATTGGTTGGTATGAAAAATGACCACATGGAACATGCTTAGGACAACGTGAAATAGAAGCGCAATCCATTTTATAAAATATAGGGTCCTTTTATTTCTTATGTTATGTTATTGTTCATCAGTGCATAATAATTTATGAAGTAGATTTTTTAATGATTATTATTACCTTTTTATACAGCCCTCCACATTCATGGCTTTGACATTTACAGATTTGATTTTTTGCAGATTTTATCAGCATGCTTCTTCAGCTCAACTCTGTGGGTCAACCTCTGCCAGATTCCTAGAGATTCCTAGACAGAACACTTCTCTAGGCAGTTGTAGCTACTCCAAGTCAAATCTATAGTCAACTTCAGGTGAATTGCGCTGGAGAACCTAGGCCTCATTCCCTGGTTCCTACTTAATCCGAATCGCTGAAGCAATTCCAAGAGGGGGGCCATGCACTAGATGCATTTAACTTGCGTCTTTTTGGCAATGATTTTTTCCACTTCTTTTTCGATAAATCGATTCTGCACAAGTGTGAACCACATGTGGATCAGAATCAATTCAAATTTCTCCTTCAGCTGGCTGGAACTGAATTATTTTGAACCGATTCATTTGTGAATGGGAACCACAAGTGGATTATTTTTTTTTGGGGGGGGGGGGAAATGCGATCGGAGCAAATGTAGTGGGATGGAACCATACTCCGCTGTCGAATTGATCCATCAATTTGGTTCACACACTGATTTATCTGTAAGTGGGAATGGGGCCCTAGCTATTCTTAGAGAGATGTTCTCTCAGGTTAAAAAAGTATTTTTTTTAATTTGCATTCCACCCCCCCCAACACACACACACACACACACACTTTCACAGAGGTCCTGCACCACTAACCCCAGCAAATGTGGAGGGAACGTTGTAATATGTAGCTTGCCATGTGCAGAAAATTATTCTTTTAAAAAATATTATTGGTATTTTGCCATTTCACTTTTTTTATTGCATTGTTATTTTCTGTATTTTTTTTAATTTAAAAAGGACAATAAGGAAACAAACAAGCAAAAAAAAAATTGCTTGACTATTTTAAAACTGCTCCCCCTCATTTGAAACGAATGGCGACAAGCCTTTTCAACCTGTAATCTCTTTGACATAACATGATTTCCCAAGAAGATCAGTTGGTCAGTCTTATGATTGTTTGACAACAGCAACTTAAAGAAAAGCGTTTCGTCTGTAATGACTTTTCTGGACAGTGTAACTGACATGACGTGGCATGGATCAGAAGAATGGAGAGTACAACTATGTGGAGAAACACATTTAATTATCTTTATGGCATGTGACAAAAACATTTGCAAGCCTTGATAATGGAATAACACCCTGAAAGTTAAGGAAATGACTTCCTCTGTGATTAATTTACTCTGAATAATGTTATAATAGAGATTCCTCCCAGTGGTGAGTTTCTTTATTCATTCCCGCATCTTTGCTAAAAGGGGGAAAGTTAGGGTCTATGAAAGCAGGGGTAGTTAGGGTCTATGAAAAAAACAACAACTTAGAGACACTAGTTTAAAAAAAAGCATTAGCCAATGCTCAACCATTACACCACGCTGGTCCCCAAACCTTACTATTGTTGTGTGCTTTCAAGTTGTTTTCAATTTATGGCAACCCTATGGCAAACCTATCATGGGGTTTTGATGGCAAGATTTGTTCAGAGGGAATTTCCATTTCCTTCCGCTGAGGCTGAAAGCCAAAAAAAATATGACAAGAGAACATATTGTTCTGATATGTCTCTGAATGAAAAAGAAAAACACTGAGGGGTGGAAATAAAATGTTGCAGTTGGTCTTGCCAAAAATAGCCTTGAACAACAGAAATGTTGTTTGGATATGTAAACTCCTGTGTTAGAGAACAACAGCAACAAATACTGCAATCCCCTCCTGACAAATTTTGTCCTGTTTAGAGGAGCCTTTGAATGCTGAATTAAGCCATGCATGAATCCAGTGTGCCATCTACTGACTGTGCATAGTGATGTGTGTCCTGTATATTTTTCAGCAGACCAGGTGTTCTTGTCTGTTCTGTCGTCTGCAGAGCAAATATTTTTGTGCTAGCAGCTTATGGATGAAAAATAATACTGTAAACAAAATAATAAATAAATATGCATATTCCTACGAAGCATGCTAATGGAAGTCAACTGTATTCATCTGCCCATACAAAACATGTTGTCTCTCTATTTCCTTTTTATCTGTCTCTCTTTCGCCATCATCTATCACTTTCAAATGTAACACAATGGCCTGAATCCTACTGCTTAGTCCCAACTACAGTAGACCCATTGATTCAATTATTAAATGGTGATTTAACATGTATACAAATTCCATAGACTCAATGGATCTGCTCTACTTAGGGTAGACAATAGAATTCTGGCCAAAATTTTCCATAGGTCTATATGTAAATATCTCTGTAAATTTCAGCAGCAGAAGATCCTTCATACACTGATTCCTTTCAGACAAAGTAATCCAGCATTGTGGGAATGCTGGCCTTTCTGAACAGGGAAAATCCAGTACCAATGGCAGACTTCACTGACATGACTAACTAATTAATCCTCTGCCATCCTACTTTTTGAGATGCTTTAAAAATGTCCCAGTTTCTCACACCTCCTCCCACTTTCACCCTTTGTCTTCAGTTTACTTCAATCGTTTACTTAAATTAGTTTGAAGTGCAAAAGAAGTTTGCACTCATGTTACTATTTGCCCATTTTTCAGATCCTGAGGGCCAGTGTTGTATAGGAATGTGGAGAGGGAAGTGCATACTGCCTGGAGCTAACATGCATTCATTTCCATGATGTGCAGTACCTCTCTACAACTCTAACTCCAAAAATTTAAATGAGGCAAACAGAAATCTAAAGGCAGCCTAGTCTGTTAAAATGGAATTAGGGATGTGTCTTGCTATGTACCCAGAGAGGCAGAGAGATGACATCATGGACTGAGTCCTCTGGAGGAACCCAATGGATCTTGGTGGAAGATATTCTCAGTCTGTTTTTGGGCATGTTCTTCTCTGATCCCTCTACTCTCTTTTACCAACAACAACAAAAAAATGGGGGGGGGGGGGGTTGCAGCAAAAATGGGTGCTGAGGATGGTGACAGGGGAGCCATAGCATAGTTCCACATGTTGAACTTCTAACACTACATCCCCCATGTGGGACCTCAGCCTCTGTATGGATTGCTAAGAGAGAGGCTTGTGTGTTTTTGATAGGAGGTCTCCTCTGGGATGAGTCAGAATGGTGTAGTGGTTTGAGCATTGAACTACGACTTTGCAGACTAGGGTTCAAATCCAGGCTCAGCCATGTCAACTCACTGGGTGAGCTTGGACAAGTCACACACTCTCAGCCTCAGAAGATGGCAATGGCAAACACCTGCTGAAGCAACCTGCCAAGAAAACCCAATGATAGGTTCACCTTAGGGTCCTTGTTAAGTTGAAAACAACTTGAAGGCACACAGCAACAACACAACTCCTTCTCTGGATGTCTTTCAAAAGAAGCTGGACAGCTACCTGCTGGGAATAGTCTATCTGGAAATCTAGCATTGAGCAGGGAAATGGGCCCAATGTTCCGACACAACCTGCAGAACATCAAAAGGGATTACGAGGCGCTTGGTAGGAAGCTGAAAGGAATGGATGTACAGGTTGTCATCTTGTCTCTTCTGCCAGTTGAAGGGCATGGTCCAGGAAGGGAGAGGAAAATAGTGGATGTGAACAACTGGCTCCGCAGATGGTGCCGCCGAGAATGATTTGGATTCTTTGATCATGGGCTACGGTTCCATGAGGAGGGACTTCTTGCAATGGACGGGTTGTATCTCACACCAGTTGGAAGAAATGTTTTTGCCAACAATCTCAAGAACTTGATCAGGAGGGCTTTAAACTGAGTTCCATGGGAAAGGGAGACAATATTAAGGAAAGTGAAAGGGCTGGAGAAAATAGTCAAACAGACATAGAGGAAACAAGAAAAAAAGGGCAAGGACCCAACAGTGGGAGGCAAAAAAACTTGCACAAGCAGCAAGTAAATGGGACCCGTGGTCTGCGATGTCTCTACACTAATGCACAGAGCATGGGAAATGAGCAAGATGAACTTGAACTCCTAGTACAACAAAGCAAATATGATATAATAGGCATCACTGAAACCTGGTGGGATGAGTCTCATGATTGGAATGTGGAAATAGAGGGGTATAACCTTATTAAGAGAAATAGGCCAAACAGGAAAGGAGGAGGAGTAGCACTATAGGTCAGAGATATTTACACCAGTGAAGAGATCCAGGACATCAATCATGGAAGCCAGGTGGAGAGCATCTGGATAAAAATTAAAGGGCAGGGAAACAACAGGGATGTTACGGTGGGAGTCTACTACATACCCCCAAGTCAGACTGAGGAATTGGATATTTTTCTAGAACAGATGACCACACACTCAGAAAAGAGAGATGTAGTAGTGATGGGTGACTTCAACTACCCTGATATTTGCTGGAAGTCAAACTCAGCAAAATCCTCAAGGTCTAGCATATTCCTCACTTGCCTGGAAGACAATTTCATGGTCCAAAAGGCGGAAGAGGCAACAAGGGGGTCAGCTATTTTAGATCTGATCCTAACCAACAAGGATGACTTGGTTAATGGGGTGCAGAAAAATGAAATGCACAGATATAGGATGGGGGACACCTGGCTGAATGAAACTACATGTGAAAGGGATCTGGGAGTCCAAGTAGACCACAAGTTGAACATAAGTCAACAGTGCGATGCGGCAGCTAAAAAGGCCAATGCAATTTTAGGCTGCATCAATAAAAGTATAGTGTCTAGATCAAGAGAAGTAATAGTGCCACTGTATTCTGCTCTGGCCAGGCCCCACCTGGAATATTGTGTCCAGTTCTGGGCACCACAATTCAAAAAGAACATTGAGAAACTGGAGCGTGTCCAAAGGAGGGCAACTAAAATGGTGAAAGGTCTGGAAACCTTGCCCTATGAGGAACGAATCAGGGAGCTGGGGATGTTTAGCCTGGAGAAGAGAAGGTTAAGAGGTGATATGATAGCCCTGTTTAAATATTTGAAAGGATGTCATATTGAGGAGGGAGCAAGCTTGTTTTCTGCTGCTCCAGAGAACAGGACCCGGAACAATGAATGCAAGCTCCAGGAAAAGAGATTCCACCTCAACATTAGGAAGAACTTCCTGACAGGAAGGGCTGTTCGACAGTGGAACACACTCCCTTGGAGTGTGGTGGAGTCTCCTTCCTTGGAGGTCTTTAAGCAGAGGCTAGATGGCCATCTATTGGGGATGCCTTGATTGGATTTCCTGCATGGCAGGGGGTTGGACTGGATGGCCCGTGTGGTCTCTTCCAACTCTATGATTCTATGATTCCATGTTATCTTATTGTTGTTGTTGTTGTTGTTGTTATGCATGTAGATATCACTTACAGAATTTATTGCTGTTGTTAGTCAAGTAGATCATGACTCATGGCAACCCTGGGTATGAGACAGCTCCAAGCCCCCCCTATCCTCTGCTGCTCTGCTTAGCTCCTATAAATTCATATCCTAATGACATTCCTAATGGGGGGGTATTCACACTGTGGCAATAATATAGGACTAATCCAGGTTGAATCTCTGATGTTCACACACATCCTGAATGCACCCAATTAAATTGGGAAGGGGGACTGTCAAAAACTAAATCCAAGATAATCTATATTGGGTTTTCCTCCAAGTTTTTAAAACAAATCAGCATCATCGGCTGTGTGAATAACCGATGCAAACAGACCCAAATAGACCTGGGATAAAATGCTGCATGCCTTGAATGTGTTCCAAATGCATTTGCATCGTGGACTAAATTTTTAATACTTGTACATGTGAACAAGCAAACTTGCAGAGATGTGCATCAATGTGGTTCCATAGTGTGAATAACAAACCTGGAATGTGTGAGTGAGATGATTTGCATTGTTGTGCTAAAAAAGGAAGTCTGAATGACCCTAGACTTGATCCAAAAATGACAAATGATATCCCTAATAGAGTCTATCCATTTAGCATGGTCTTCCTCTCTTTCTACTACTGTCTTTCCCGGCTTTATTGTCTTTTCCATGCCTTCTCATGATGTGGCCAAAGTAAGCCAACCTCAATTTGATCATCTTGGCTTCCAGGGAGAGTTTGTGCTTGATCTGTTCTAATATCCATTTCTTCGCCTTTTTGGTTATCCACGGTATCCACAGCAGTTTTCTCCAGCACTTCATCTCAACTGAATTGATTTTTTTTTCCTATTAGCTTTTTTCACTGTCCAGCTCTCACATCCATACATAGTAATGGAGAATATTATTCTGCTTGGATGATCCCCATGTTAGTGTTCAGAGTTATATCTTTGCACTTTAGGACCTTGTCAAATTAATTATTATTATTTTCCTTATTGGCTTTCTTCACTCTCCAGCTCTCACATCTGTATGTACTAATAAGAAATACAATGGCTTGTACGATTCTAACTTTAGTGCTCAATTATATATCTCTACCCTTTGGGATCTTTTCTAGTTCTTTCATAACTGCCCTTCCCATTCCTAGTCTTCTTCTGATGTCTTGGCCACAGCCTTCTGCGTGATGTTTGAGCCAACATATGAAAATTCTTTTACTATTTCGATTTCTTCATTGTCTAAGTTGAATGTATGTAGCACGTATGAGTGTGGTCGTTATGTTTCTTTTCTTTATGTTCAGCATTTTACTCTTTCTTCTTTTACCTTATTTAGTAATTGTTTCAAGTCCATGATGTTTTCCTCTAGTAGTATGGTGTCATCCACATATATTAGGTTGTTGATGTAGCTTCCTCCTATCTTTACTCCTCCTTTTCCTAAGTCTAAACCTGCTCTCCATATATTTTCTGCATACAAACTGAACAAATAGGGTGATAGAATGCAGCCTTGCTTGACTCCTTTGCCAACTGGGAACCATTCTGTTTCTCCATATTCTCTCTTAACAGTAGCTTTTTGTCCTAAGTATAGATTTCTCATCAGGACTGTCAGACTCTAACAGAATGCCAGAATACAAATATCTGATAATATCCATCTTGAATGCAGACCAATTCAGGAAGAGTAGGGGTTAAACAGAACTGGCCTCTTAGCTGAGTCAATGAAGGGAACTCCACAGTTTTCTCCCCTCTTCCATGGCACCCAAATGGAATGGATCTATGCTTAATTCTATAGCAGCACAAAGTGCTTTTAATACCTTTGTCATAGCACTCCTATGGCATGTGGTGACACAAAGCTGGCTGCATATTGGTGCTCAACCAACTCACCCCACCCCCCGCAGTTGTGTAAGACGTGTTCACCTATGAGACATGAAACAGACCTGAGAGTTTTTCATCCTGTTGGTGTGAATGTGCAATCACTTTCACATTGCATTTGTAATTCACGTCTGCATCCTACAGATGGTGCATCACAAGCTCATTTAAGCAAAAGCTGTTGGTGGCTTCCCTGTCAGTGGGGTGGTGAATCTGCTTAGACCTTTAGTTCAAACTTTAAGGAAAATATCCAAGATACTGAAACTATTCTTTACAGGAATTCCTTTACAGTTTAGACTCAAACTTGGAATCACTTTCTTACTGACATGGAAGTGACCAGCCACCACTACCACTCACCTGTGAAATATCCTGATGCCAATCTGTTGCATGTAGTGCCTTTTCTATTTATTTTAGTCAAATTGTACTTCCTTCACCTCTCCCTGCCTAAGTGGCTCAAATTTCTAACTTGCCAGTAGATGGCAGTTAGATGCAGAATACCGCTGTTCCCTCCCAAGAGAAAAAGAGATTAAAAAATAACCTGGGATTTTACATGAGCCAGTGGTTTCTGTAAAGCTGTAAAGCTGACTACAGTGGTGCCTCGGGTTACGAAACCCGAAAAAACATTCGTAACCCGGAACAGTTATTTCCTATGGGATTTTTTCGTATCCCGGAAATTTCGTAACCTGGGTATTTCGTATCCCGAGGTACCACTGTATTTCATTCATAGAAATTTGCTGATTAATGAAAGCGATACTTCCCATGTTTACTTCATTTAGATTAAGATAGCAAGATATACTTACTACATTGCAGTAATTTTATCCTAAAGCATAACATATATATGTGTGTGTAATGTAATGTAATGTAATGTAGTGTGTGTGTGTGTGTGTGTGTGTGTGAGAGAGAGAGAGAGAGAGAGAGAGAGACTGAACAAAGATTGCATCCATACTATAGAAATACTCTGGTTTGACACCACTTTAACTGCCATGGCTCAATGCTATAGAATTCTGGGAGCTGTAATTTGTTGTGCCCAAACTTTGTTTGCTTGTTTGTTGTATAGTTTCTTTGCACCACAACAAACATATTGTTTCAGTTGTAAAACAAACATACAAGCAACATTTCTTTGCTCCCAAGCATACCATGCTTTACAACTGCTTCCACATTCTTAATGTTAGAAGAAAACAGTAGCAGCCTACTTGCCAATGTTTGTTAAAAACATACAAAGAAAGAATGATTGCACATGTGTAATTTCACATTTTAAAGTCACTGTATATACTCACGTATAAGTCTAGAAGTTCTATGTATTGACCTGCCACTAAACATGGTTTAGTTTGGAATATGTGCCAAAGCTTCAGGCTTTCTGAAAGACTGCATTCTCCCTTATGAGCCTGTCTTGGCTTTAAGATCTTAAAGGGATCTCTTCATCTCACCCCTCTTCACAGGCATGTTTGGTGGGAATATGAGAGAGGACCTTCTTGGTGACTGCTCCAAAGTTTTAGCACTCCATTACAAGGCTGCCTGCTTCCCTGTGGCCCTTCCATTAGCAGGCAAAGACCTTTTTGAGCTCAGAGAGGTTCTTTTTCTCTAAGGAGATTATCACACTGCCCTTTCCTTCCACAGTAGACACAGGATGTAAACTTTAATAGGCAGATTTTATCACACACCTCTGTGCCCATGCAGGAGGCATCCCATACCCAATTTGGGCATCTGCGTACCTGATCTGGGCATCTCCTGCACCTTGAAATGTAAGGGAAAATCCTGGTTTTTGCGAGGTGCAGGAGAAGTCCAGATCAGGTATGAGGATGCCTGGATCAGGTATGGTATACCTCCTGCCTGGACATGGAGGTGTATGATAAAATCCACTTATTAAGGGGAGAAGCGATAATCTCCTAACTAGATAGTGAAGAGGAAGCCTTTAAACAGATCAGTGCCATACCTTCCAACATGTCTTAGGTGAAAACAGGGGCCCGTTACAAACGGGCATAAAGTACAGACTGGGTCCGTATTAGGATTGGAAAGGGGCGTCACTTCCGGACGCCCCTAACCCTAATACAGACCGAGTCCGTACAAAATGGCGGCGCCCATTCAACACGGGGGCTGCCATCTTTACATAGCGTTGCGCAGCGCATATGATGCTGCGAGTGCGCCATTGGCACCTCGCGGCGTCATATCCGTGCCGCAAAGAGAAGCGCCATTTTGGCGCTTCTTATTTGCAGCACGGAGGAGCCTCGCGGTTTGGACGCTGGGGCTCCTCCGCACTGCAAATGAAGGCAGCGGCAGACCGCCCCTTCTGGGCGGTCTGTAATGCGCCTGAGATACATTGTGGCCAAGCAACATCAGAGTGTGGTCAAGATGGTAAAAGTTGTTGAGGAAGACAAACACACAAGCTAGGAGAGGCTGCAACAGTTTCTGCCCCTTCTTTTTCTCCTGCTGAGTGAAAAGGACTTTTGTACCTCAAACTCAGTTTACAACAATTGAAGTAAGTTGAGGGTGATAGGGGAATGGAAAAGGGAGAGAAAAACTGGGATATTTTAGAACATCTGAAAAAATGGGGCAACAGAGGATAAATCAGAACAACATGGAGGTATGTAATGATCAACTTTTTATTAATGTGTTTTGAAATTGCTTTTGAATTCAATTATGCTTTAATATTTTCATTTGTTTAATTATGTGTTAAGATTATGTCCTGAAACCTATTGTTAGTCTCAATAAGAGTAGCCCCAGTCAATGGGAATTTTCTATCTGTTGACTCATCATTCAATCACTGATTCAATTGTTAAGATTAACCAATAGGATTTGGGGCTTATAACTCACATTGTCTGTTGCAGCAGAGTCACTGTAAGATCCAGTTATTGGAAAAAGACAAGCCACACACCAAATAAAATAAGCCCCAACAGATTGGATCAAAAGTCTATCATCAGTTTCCCAATGGGTTTGGCAACATGCTAATAAGTAACTTTTTCTAAGCCCTATGATAGACACCTCTTTTGCAGCTAGGCCTTTTTCTCTTTAGCAGTTTGACATATTCAAAAGTACCTGGCTGGTTTGAAAATAAGGAAAGCCTTCAGTTGACATATGATCTTGTCAGCCTTGCAGAGGCCAATGCAATATTTTTGCCCAAGCAACACAATTGCATCAGTGAAACAATACAAGACTTCTTGATTTGTGTTTCCCACATGTCAGCAAGACATGAACAGCAATTGCACAAAATAGCCAAATATATTATTAGCTTTATAAAATCCTTGCTTCTAATGGAAAAGAAAACTAAGGCGGGATACACACCACCATATAGTACGTATAGGATACGTACTAGGGTTAGGAAGGGGCGGTGCTTCCGCACCCCCCTAACCCTAGTACGTATCCTATACGTACTATATGGCGGCGCACCTTCTACATCGGCGCCACCATCTTTACGTACTGGACGCACAGCATCCAGACGTGTCGCAGCGCCTATGACGTCGTGAGTCCGCGCCAGGCGCCTCGTGACGTCATAGAGGCGCCGCAAGAAGAAGCTCCAAAATGCGGCTCCCGCGCGGAGCAAATGGCGGCGGCGGGGGAGCGCCGCAAAGCGGCGGTTTGTACCCTGCCTAAGAGAACTCTTTGGTATGGATCAACACATCTGCCTGCATTTTTTGGTTTCCATAAAAAAAATCTTCTTCAGTATTTTGGAGGAGAGGGAGCTAATATTAAAGCTACCCTTTATATATAGTATAACTTAGTATCCACTGGAATTTGGTTGTAGGACACACACACGCACACACACACCCACACCCATGGATACCAAAATCTGTGGTTGCTCAAGTCCCGTTATATACAATGGCATAGTAAAATAGTGTCCCTTATATAAAATCAGGGTTTGCTTTTGTGGGGGGATTTGAATATTTTAAAGCTATGGATGTAGAATAGATACTGCAGACTGACTGTACTTATCTGAAAGGCACCTTAGGCTGCATCTGCACTGCAGAATGAATGCAATTTGACACCACTTGGCAGAAGCGCACAGGGATGTGAATCCTGATTGTGGTTTTTTTTCATGATTTTGGATTATTTCATGGCGATTCGCTCACTGTAAGCCTCCTGTGTAATATTCTTTACTGTCTTGAGCTTATTTAGGCGAAAGGTGAGACATAAATGTAGCCCCCGACATCATCATGGTCATTATCTTCATCTAGATGTAATAATCTTGGGTGGGGGATTAGAGGAACTGATGACAAAGAACAGGCAAAGGTTATAAAATATCAGAAAAAACAATAGTCGTGATCAGTGCTATAAGGAGCAATCTCAATGGACTGACAAAACTGCTGAATGAAATCACCATAGACAAAAATCTCAATAGTACAAAAATGGCACTACTTGGAACATGCCTCATTATGCAGTGATACCTCATTGATTCCTAGATTATAAGATAGATTCCAAATCAAAGATGTATATGCACCTTTAAAAAAAACAAAAAACCAGAAGTAAACTTCCAGGTGCAGGGAGCAGTCATGGGGTAAAAAACTGGTCCCCAGGACCACTGCAGTTGACTACCTAAACAAACAAACAGGATAATAGGCTGCAACCATGTATCTAAAATGCCTTTTTGTTTGATATAGATAGAACTGTTCTAGAAGTGAGATAATATCACACTAGACCATTATAGCGCTATCATTTCACTTTAACTGCTATGGCTGCCTCCTGTGGGATCCTAGGATTTGCAGTTTAGGGTGGAGCATTTAGACTCCTCAGCCAGAGAGCTCAGCTAAACTACGAACCCCAGAATTCCACAGTTAAAGTGGAATAATTGTGCTATAACAGTGTAGTGTGGGAACAAAAAGTGCCTTTCCAGACGGAAACAAGAGAACCTGACTTCTTCAATCAGGGTATGAAACAGGGAACCAAGTGTTATAATAAGAGCGTCTATTTGGAACAACGAAAGGAAAAAAGACAGATGTCTCTACAAAATTGAAAGTCATGAAACTTAGGAGCCATACAACACACCATGCAGAAGATCTGTGGTTTCATCTCCAATGTCTACATTTAAAAACAGCTGAGACACATGGCAAGGGGATTGCAGGTGGTACAGCAGAGCAGTGGAGAGAGGATGTTTTAACTCTACCCTGTTTTCCTAACTTCTGTTGCTTCCCTGCTGTGGGGCAGGATCTGACATGATACAAGCAAAATAAATGTACCTGTTTGTTTTAGTTTGATCCTATTATATTAATGGTTGCTCCAACACCATTTAATCCTCACACCAACCCTGTTAATTAGACTGAGGGGAGATTTAAATCAGATCTACCCATTCTTAGTCAGACAGTCTAACATTACACCACATTAGATGTATGCTATTTTCTGAATGTTCTCAAGGTACCTGAATTGTGGCATGCTAAACCCATGCACAAATACGCACAGAGAACAAACCTCCTGAATAAAAATATGTTAGAGATTTAAGGAGAAGGGGCCTGAATTATGACCAAATCTGTCCAAGAAATGCAATGATTTTGATGTTTCCAAGAGATATAAGATAGATGTTCCCTTGCACATTCTTGGGGTGGGGTGGCAAAATCTGGGCCTTGCAGTCAGCCAAAGGATATGAGAGGGAGATTTTTTTTAAAAAATAACATCAGTGTAATGTTAAACAACCTCCCCAAACATTAATGGGAGTAATTTAAACATATTTCCTGTAATTTGTAATATTTATTTTGATATATGTTCAGAATGTTTATGTAATTTTTCCCCCTCGGCGCATGGGCTGCTCTTGGCAAAGCAAACCACATCTTCCCAGGCGTGCAAATCTGCTATTATGATTGGCTGGGTTTTAATAAATGATCTTTAATACCAAATAACTGGCCAAAGGCTGGGCAGCAGGACTGTGCCAAGAGGACCACATTGCCCGGGCTTCCAAAATGGAAACAGTGACTCCTCATCATTGATGGCTTGACCTTGTTTGACTTCCAAATGACCCCACAGGAAGGTTCAGCTGTCCCAGTGTTACTTTTACCCACAGGGCTCTTTGGCACCCATAAACATTTCCCCAGCTTTGGGCAATGTACAGCCATCTACCTTTGCTATGGCCTCTTGGGAACTGTTCCTGTCAGTTTAGAAATAATGAGTTTCAAAGAATATAGTTTTGCTGTCATTAGTAACTTAATTAGTATGTCAAGTAATGGCTTCTACTTAGTTTCAAATTTTTGTTTTAAGGGGTATTTTGAGTGGAATTTACAGGAGTCTTTCAAGATTTATCCTTTTTTCTTGTCGATTAACTTTTTTCCTCCTAAAACATCAGTGGGATATAACAAAAAATATTTCATGTAGCACAAGAAATGATGTGACAAATGTGAGAAGCAATGGTAACAAAGGTTGCTTGTCAAATGCTGCAACAAGTTATGGGACAAGTAACAGGTAAAGAAAGCATTCCTTTAAAAAGTAACTTCCCATGCTCTGGTTCATTTATAGGGAAGCGATTGTGGCACATGCCAGCTGTTATCATAAGAGGAGTTATTTATGTGCTGTAGCTGAACATGGAGATAAGGATGGGTCTACCCTTACTGGGACTAAACACTGGATTTAGCCATATCTAAATGGCAGCACTGCCATATCTGGAAAAGATGCACAAGAAGCATTCTTGGCTTCGGTAGAAAGACAGACAGACAGAACATCCTTTAGAAGTTGTTCAGAGCTGTATGGTGAGTATATTTAGATGTGTTCCATATATTTGGCCTCCAAATTCTTGTCTCAATTATAAAAAACAGTAGGAGTTTCTTTTTCATTTATCAGGTTCTACCTATCTGAAACCTTGAGGATAGTATTTAAGCTCCAATTATATATATATGCACACAGTATTGAGCAAAGTGTACTGAAACTTATTTCATATTGTGTTTAATCTCAAGGCCCAACATGGCAGTACAAACCACTTTATGGAAATCAGTTTGACTTTATCAGTTATGTTATTTTCTAGCACCATCTGGTGGCTCAGTTGTATAAACTGAGGACATCTTGCATAAATTAACATTTTGAGCATAATAAAATAAGGTGTAACATACATATTACAGACCAAATAACCAATTTTTACCATATTTATCATGACTGCATTTAATATCCTTAACAGAATCAAAATCTCTATCTTTCTATTCACAATGATTGATGCACAAATATTAATAGTTATACAACTTTGAAGAGATCTTTTCCTTCATCTTAATTGCTTCTTCTGCTTTTAATTTGAAAAGGAAAGAAAACCCTACCAATATCATATGCTCCTTACTCAAACCTATGGTGTAACTGATCTAGTAATACTGTGTACAGTTCAGAACATCATGCCTAGAAAAAGTATGGAAAGAAGGTGGAAGAAAAGGCTACTAAAATAATAAGTGGCTAGAGCCGCTCTCCATGACTGAAGGTTATAATGTTTTGTTGTTGTTGTATGCCTTCAGGTTGGCAGGAATTAATGACAGAGGTCTATATTAATATGCAAAATATGGGAAAAGTTGAAAAAGCACTCCCTTTCCCATAATACTAGAATGAAGCTGAATGGTGAGAAATTCAAGACAGATTAAAAAAATTGTTGTTGTGTTCCTTCAAGGTGGGATTTTCTTGGCAAGATTTGTTCAGAGGAGGTTTGCTATTGCCTTCCCTTAAGGCTGAAAGCATGTGACTTGCCCACAGGCACCCACACACAATAGTTAAATTGTGGGATTTTCCGCCAGAAGATATAGTGTTGGCCTATCACCCTGGACAATTTGAAATGGGAATTCAACAAATTCATGGAGGTGGGTCCATCAGTGACAGTAGTTACTAGTCATGGCATGTATGTATTCCTCCACATCAGAGGCAGTGCACCTCTGTATTTCAGCTGCTGGAGAGCATGACTGGGAGGATGCGACTGTACTCATAGTATGTAGGCTTCTTGTGCACATCTAGATGGCCACTGAATAAACAGAACATGGGACTAGATAGCCATTCAGTCTGCTTCAACATGTCTCCTTCTGTGTTCTTAATGACCTATCATATCACGAGAGAAAAGAAAGCCCCAATATTTTAAGTCATGGTAGTTTAGCTGCCAAGGAGGGTCACTGCTGTGGCTGTTCAATAACTGTAGGGAAGAGAGGAGGGAAGTAATTCAGGTAAGCAAGAAGTAGCCCATTACAGCTGCAATTGCAGGTGAGGGGAAGAGCGACTAAGTTGCTCTCCTAGAAGAAGAATGACCTTGATTTTCTTCTCCTCCAAGCCAAGAGGAGACACTTCTTTCTTGGTCACCTGCATCATTTCTCCCTCCAACTAGTTTAAAGCTGCAACTTTGTGGGGATTGATGGCTATGGAGAGTGCAACACAGTCTTGCACATGTAAAGCCTTATGCTCTGCATGTGAAATGCAGGATCTGAGAGTAGGTTCTACTCATGGTGGCTATTTTGCAACTGCCACTTCCCCCATTTAAATTTGATACCACTTGGTTCTAGTCTTTGGAAGATCAACATGTATGTGGGATGCATGAATATGCCTCTGAGAACACATTTCTTTGATACTGGCATCTTCCAAGCAAAAATGGTCAGGGGAAGAAGAAGTTAAGAAGACATTTGATGTAATTGAAAACCTGGGTTAGTGTAGCAGTTTGAACATTTACTTTCTTGAACTCTGGGTATGCATTGAAGGAAGAAGCTGCAAATGGGAAAGCAGATTTACTCAGCAGAAAAAATTAGCTTCTTACATACATAAGAATATGCTTGCCACCCCTAGAAAATTTGCCAGATTTTTTTTCAAACAAAAAAGGCTTCCCTTCTCTGAATATTAATGACACAGATAAGTCACTACTATTAATGACTATAAAATGTAAACAGTGGCAGCAGGCCATGAATACAACAGAGATGACAATGATGTGAATCTTTCTGCCAATATAAATATTGTACAATTCATCAGATTGTGCTGAATACGTTTTTTGAGATAAAGATCCAGAAAAAGCACTTAGAAGCATGTCAACAATCCCACAGCCCAAGCACTGTCAGTTTTCTTTAGCAGATTGGAGTGACTGACCACAACCTCCTGGCAAGTTCTCCTGGGAAAGAAGAGAAACATGTTGGCCAAAGAAACATGTTGATGCCTGGCAGAAAACCTAGAGTGATTTCACCACAAATAAAAAGTAAAACCCAATAATGGGCAATACTCTGTTCTTTCATGGAACCCTCAAATCTTCTGGCTTGCCCTTCTGTGGATGGTGTTGATGTAACTGGACCAGTACAGGAGCACAGCACTTTTTGCTGAGCTCCCATTTCTTTTAATGGCTCATAGAACATCCCATTAGCACCAGTCATTGTGGGATAGTGAATCCACTCTCAGTGGAAGAATAGAATCACAGAATTGAAAGGGATTGCAAGAGCCATGGAGGAATACACAACTAAACACTCATGAGAGATGGCCATCTAACCTCTGTTCAAGTGAAGAAGAATCCACCACCCTTTGAGACAACATATTCCACTCTCCTTACAATCTTACAGAAGGGATTCATTGGTCCCCTGAGATGGATGCCACCAAACATCAACCAGCACTGCACCCCACGTAAATGCTAGTAATATGCCTGTTCTTTCTTTATACAATCTCCCATGTTTTGTGAATCTGCTTGAGATATTTTTTTGCCTAGAGGCAAAATAGCCACACTCCATTTCAAGTGTGGAAGCTGTCCAGCCTGACTGAATATCCCTTTGACACTAGCAATAGGAGTGGAATAGCGGGGTGGGTGGGCTATAGGCTCATTTACTGGATGGAGGACAGGCTACATTACACACTGAGACTTTATCACACAACTCCTGTTCTTGCCACGATCACGTTACTGAAGGGAAGTACATATGCCAGGGATTGGAAGCACTCCCTCCTGTATGTCCCTGCATTAGCATGACCAGTTTGTTACCATCCCCCTGTACTCTTTTTCCACTCTCATCCTTACTCCAGCCTCCCTACCCCATGCCCTACCTTGTGTTTGTGCATGTGTTTGTGTGTGTGTGGTTATTTTTAAAATACAGAGCTGGAGTTATGCTAATATAGTTTTTAAAGAAAACAAAACATAAATAAATAAAAGAAAAATGTTAAAACCCAGCTGTTCTGGAATAGTGAAGAGGAGGCAGGACGGGGGAGAGAAGGCAACACTGACACCATGTGACTGTGCAATCCCACAACTGCCACAGGATAATTTACCACATCTGTAGACTAGCACTATACCTACATGATTGGGAGCTTATTGATGGGTTTTCCCCAATGGCAAGGTGTGGACTAACCATCATTGGAAGACAAGGCTGCAATGAGATGGAGATGGTGTCAAGCAATGCATATCGCCAAAGGCACTATTATCAAACTTTTAAGACAGTGTGAAAACCATTTATGATAAATTTCCAAGTCTTTTCTCTAATACCTTGCCATCTCAACCCAACACCTAGCATCTGCTGTCAGATGCAGGTGCCTCACTCTTTTTAGTGGCAGAAACAGCTGTGTGCATGAACCATATACCTCTTTTCTTTTAGATATTTTGGAGAGATTGCATATATAAATAGATTGGTGATTTCCACACCGCATGGATATACTCCCTTTCTGCAGCAAGAGGGGGCAAGATAAAGGGCTACTAGTATCAAGCTAGAACTGATTGGGCTAGAACAAAATCTTGGGATTTTTGTGAGTGTGTGTGTGTGGGGGGGAGTCCAAAAGGTACCACTTCAATGCAGTTCTTGCAACAAGAGTAATGTAGAAATCACTGTACTGAGCAAAGCATTTTATGCAAATGTACACTGTACTGAATTGTTTGGGTGTGATATACAGCACAACCTAACCATGGCCCTGAACTACTTTGCTATGTCCATGTCTTAACAATGGATCTATTGTAAATCAAACAGCTGAAGGAGATTTTTTTTATTAAAAAAATGTATTAGCATGCCATACCAAAGACCTTATCATCTCTGTATGTTGACAGAAAAGAAACAGGCAGGTAGAAATTAAAAGCACAAGTATGCGCCCGAGTAAAGATATTAGCATTAAAACAAGGGATCCATTCTCTAATATGTGACCTCTGGCTGGAAGCATTTCTGTAGAAGGTCTCTGGCCATTTTTTGTTTTGTTTCATTTTGGTCCCATTTGCTTTGGCATCAAATATCTTCTCCACAGGCAAGCTGGGAAAAAAGTTGTATTAGCCACTCATGTGTCTCATAATTCCAGAATCTGCCAGAGCCACAAAATGAGGGGGAAAATGTCTACCTCACAGATGGGAAAGAAGCTTTGGTGACTCAGTTAGCATGTTAAATTATTTTAGTATTACTTCTCCTGTAGTAAGTTAGGGTGTGGGATGGCTGAGCCAAAGAGAACCCTGGCCATATTTGATTGTTAATTCCCAGTGATGAGGGGTTTCTAGAAAATTTTCAGGAAGAAGTGATTCAGCTTCCTAGGAAACCAACGAAAACTGTGGCTGCTAGGAGGAGGCTCCAAATAAACATTGAAGCCAGTGAAGGAACATGGAGGCATTCCTGCTGAGAGAACCTATTCATGTGCAGACCACTGAAAATATATCTCCATTCCATCAAGTCTGACTAGATGCTATTTTAAGGGTAGAAATGATGTCAACTCTTCATGTCGGAAATCCAAATTTACCTCACATTCTTTTCCTTTGCGCATGCCACTTCAGATACTGAATTAAATCAGGGCTTGTGCCCATGGTTCTAATGTAGGAGTAGGGGGGAATCTTAGCAAGTTGCAGATTGGGTCCTGCTTTCTTTTTTATTTATCCCAAACAAGTGAGATTTAAAAAACACTTTCGCCACACAACTGATGGAAGGCATTGTACTTAGTATCTAGTTTGCCCTTAGTTTTGTGTGTCCTGAGGCGCTAAGCACTTGTGAGATAGGATGAGCTCAGAAACAGGCTGCAAGAACAGGGTCAGTGCAAAGCATCCTACTACTTATATCTATTATGAACATATCTATTATGAGTATACCTATGAGTATACCTGTTGCCAGCCTCCAACCGAATCTGGTAGTTTGTAGTTTCTGGCAAGATTCTCCACTAAAGATCTCTGTTGTAGTCTCCTGAAGTACAGGATTCAAGCTCTCTAGCAGAGAATGCTGACCATCTCACAAAACAACAAATCCCAAAGCCTTGTCATGGGTGCTAAAATAGCACCAAAGTACTATAACTGTGTAGTGCAGAAACAACCAGTCAGACCAGACATCACAATCCCATCTGCACTGTACAGAGGACACAGTACTGTACCTGAAGCCAGCCAAGGTATTTTGAAACATAACATAGAAAATATACCTCAAGGACCTCTCCCCACTGAAAACCCATTAAAATACAGTTTAAATAGAAACCAAAGGAAATAATAAACTGTTACACTTTCATTATAGCCCAGACTTGCTGCTTGAGGTGACTGCCTCATGAAGCCTAATGGAGAGTAATTGGCCCAAGTGTGTTTTGTGGCAAACAGGGATATGAAGGCTGGCTTGTTGAAACATATCAGTACTGTGTCACAGGGCTGTATCTGAATATAGTTGGCCCTCCATATTGGCAGACTTGCTGTCCTTGGACTGGAGCATCTGCAGATGGCCCAGCTTAATTCTCATCAGTGATGGTGCCTGTATGTGGCTGCGCCAATGCGGTCACATGCATGTTGCACCGCCATTGACTATAATGGGACTTGAGGTCCTGTGGTATTTGGCATCTGCACAGGGATTCAGAACAGAACCCCCACAGATACAAAGGGCTGATAAGAAGTAGCAGTCCCTTTCTCTCCCTTCAAGTTATCATATGGCTAGCTCTATTCCTCATGACAAAGCCCACCTATCATTTTAAACCAGTGTTTCTGAAACCTAGGACTTGTCTACATTACCTATATAGCCTGATTCCTCCCCCTCCCCAGTCTGTGTGCTATTTACACCACTCATCCCCAAAATCCTGAACCAGGTCCAGACTGTTTACATAACACCCAGACCTGATTTGTGGTCCACCCCTTTAAAAAATTACATTTTGCTCTGGGTTTTCCAGAAAACCCAGAGCAAAATGTGGCAGTGATGGCTGGCTGACCTTCCACTCAGTCCCTGCAAGCAACCCTGTCCCTGTAATGCACTTTTTGCTGCAGCAGGTAAGTGGGGGATTCTGATGGAATTCAGGGCCTGAATACTCTGAGAGGAGCCCAGAGTATTCTGGTAAACATAGATGAACCCCTAATTCTCAGTGGAATCAATTTGCCACAGAAAGCTTATCCCATTAACAAATAAGCAGATTTATTTCTTCCAGTTTGAATTCAGGATCCGGGAATTCAGGATTTATCAAACCTAAATCGATGCCTATCTAGATGGGATGCCACTGCCCAGATGTATCCCGGGTAGAAGCCTCACTCAGCCAGCACTTTTTTGAAGTCAGGGAGCTTCTGATTTCAAAAATTGGCTGGCTGAGTGAGGCTTCGACCTGAGATGCATCCGAAAAGTGGCATTCCAGCTAGATCAGCAGTGATTTAGGTATGATAACATCTGGGGGCATCCCACATCCTGAATTCAAGCCAGAAGAGGTAAGCCGGCTTATTCGTCCATGGGATAAACCCCTAGGTCCAGGTTGACTGTGGGCCAGTGAGATGGGGAAAGGCTTTACTAATGACAAGAATAATCTTTTTTTTGTACTTGCGTAGCACAATGAGTCTGCTTTGAGGATGTAAATTCTCAAAGAATTATGGTAGTTTTCTCTCTGTGTGAGAAAATATATATTCCCAGCAGTATTCTCTCCATATTTAAATGTCCCAAAATGTTGCAGAGGAATTATTCTGAAGCGATAAACACAGGATAATTCCTCACAACACTTTGAGACATTCAAACATCAGGGGAAAACTGCACAAAATCCTCACTGGTCTATTATTCTTCCATTTTTCAACCTAGGAATGAATAATTACGAATATTCCTTCCATCTCCCCTCTGTAATTGTTTCCTCCAGCTGTGTCTTCCTTCTGTAACAGTGAGTTATTCTTCCTGTCTACTGTTCAAATCTTTTAACATTGTTCCTCCCACACTGATACATACTGCATAGCACTGTCAGAAAGGTCCCTTAGCATTTTCAAGAGAACAGTTCCACCCACAATGCAAGGCGGAAAGGGCAGGATCACCCCCAAAGGCTGATCTTCAATGGATTAAGAAAATCGGCTTCATCCAAGACCACTTGAAGTTGAATAGCAATTGCCCTCTCTATCACCTTGCTCAAAAATGGTAGATGAGAAACAGGCCTACAATTTTTCATGTCCAGGGGGTCAAGGGAGGGTTTTTTCAAGAGCGGTCTAACGATCGCTTCTTTCAAGGAAGATGGTATATAGCCCTCCCAAAGGGAAGCATTGATGATACGTCTAAGAAATGCCATCAATGCCTCACCCCCCTGGATGGCCAGCCATGATGGGCAAGGATCAAGAGGGCATGTTGTCTTTTTTACCTTTCCAAGGATGTTGTCCACATGATCAGTACTCAGTAGCTCAAACTGATCCAGTTTAATCTCATAAACAGGTTTACTGGACACCTTATTAGTCGATTTTGCTTCAACATTGGCGTCCAAATGGGCTGTTATTTGAGAAATTTCGTCTGCAAAGTAGTTGTTAAAAGCATTGCAGCAGGCCATTGTTGGATTAAGTAGAGGGTTCCCTCACCACCCTAAACAGTTCTGCCGGACGAGACTTTGCAGATGCAATACAAGCAGACGAGGTGGATCTCTTCGCTGCTTTAATTGCCTCTCCGTAAGAACAAAGGAATTTCTTATGGTGAGTTCTGTCAAATAAGAGCCCAGATTTCTGCCAAGTGTTGTCCCACCCGCTTCATATTCTTCAGCTCTCCAGTATACCAGGGCTTCCGATTTGAAGCAGGTTGGAAAGGACGCTTGGGAGCGATTGTGTTGATAACCTTAGTAAGATCAATGTTCCACATGTTCACCAAGAATCACCGGCATTATCAACCATCAAACCCTCTAGAGCTTTCTGGAATCCAATCGGTTCCATTAGCTTTTGAGGGCGGACCATTCTAATGGGTCCTCCACCCCCGAGGGAGCAGACAGAGGCTCTTAGTTCTGCCCTGACCAGGAAACAATCCGTCCATGACAATGCGGAGGTATTAACTACCTCTGCCCATGGATATTCCTGCTCCATACTAAAGACCAAATCAAGAGTATGACCCGCACAATGTGTTGGGAAACGCCCATGGTTGTCATGGATTCCATGAACTCCCGAGCTGCACCTGTTAGACTGGTCATGAGTGGGATGTTGAAGTTGCCCAGGACTAAAAATCTGGGCGACTCCAACAGCAACTCTGAGACCAGTTGCGTCAGCTTGGATAGGGAGTCTGTTAAGCAACGGGGTGGATGGTACACCAACAGAATCCCTATACTGTCCCTGGTCTTCAGACATAGGTACATACACACGAGGTGGTCAGTCTTCTGGACAGGTATCTTGGTCAGGGTGAGATTGTCTCTATGAACCAGAGCCATTCCACCCCTTCGCCCACTTTCCCTTAGCTGCTCAACAACAGCGTACCCAGCTGGGAGAGCTTGATTCTAAGTGATGGCACTATCTTCTCCCAGCCAGGTTTCTGTGAAACAAGCCAGGTCGGCATTCAACTTGTACACCCATAGGCTCTGTTCTGACCTTTAGGTGGTTAAAGGAAAGTTGTCCAGCAGGTACAATTCTTCTCCTTTCTCCTTGTGTACTTTCTGTATGGAACTGCTATGTGAGAGAAGTTTGGACAAAGAGCTGTCCTTGATCTCTGATGAGGCACCAGTTCCCATCGTCTTCATGCAGTTGTGTCTGCAAATGACAAACCCTTGAACTCAGTAAAGAAAGCTCAGTAAAGAAAGAAGGCATCTGCACGAGAGAGTCTGGGGAAGAGACTTCATTTTGTGCCTTGTGTGCAAGATGGCTGATTCCTGTGACAAGTGTGGTTAATATAGTATATTGTGTTTACAGATGCTTTCTTCTCAACCATTATACAGATTTTCTTGATATAAGCAATTATGGTGAAAGTCCCAAATGCCCCCCTCCTTTTTTTTTCAGGGGCCTACTAATAGAATTTCTGGAAATGTTTAATTTCCAGATTGTATCAAAAAGCTCTCTCAAACAACAAGTATATCATTTGGAACTATTTATAGAGCTTCAGTGCTTTCTGAACATGTTCCCCATGAATGGTTTTTGACCTTAAGGTTTGTTTTGCTTGGATTACTGAAAATTATAAACAAGTTTCCTTTCTTTTTTTAAAATGAAGCATTTATCTCTGAGTCTAAAGATTTTTTTTTCCTGAGAAGGGAGATGATGTGTAAAAATAAAGCCTGTAATCAAAACTGAACATCAGAAATAATGGGGAATACTGGGTATGCTTAACAGGGGTATATACTGTTCCCCTAAAAGTTGCCTGCTTGGCTTCTCCACATGTGCATTGGTTACTGATCATGAAGGTCCCTAGAGAATTAAAAATAACGTTTTTAAAGGGATAATAACTGGGCTGCTTTTAAAGAACAACAACAAAAACACGAGTGCATGATGCTTGTCACAAAGATCCATGGATGGAGGCCAAGATAACTGGATAATTTATATTCTGTTTATTCTGTCGCAAGGAGGCACACTGCTCAACCAGTCGTACAGTTTTATTACTAACTTGAGAGGGAACCACAGCACTATATTAATGGCAGAAATTGTTAGTCTTAACCCAATTACATTCAGATGCAAACCTAAAGGGTTTTGTCCTGTTCTGCTTTTATGTTTGCCAAGAGGCAAATAGAGGCATCTGTTAATACAGAAGTGGGAACAGTGCCATCTTCCAGATGTTGCTGAACTACTACAACTCCTAGAATGCCTCACCATTGGCTATGTTGGCTAGGATTGTTGGCATTGCAGTCCAACAATCTCTGGACACCCACACAATTTCTACCTCTATGCTAAGGGCATACTCTCCAACATTTTGCAGATGAAAACCAAAACACATGTGACCAGACAACATCAGAGTGTGGTTAAGAGAGCAAATGTTATTAAGGAGGAAGAATGCATAGGGTAGGTGAGGCTTAAGCTGTTTGCTTTTCTCTGAGTGTACAGGGAAAGGGCAATGTTCCTCTCTCCTCTTCTCCCCCCAACTCAGTTTACTAAGTGAAAACCTTTTGCAACTCAGTTTGCAGCAATTTTATGTAAGCTGAAGACAAGAGTAGGAAAGTAAGAGGAGGAGACAGAAACTGGGACATTTTAAAAGCAGCTGAAACAATGGGATGACAGAGTTTTAATTGGTATTCTCCCTTCCAAATTGGGAGTGTTGGAGGATATGTAAGAATAGGTGCCTACTCCCAGGCTTTGGAACTCCCTTCCTAGGGAGGCTAGGAAATTTTCTTCCCTGTTGTCCTTCCACTGCCAATGAACTTTTCTATTTGCCAGCAGACTTTGGGGAACTGAATCGCAAGGCTTTTAATAGTATACTGATTTTTTATGTTTTGACTGTTAATGGATTTTTAAAAATAGTTTTAAATCTCCAGACAGTTTAATCACATTTTAGCAATAACGTCTGTTGTTGTTTTAGCTCTTGTTTTTACTTATGTAAACCTCTTTGAGGTTCATGTTCAGAGAAAAGTGGGAGATGGAGATGATGACGACGACGACAGTGACTGATGCATGGCTACCAGGCCACAATATATATGAGCTCTGGAACCAATACTGAATTCTTACCATCACAGAACTGGAAGGTACCCCAAGGACTGTTTGGTCCAACTGGCAGAGCAGGAAATCCACCACTAAAACACCCTAAGACGTGGCCATCTAACCTCTGCTTAAAAAAAACAAAAACAAAACAAAACAAAACAAAACAAATGAAGAAAAGTCTACAAGTCTCAGCTGCCAAAACAGGAATATATCACTAAAGAACACAAGAGGTGGTAATCTAATCTCTCTTTTAAAAAAATCCAATGAAGAAATCTGTTAGTTCCAACTTCCAGAACAGGAATCTATCACTAAAAGACTCCAAGAGGTAGCTATCTAACCTCTCTTTTAAAATAGCCAAAAGAAAGTCCACAACTTCTTAGTCTCAGCTATATTACAGACTTTTGTTGTATCCAGTTGCCCGACTAGTCCCCACCTAATCATATCAGTTTGTGCATAGGAACAGAGCCTGCTCCTGTCCCATGGCCCACTGGTTAAGGAAGAGTGCTGTCAGAGTGTCAGCCCCCTTCCTGCGTGTTTATTGAAAATGGGCTAAATGCCTGAACTGCGCTGATAGTGATTCAGGATTTTTCCTACTGCCAACCACATTTTTGATGTAGATCTTAGATTCATTCATAGATATCGGAAAGGGATGTAAACAACTGACATTTGGAAGTAAAAAGGATGAGATGTAATTGACTGAAGAGGGTTTTATGTAGTGCAGACTTGGTTTTTATAGAACAGTAATTCCCAGAATCTGGCCTTCCATGTTTTTTGGACTCTGGCTCCCAGAATCCCAAACCATTGCCTAAGATGGCTGAGGCTCCTGGGAGCTAAAGGCCAAATCACTCTGGAAGACCAGAGTCTGGGAATCACCATTCTAGAGAGAAGATATGTTCAGTTGCATCAATGTATTAATAGGACGATATTAGTAGGAAGCACTAAAGGACAGCAAGACAACATTAGTCAGTAGTGCCCATAGACACAGAACACAGAGATGCCCTTAGATATCCTGGTGCCTGAAACAAGTGATGGTTGTGATGGTGGAAGGAAATAAATAAGTTAAAAACATTATCTCCCATTCTGGTATTTCTGGAATTTGGATTTAACTTCATTTCAAATATAGACTTTGGATGCATGGGTGCACCTATTTTTATGACTCACTGCTTGGATTTCTGGATGCTATTTTCTGGTGCTCCCAAGCAAAAGCAAAACAAAGACATACCACCATCCATTCATGCACCAGGTTTAAAATATATTTGATATTACACAAACACACACACACACCAATGTGAGATGCTTTGGTATAAAACTCCAGCATTTTATCCCATCAAATCATCTCATAATTTGCTTTGCGTAATGCATGAAGTGATGGTCATCCTTTCTGGTTTTAACATATAGTCTGGCTCTTTTCTGGTCTTGTAAATTATAAGGTTCCAGATCCCATCTGATCTTGGAAGCTAAGCAGGATCAGCCCTCAGACTGAGTGCTGGATAGGACCCTGAACATCAGGATTTGAATTCTTGCTCAGCCATGGAAAACCATTGGGTGACCTTGGGCATGTCACACTCTCTCACCCCCAGAAGAAGGCCTCCTTTGAACAAATCTTGCTAAGATAAATGCATGATAGGTTTGTCTTAGGGTCATTATAAGATGGACACGACTTAAAAGTACACAACAACAAGCCAAATTTGAATGATTTTTAGACACCAAAGATGTTTCTAAATAAAGAAATATACCTCACTATCCCTGTCTCTGTTCAATGAAGGCTGAACACTTTCTGGACACTGGCCTACATTCTCTTCTAGTTCTGACTAGAGCAGACATTGAAGTCATTAGATCATTGATCTGAGATTCCCATTAGAGCTTGTTCACTCCTCAAGGGTTGTCCCAATATTATCTCATTGAAGGTCAAGATGTTCTCCCTCTTGACAATGAATCCTGCATATGGTCTGGAGCTCAAGGATTTTTCGTGTGTGATTATATGGTCCTCCTTCCAAACTTTTAATCCCAAATAAAATGTATTCTATGTGTATCAGAAGTAGGGAGGTTGTGAATCAAGAAGGGAGGTCAGAGGATGCTTGCCAAGGGAGATCATGATCCCCTGACAATTATTATCTTAGAACTATTTCTCCATGATGTTGTCTATGGAACCAGTTTGTTTTGGGAAAAGAAGAAACATGGATGTTTTGTAATCTACTGTCTCAGAAATTGCTAACTGAAGCTTGTTTGATGAAGGGGAGAAAAAGCCCATTATACTGTGGGATGGCTCCAGAGGAGACAGAAGAGGAACAAAATACAAATTGCTAAAATTGGAAGCTTATCAGACAACAGGAAAGAAGGTTGCAATCCAAAACATTCCCACTTTCAAGTAGCACAATTCTGTGTCAAATGAACAGCAAAGCTTTAAAGCAATTAAGTGAAAGAAATCAGAAAAAAGAGAGTGTGTTTATATAAGCCCAACCAAGCCACATACAAGATGAATCTCATTTAAGTAAATGTTTTCATAGGCAATATAACCTTAGCGTCTAACACAAGTCATCTTTGCAGTAAAGCATTCCTGTGCTGCCAATTTTGCTGTCCCTGAGGACTATTTGAAACAAAACAATACATGGGAATGGAATCGGATCTGTTCTAGGCTCGAGACTGGGGACTTTATCGCACCCGCTTTTTTCAATGTTATGGGTACAGGAAGAGGACACTCATGTGCACGCGTGACCACCCCAAAACGGATTTTACCGCACACCAAAGCATCCTCCAAAAGGCCCCTTTCCGTCACCCAGCACCAAGCTGTCCCTGTTCAGTGCTGACGGGCACCATTTTTGCCTGACGGAAAGGCAAAAATGGCGCCCATCAGCACTGAACGGGGATGGCTTGGCACCAGGTTACAGAACGGGGTCTTTTGGAGGATGCTTTAGTGTGCGGTAAAATGCTGACGTTCAGTGCTGATGTGTGCCATTTTTGCCTGACGAAAAAGTTCCGTCAGGCAAAAATGGCACCCGTCAGCACTGAACGGGGAAGGCTTGGCATGGGTGACAGAATGGGGTCTTTTGGAGGACGCTTTGGCATGCGGTAAAATCCATTTTGGGGTGGTCCTGCGTGCACACGAGCATCTTCTTCCCATACCCGTAACGTTGAAAAAAGCAGGTGCGATAAAGTTCTGGGTTCAGGGCCATTGAAATACAATGATCCTTCCTTGGGATTGCATGTTTGCTGTTGGTCATGCTCTATATTCTCTTGAAAAGGCAAGCAGATTTAAAAAGCTATGGGATTTACTTTGTTTTTGTTTTGCTTTTTTTTTTTTTTTTTTACAAAAAATTAAAAACCAATGATTCAACATCCAGAACCTGGTGAAAAGGGCATAAACATAAAATCAAAAGCCAGAATACTGTTGGCATTATTCCTTGTCATATCATTGTTAAGTATTTTGGGGAAATGTTGCACAAGGAGGTCAGAGAATCATAGAGTTGGAAGGGGTCCTATGGATGATCAGGTCCAATCCCCGGTTCAATGCAAGATTTTCAGTTATAGCATCCTTAGGAGGCAGCTGATTAGCCTCTATTTGAAGACATCCAGAGAAGGAGACTTCATCACCTCTCATCCGTTCTCAATGTCAAGACATTCCTTCTAATGTTCAGTTGAAATCTACCCTTCTGTAACGTCAAACCATCAGACCTAGTTCTACCTTCTCAGGTAGCAGAGAACAAGCCTGCCCCCCCCCCTTTTTTTGTGGCAGCTCTTGAAGTATTTAGACAGGGCAATCTTGTCACCCTTCACTCTCCTCTTCATCAAGATGTACCTATCCAGCTCCTTTAATCTTTCCTAGTATATTTAGTTCTCCATACTTCTAATCATCTTCCTTGTCCTTCTCTGAACTCACTCTGACATTTCTATATCCTTCTTAAATTTGGTGCCCAGAGAACTGAACAAAGTACTCCAGATGAGGCCTGAACAGTGCAGAATATAGTGGACTATTATTTCCCTTGGAAACGGTGGTTCTATTAATGTAGACTAAGGCCGGTTACACACCGGCACTTGGGACGTCCACAGGACGTCCCATTTTAAAAAAGGGGCGTCCCTTCTAGACGCCCCTGGGTCTAATACGGACTCTGTCCGTACAATATGGCGCCGGCCATTCCACACGGCCGGCACCATCTTTACGTATCGGACGCATAGCGTCCGAACGTGTCACGGCACCTATGATGTCACGAATGCGCCAGCGGCGCCTCGCGACATCATAGAGATGCCGCAAGAAGGAGCTCCTTTTGCTCCGCGTGGGAGCCGCACGGTGTGGCTGCTGCGGCTCCCGCACGGAGCAAGCGGCGGCGGCGGCAGACCGCCTCAAAGCGGCGGTCTATAACCCGCCCTAGATAGCATTTGCCTTCTTTGCTGAAGCATCACCCTGCTGGCTCATGTTCAATTTATGTTCAACAATAATCCCAAGATTCTTTTCACATGTAGTACTGTTGAGCAAACTATCCCTCATCCTATATCTGTGTGTTTCATTTTTGTGGCCAGATGGTAAAATTTTGCATTCAGTTTTCTAGTTTATCAAGCTCCTTTTGAATTCTGTTCATATCTTCCAGTGTGTTAGTTCCTCCCTCCCATTTTGTATCATCTGCAAATTTGCCAATTGGAAACCATTCTATTCCTCCATATTCTGTCCTGACATTTGCCTCTTCTCCTGAGTACAGGTTATGCATCAGGACAATCAAATGTTGTGACACAGCCATTTCCTTAAGAGCAACTCATAGTTTTTCATGATTTATACAATCAAAGGTTTTGCTATAATCTATAAAGCACAGGCTGATTTCCTTTTGAAATTCTTTGGTGTGCTCAATTATCCAACATATGTTTGCAATATGATCCCAAGTGCCTCTTCCTTTTTTTGAACTCAGCTTGGACTTCTGGCATTTCTTGTTCCTTATATGAGGACTAGCACCATGCAAATGCACAAGGGCTGCTTGATTATTTAAAGCATTCAGGATACACTGGCGGGTTACAGACTGCCGCTTTGCGGTGGTCTGCCGCCACCGCCAGTTGGTCCGCGGGGGAGCCGGAGCCTCCACACGGCGCGGCTCCTGTGCGGACCCAAAAAGAAGTTCCGAAATGGAGCTTCTTTTTGAGTCGCCTTTGTGATGTAGCGAGGCGCCAGGGGCGCACTCGCAATGTCACAAAGGACGCGACGTGTACGGACGCTCAGCGTCCGATACGTCAAGATGGCAGCGCCCGTATGAACAGGGCGCTGCCATCTTGTACGTATTCAATACATATTAGGGTTAGGGGGGTGCGGAAGCACCGCCCCTTCCTAACCCTAGTACGTATTGTATACGTACTATTTGGTGGTCTGTAACCCGCCACTGGCTCCAATCTCCTGCAGGAGCTGAAGGATTTTCATAGTGTTTATAGTGTTCATGATAAAGGGTAACTCTTGGTAATTCCCCAGAATGGTTAATCAGATAATAAAGGCAACATGCCCTCAACCATGTTGTAGTCATGTTTGTTTCAAGTACTGAGGTCAATGAGATTCAACACCAGAAGCTTAAATGGCAGCTGGAATGCCTGATGCTGTAAAATATCTCTGATATATTTGAAGCTAAGAAGGATCAGGGTAATAATTTCCATCTCTTAAACCCAGTGGGAAAGGAGTAGGATAATGCAGAGCATTCAACATGATCCTAAAGACCCCTCTCAGAAAGACCTGAGGTCATGTTCCTCCTACCACCAGGCTTTATTATATGAAAGGGTAAGACTTTCTACTCTGCAAAAGCAAGTTGCAGAAGAACTAGAGGTATTTGGGTTAATGTACAAGAACAGGGGGGATTAAGAGGCCCAGTCAATTAAGGTGATCCCTTTAAGGCTTTGCCCTTTCACCTTTGTGAGCTTGGTTTTAATTCCTGTTCAGACTGATGTGACTAAACTCATTCTAACCTGACAGCTGACACAGGTCAAAAGTTAACTGTTATCAAGTATTAAAAGGCAAAATTCTCAGGGCCTCTGAAGAAGCACAAAGATTAAAAAATCACTGACAAGAAAAAGAAAATCTACAGTGGCCTTGGTAATTTTTTGTCCCTTTTGTTGTTGATCTGAGTTCAGTTGAGGTACCTACTGGCAAAAGAGCACTACACACACAGTTTGATGCACTGAGCCCTTTGGGAGTGCAAGCTTCTTTTGCTTTTTCCTTTAATCGATTATTGGAGATGAGAAGCTGTTTAAAACCTGACACGCTTTTGCATGGAAATGAATTCTGGTTTACTGACTGGAGGCTTATCTACACTGGTAAAAACTAGCAGAAAATAGCAAAGAGTTGGAACGATGGCCCCATATAGACAGGCCAAAATAAAGTTGCTTCAGGTCACTTCGGGTATGCTGTTTCAATGATGCATGCGTACTAAGAGTCCGGAACCTGTGCCAAAGTTGAACGCTAGTCCTTAGGACTGGATCATGGCTTTGGCTCAGCTTCCAGACTCTTAGGATGCATGCATCATTTAAACAGCATACCTCCAAAGTGACCCGAAGCAGCTTTATTTTGGCCTGTCTGTATGGGGCCAAATACTGATGAAAGTCAAGGAAGAAAGTGCAAAGTCAGGTTTATAGATGAACACTGAGAAAACAAAAATAATGGCCACAGATGAATTACATAACTTTAGCACAGATGATGAAGACACTGAAACAGTTCAAGATTTCCCATCTCTTGGCTCAGAGGACAATATCACACTACACTGTTATAGCACCATTATTCCATTCTAATTATTATTCTATTATTATGCTATGGCTGCCTTCTGTGGAATCCTGGGATTAGCAGTTTAGGGAGGGGTATTTAGAATTCTCAGCTGGAAAGCTCTTCAGCCTTTCTAAACTTCAAACCCCAGAATTCCACAGGAGGCAGCCATAGCAGTTAAAAGTAGAATAATAAAGCTATAAGGGCATAGTGTGATCTTGTCCTTAGTCATTAATCAGAATGGACACTGCAGTCAAGAAATTGGAAGAAGATTAGAACTTGGAAGGAACTAGACAAGATCCTGAAGACATATAAATTAATACTTATTTGGTCAACTCATATGATTTGTGGAGCTGGAGATGAATTCTATGGATACTGTGGATTGCTAAAAAGACTAATAAATGGGTCCTAGAGCAAGTTTTGGGTCCTAGAAGCCAAGATGACTAAACTGAGACTGTTGTACTTTGGACATATAATGAAAAGATATGGCTCACTAGAAAAGACAATGGAGCTTGGTAAGGTAGAAGGCAGTAGGAAAAGAGAAAGTCCACATTCCAGATAGATAAGCTCAACTCAAGAAGGCACAGCCTTAATCTGCAAGACCTGAGGAAGGCTATTGATGACATGGTGACTTGGAGGTCTTTCATTTCTAGGGTCACCATAAGTTGAAGTTGACTTGATGGCAGTTAACAGCCAAGTCCTCATGATGACTATTACAATGAATGGGCGGGAAGGAGAGGTGGAAATGGCATCACAGGAGTAGCCTGCAAATTAATTCATTTGAAATGTTTATCTACTACCCTTCTTTAAAAATTAATTTTAAGGCAGTTCACAACAGTACAACAATTAAAAAGAGAACTGCTCAAACACCACAGAGATGAAAAGAGTGCACAAAAGCTCACAGATATGTCACATTTAAATCTTCTTTGGCCCTTTCCAATCGGGCCTTTTAGTACGTACTGTGTACGTACCAGGGTGGCCTGGGGCGTCTCTTTCAGACACCCCCAACCCTAGTACGTACACAGTACGTACAAAATGGCGGTGCCCATTTTACATGGGCTCCACCATTAGGACGTCACGACCGTGCCACCTCCAAATGGAGTGGTGCGGACGTGATGTCCTGGCGATGCGGAAGGGCACCTGTGGCGCTCTTTCCACAGCGCAGGAAGGAGCTCCATTTTGGAGCTTCTTCCGAGTTTTGTGTTGCTGGTGCAGCTTTTACACAGCTGCACAAGTGACACAAAGGAGAAAGGGGCCGAGTGGCCCCTTTCTCCTTTCCCCACCGCTGTCGGGGTGTCCTTGGGGCTTGAAGCCCCAAGGAAACCCTTTCCAGGCCGTGGGGAAGCGGCCTCTTGCCGCTTCCCGCGGCCTGGAAAAGCAGCAGATCGGGGCCTCAGGGCTGCTGCTGTGGCAGCTGAGGCCCCGATCCATTGGAGAAAGGGGTGAGTACAGGCTGCCCCAAAGGGGCGGTCTGTAAACCGCCTTTGTTTTGCCTCATCTTGAAAAGATAACACAAATTATTGCACGGAGGTTGTTCCATAATTAGGAATTTCAAACTGGAGAAGCCTTCATCAGAGAAGAACTTAGTTGGATAGGGGCACCATCAAAGCCCAGAAAAGTGGCTTGATTGAACTATAGCTCTCATAGAAAGTATTCTGGGAGGTATAGTCCAAAAAGGAACATTTCCAATCTCTTTGTTAAGGCATACCCTCCAAGATTTCCCACATGAAACCTGGGATATGTGTGGCCAAGCAATATCCAAGTGTGGTCAAGAATGCAAAAGTTATTAATGAGGAAGACCAAACATGCTAAGAGAGGCTGAAGAAGTTTTCTTTTGTCAGAATCTAGTGGGGAAAGCAAGAATCCACCCCTTTTCTCCTCTCCCCCTTACTTAGTTGACTGAATGCAAACTACTTTTGCACACTGAACTCAGTTTGGAGCAATTGTAACAAGCTGAAGAGGAAGGGGAAAAGTGACATGAGGAGAATAATACTCGGATATTTTATAAGCAGCTGAAAAAGTGGGATGACGGAGAATGAACTGGAACTTCCTATGCCAAATTGGGGCAGTTGGAGAGTATATTAAAGTAGAGGGAAATTGGCGTGGTTGTTGGTGTTTCTTCAGGCACCTGAGTCTCAAGTCATTCCTGGCTTTCAGGATAAATAAATACATTTTCAACTGGGCTCAGAAACAGGCAGCCAGCATAGTTAGTTTAAAACTGGCAGGTTGTGATCTGAACATGCTGTAGCAGTTAACATTTTGGCAGCTCTTTTCTTTACTAGTTGAAGCTTCTGAAATGTTTCAAAGGCAGCCCAGCACATCCCAGACAAAGGAGTAATCCAATTGGGAGGTTATCAGGGCATATGTAACCATAGCCAGCTTATCCTAGGGAAGGGTTACCACTGATACCTTAGTTGCTAAAAAGCTTCCTCATCACAGAGCCAACTGAGGATTCTACTGATAAAACTGTGGGAGCCCTTAAATTGTAAGCCTACTCTTTTGGTGATTCTTTTGATATCCTGTAAACTGGTGTAGTGGTTTGAGCATTGGACTATGACTCTGGAGACCAAGATTCGAATCCTGTCTTGGCCACAGAAGGCCACTGGGTGATCTTGGGTAAGTCACACTATCTCAGCTTCAGAGTATGGCAATGGCACTTCCCCCTTGAAGAAACTTGGAAACAAAACCCTATGATAGGTTCGCCTTAGGGTCACCATTCATTGACAGGACACAACCACAACAACCAACTGCCTTGAATCCCAATATTGGGGGAAAGGCAGATTAGAAAACAACAACAGCAACAATGGTGCAACCCCCTTCCACAAATGGTTAAGAACCCATTCTGGGAATTGTAGAGGAACTTTTCCAAGCTCTGTCTAAAAGTTGCAGTGTGGACAGGATAATTCTTCAGGCCACAGTACCTCATAAGTGGGGTACTAACAAATCTTTTTCCTACGGCTAGTTTGGCTAAAGGTCAACTAGAATGGCCTGTAATCTATCAGAAACTGCTTTTCTAAATCAACCAAGCAGATTATCGCAAGTAAAAAATCTGAATGTTGTCCATACAGTGCTTGAGTAATTAACCCTTTAGAGTCTATAAAGTCTGCATTAATTTTTAAAAGGGACCCGATGCGGTAACTCATGGTGTCACCCCCCTAATTGATCTCCTCCTATACCACACCATACAGAATCCCTAGAAATGTTTTTTGTACTAATGTTACTCATTAATGGTAATTCCTGTATATTACTGAATGTAATGATCATATCTGTGACATAAACAACCTTGCTTGTTTGTTGTTATGTGCTTTCAAGTTGTTTCCAACTTATGGAGCCCTAAGGGGGTTTTCTTGGCAGGGTTTGTTCAAAAATGGTTTGCCCTTACCTCCCTCTGAGGCTGAGAGACTGTGACTTGCCCAACGTCACCCAGTAGGTTTCATGGCCAAGCTGGGAATCGAACTCAGGTCTCCAGAGTTGCAGTCCAGGGCTCAAACAACTACACCACACTGGCTCTCTAACAAACTAGCAAAATTAAAATTATACCTTTAAATTACAATATCATATGCACAACCTAAATTCCTTTACACACATATATATAGCTGAAGTGAAAATTTGGTAAAATGTGATGTTTTAAAAGACTTTTTGAAGAAATTTTAAAAATTAAAATTTAAAAACTAAGGCATCTCCTTTCTCTTCCCATGAAGCCTCGCCCCATTCAGACCCCATTCACACCATCAGCATTTTAAAGGGACACAGGCGAATGCCACAGCCCATTTTTGCCAAAACACAGATGTTTGAGGAGCAATGGTGGCACCATCCCTTAGGGTGTCTCCTGGTGTGGTCAGCATCCTCTAGTAATGCCACTAGCAATAGCAACTTCATTTATATACCACTTCATACCACCTAAGCAGTCTCTAAGCGGTTTACAACTGTAAACTAATTGCCCCCAACAATCTGGGTACTCATTTTAGCAACCTTGGAAAGATGCAACCCTGAGTCGAGCCTGCGCCCTGGCTGGTACAGAACTTGCAACCCTATGATTTGTGAATGAGTGGCAGCAGTACAGGCATTTAACCACTGCACCACCACTGGCTCCATGAGCAAAATAGAAAGGATATGAAAATAGTGATATAATTGAGATATATTTCATATTATTGGGACTGTCTACAAGCAAGGAGAATGAAGTTTTAATGATTTCATCCAGTTTCTCCAGCTTGGAACTGGAAGACTTCTCTCAACTCTTGTCTGCCGTCCTACCCACCCAAGTTTCTCCATCCCTCTCTCTACCTTTCTAGCCCCTTTAACATCTCCCTGCCCACCTAATAGTGAAATGCAAACTAATAGAGTCGCATTGCGGAGACAAGCAATCCTGAGAAATAACATTCTCCCAGTGCTACTATTCTGGTTCAGCAAAGCTGGGAAAAGTTCATTGCCCTGCCTTCTTGTGTCTCATGCACAGCTGCTGCAGCCTGCCAGGCATTCTTTCTCAGCTGGTTTGGGTTTTGAATATAGATTTGGATATCCTTGGGAGGTTAAGGGAGAGAGACAAAGTGGGATGACAGAGTATTAATGACATCATCAAGGTGCATCAAGGTCTGAAATAAGCCTGGAATTTTGTTTCCAAATCCAAGGCATTCCCTCAAGTTTTAGGGTGTGGGGAAGTTTTGTTTTCTGGAGTCCAGTTGTTTTCTGGACTCCGCCTGATCAGGCGGAGTTGATCTTGTTATTGTTTTGTGTGTTTTGATCTTGTTTCTGACTTATGGAGACTCTAAGGCCCGAGATATACTGGCCAAAAGCGGTGTGCTGACGCTGAAGCTAGGGCTCCAGTGTGCACGGCAACCACATACTCTGGAACCCTAGTTTCCACACTGATTCATGCTAACACATATGCTCACTCTAAAGGCTGAGTGGATGAGAGAATAGAGGAGGATCAGTGCTTCCAAGAGAAACTACACTCTTGCCTTTCACCAGAAATAGTTCCTTTATTTCATAAGAATTAAGGTACAATACTTACATTGACCTATGGATAAGCTGACTCAGGTTTTAGGGGCCAATTTTTTGACTAAAATTTCTTGACATACAAGAGTATATTGAGTAAGTAGTAATGAATATGAAATAGTTTCAAATGAGTAAATCTGTTTCATATTCATGATTATTACTTAGTCATGATTTTGACTTTCCCTCTCCATAATCGACTGTATTGAGCATCATCTGCATAGGGAGAATGAAGTCTATTCTTCCAGCGACTGGAGCATGGGTGAATGATGCATCCATCAAGTTTTGGAGGGGTTAGGCCAAGAGAGGTTACCTACATAGCTGATAACAGAATTCCAGCCTTTGGTGTAAAGAAGATCATAAAAAAATAAAATAAATGCAGTTTAAAAGGCACTGTAGACATACTTTGTTGTTGATTCTGTGTTTAGTGCTGTACATAAAATAGCACATGGTTCCCCTTTTGTTGATTTCCCCCCCCCCCCCCCCGGTAATAGAATGAATCACACTGGAGGGAAAAAACACAGGGTATCAATTTACAAGGAAAGTAGGTTCATGAACTTGAACTAACTTTTGTGAACCTGGCAGACGAAAACATAATGATTTGAAGGATTTGGAGAAACCACAAAATTCCACAAGACCTGCCCATCTTGGAGTTAGGATTTGTCAGGCCATTAGCTCAGATTCCACATCAAGTTGAATCCTGTCCTGTATGGACAAATAACAGTAATACTGTCTTCTTAAACCTGGTCAGAAATATAGTCTGCTGCTCTCAATAACTGGAATAGAAGGCACTTAGGGAGGGGAAGTGGTGTAAGGGAGAGGCAAGTCCTTTGAAGTGGAGAACAACAGAAGGCCCTTGGTAATCGGATGTTTGGGGGGGAACTGTCAAAGATATCTCCCAGCACTTGGCTTGCCACTGATGGTATCTTGCTTCAGAGGCGGAAAGAGAGAGAAAGCAGTTAAAGAAAATAAAAAGCAATAGCAGCAGCAGCAAAATACAGCCCATTATCTCTTCTGTTCTGTATCTCCAATATATAGAATGCAGAGAAGCAAAGGGAGAGGTGAAGGAATATTTAGTTTTCTTCTGTAATATTAACAATAAAGGGTGAGGGAAATGAGGCCTGAAGCCATTGGTGAGCTTTTGGTGGGTAGAGTAACTAGATCTCAGGGCCTTGCTCTGAGTCACCAGTTTTTGTGTGTCATCTGCAGATGGGAGATGAAAGTGCAAATTCACCAGTTGGGAGGCTCAGCTCTAGGCAAGAGGCACGTGCTGTGTGCAGATCACTAACTCACCTAATAATGCAGCAGTTTGCTAGTATTTTCTAGGCTTCACTGATTTGTCACTTTACCTAGGGGTTAATCAGACATTGTTTTTTTAGCACAGCAATGTGAATCATCTCACTCACACATTCCAGGTTTGTTATTCACACTATGGTACCGCATTGATGCACATCTCTGTGAGCTTGGTTGCTCATATTTCAAAGCCTGGGATTGATTGATTGTCTGTCTGTCTTTATTTATTTATTTATTTATTTCATTTGTATGCCACCTTTCTCCCAGAAGGGACCCAAGCTGGCTCATAGATAAAAACATTTAAAAACATTGCAATAAAGTTTAAAATTGTCAAGATCATCTAAAAAGAGTATAAAATTACATTAAAAATATACAAAAGTTAAAACCACCCTGGCGTGATTATATATTGAATGCTTGCTTAAATAAAAATGTCTTAGCTTACCGACGAAAGTCAAGCAGGGAGGGGGCCAGCCTAGTATCCCATGAATGGACATTCCAGAGGTTGGGAGCAGCCACCAAAAAGGCACTGTTTTGTGTCCTCACCAAGTGAGCCTGCAATGCTGGCAGGACCAAGAGAAAGCCTTCTTCTAGATCTTAGTGTTCTGGCAGGTTCACATGGGGAAATATGGACTAAGCTGTATAGGTCTTTAATGGTTATAACCAGCACTGGTTGCCGACCCTAACTGAGGTGGGAGAAGAGAACTTGTAATTTTGGCCATTCTAAACATCTCTCTGGCCTCCTTTCCCAGAGCAGGTTCAGACTACTTGTCCCACCTGTGCCTATATTTATTTCCAGATGGATAATATGGAACCTCTTTTACTTACTATTCTTATGGTTCACCTACTTTCATTTTACCTATGCTGATCAGCTGCATTACATTCAGGCCATCCCAGCTCAACATTTCTTTCTATAATCTTGGGGAAAAGCAATCTGCATTGCATGAGAATGAAGGAATTAAGGACGTTATCAGACAAGGGAAATTGGAAGTATAATCCAATGGCAATCCAAACGCAATCATGGGGTTTAACATTATTGCGTGATAGACTACCACACGCAATTTCGGTCAATGGGAAGTCAGTCTGAACGCAACCATGGGGTTTCATGTTATTGCGTGACAGGTGATCGCATGCAATTTCAGGCAATGGCAAGCTATTTTTGGACAAAGGGAAGTCAGTTCGAATGCAATTCAAATTCATGTAAATTCGCTGAACTAGCGAATTCACGTAAATGCGTTCTGGCCCCACTTTCTTTTCATCCAAAATTAAGAGAAATTCCTCCCATGTGATAAACTCCAATGTGAGCTCTCTCAAAAGAAAAATCCTTCTGAGCAAATAGGTGGAGAAAACGGAACTTGCCCTTCATCCCCTAAGAACTTAAAATACTGTACCTCTAAAAACAGACAGGTCTTTTTTATTGCTTGTATGGCATTTCTCAAAGAAAGGGACTTTGACCTTCTAAAATTCCTGTTGGAGATTAAATACCACAGCCAATGGTATAAGAGGGAGTTAATAGACAGTTTCACTACACATGGCATAGCCTTTTAGGAAGGTCAAATTATTTACACACTGGGAAATGTAGGCTGTATTTTCTAAAGCTGGATTTAAGTTGCACTCTAGAATTACTCTTGACAGTGGCCCCTAAAAAAACCCCTTTCAGCAGCTAGGACAACAGATCCCAAGAATTCAGTTGTATTAGTTTCCAAAGCTGTGTTGGTTTGTCACAGCAGAAAATGGAAAAAAAGGGGTGGTGGAAAGAAGGAACTAATCACGGTTTTGAGCATGAGCTCTAATGGATATTAATCTACTTTTGCTAAATATTCAGGGCAATATGTGTGTGTGTGTATGCCTTCATGTAGCCTGTCAAGTTATGGCGACCCCATGAATTTCTCAGGGTTTTCTTAGGCAAAGAATACTGAAATGTGTTTTTGCCAGTTCCTTCCTCTGAAATATAGCCTGCAGCACCTGATATTCATTGTCGGTCTCCCATCCAAATACTAATCAGGGCTAACCCTGCTTAGCTTTCAAGGTCTGGCACAACCTGGTGCCTTAGCAGGGGCTATTTTCACTTCCCTCCAGATTTTAATAAACTGCATCCTCTTTCAGGTCAATTCTGCTTTCTAAAAACAGAATCTGAAACAGGTCTAGAGAGCAAAAGAGCTTTAAATAGCAAATTGTACCCCTCTTGTTATTCTATTTGCTTACTTGGTATGGAAAGGTGTGCCCTAGAGTTGGAAGGAACCTAGAGTGCCACTTATGTTTTTTGTCTATCCCTGCTTTATCCTAAGCTGTCTTGCTATTTCCATGAATACTTATAATGAGAGTATAACCTGCCAGCATGTGTCTATATCAGACGTTAGAGAAAATGAAGATTGAAATTACATTAGAACATGATTAAATTAAAGCAGGTGCAGGGGTGGGTTTACTGAAATTCACATGTTTTCCTGTTATAACTTGGGAATCCCTCCTGTTATGGCCAAGTGATGGGCTTCTTTAATGGCCTTCTAAAAACATTAGCTAAGGAAGGATCATCACAAAATGTAGGGCTGTAGCCTCTCTGTAAGTAGGTAAGAACAATGAAAAAAGGATACAAAAAAGCATTAATCTTTCATTTGGCCCTATCATTAGGTACATTAAGGTGGACACACTTGGAAGCTGATTTGGGATATCAATGGACAGGAAATTTTGGTTACTTAATTGTTGCTGTTGTCGGCTATTCATACTACTAATGTTATGTTAGGACAGAGGTGATCTAAGTGTCACCCATCACATGTGGCCCTTAGGACACCTAAGTGCAGTCCACAAATTCCCCCAGGAGCTTCCCAAAGATTTGGTCCTACTGAAGCTGACTTGCTTCTCATGAAAGCCGCCATCCCCCACCCCTGTTATGACATACCTCCATTTTTAGAGGATTGGACTGAGGAATAGTGAGTCCTGTGAAGAGAATCATGCAGCAAAATGGAGGGGGGGGGGAAGGTCGGCTATTCATACTACCTTTCCCTCCTAAGCCTGACATTTTGTTTAGAGAACTTTGGACTGATCTCTGGAATGTTTGCTGTATCTGTTGCTCCTGCAGGATCATTTCCCTTCACATTACCGTTCTTCACAAGTGTAACCCTAGCCAGTCAGGATTGTGGATCTAGATAATGTCCTAAAACTATCAAACAAATCCTGTTCAATGACACGGTGGGTAAATAAAATCAGTTCAGAGTGGGGACAATGCTTCCAAGATCAGCCACATCAGCCAATCTCTGGGAATCATGGAGTGAACAGGAACTTGTTCATTCAAATTGCTATTGTGTGCCTTCAAGTTGTTTCTGACTTATGACAGCCCTAAGGCAACCTATCACAAAATTTCATCAGAGGAGGTTTACCATTGCCTTCCCCTGAGGCTGAGAGCATGTGACTTGCCTAAGGTCACTCAATGGATTTTATGGCCAAGCTGGGAATCGAACCCCGGTCTCCAGAGTTGTAGTCCAACTAATCCACATGGGCTTTCATCACAACACATACCTTGCAACATTTCACAGGAATAAAAATGGAACACATGCGGATGAACAACATCAGAGAGTGATCAAGATAGCAGACGTTATTAATGAGGATAAACACTCAAGCTATTTAACAGTATGCTGATGTTCCTGAAAATAAGCAAAACCCATTAAGGATAAAAACATCACTAAATAGTTGCAAATTTCCAACCCTTTCCAAAGAAATCAGGAAAAAAGAATCACTTAGACAGGGGGAACTATGTAAAACTGTTGAAAATGTTTGTGGGAAAACTTCTTGTTCATTTCAACTCTGAAGTGGATTGCATAAACCCATTATGTCTGTGGCTTTACTAAATTAAAAAAAGTTCAAACTACTATATTTCATCATTTCAGAGGTCAAGAGGCTTGACAGTTCTAATAATAAAAAAATTACTTTTGAAAATAAAACTGTGCTTTGAGGTTGGCAAATATTTGGATTCTGGGGCAGTTCAATAGCCAAACCATGCAGACACGGGAAAGGAAACAGAGCGTGATTTAGAAGTGGATTTCTGTTGACAGGCCAGTGGAAACCAGCAGAAACAGGAGGCTTTGATTTCCCCTTTCTACTGATGCACATCCAAGAAACCTGTTCTGGAGGACTGGAAAACTCTCTGCACCTGGTTTCAGGGCACCTATGAAGGCTGCAAGAGAGAGGAGAAAGAAAGGATGACGGTCCCTGTTCCAACTCAGATTCCAAATCCCAAGTTTCAGTTGTAGCTCTTCCTTCCCAGCATAGCTATTGCTTTGCCAATGGAGGTGGAGAGAGTGGGAAGTTTTTGGAGAGAAAAACATAGCTTGGTGAGAGTTGAGTGCAGCTCCATAGCTATGTTGGGAGGAGATGCCTACTGCTGAAAGTCGAGGTTTGGAAGGTAGAGAAGTACAAGTATCTTCATCCTGCTTGATGAACTTTACTGTATGTCATCATGTTCCAAGATCTTAATTAAGGCTTAAATTTATAGGAGCCTTGTCCCAGATCCAACCTGGCCACCTAACTTCTGTCTTGTTTTTGCCTTGCTGGGTAACCAATATTTCAATTACCATATATGTTCAATTATTTAAGTCGATTTCATGTTTATGCGAAGTACAGGTTTGGGGACCAAAATTATGGATTTAGGGCCAGGGCACATAACAAAGAATGTAAAGGATGAAGCAAAGGAAAACGATGCCAAAGAACTTACAAAATTCTGGTAGGCATAACTGTTTGTGCTCGCCCTAAAGGCTGGATGGATGAGAGAGTGTGGGATGGTGGTCAGTGCTTCCAGGGCACATTACACTCTTCCTTTTCACTAGGAGATGGTTCTTTTAAAAAAAAAAGAGTTAAAGTATAGTAATTTACATGGACCTGTGGATAAACTGACTCAGAATTTTTGAGTATTTTTTTAAGACTTATACATGAGTATATACAGGACTCTGGAGACCAGGATTTGAATTCCTACTCAGCCATGGAAACCCACTGGATGACCTTGGACATATCACACTCTCTCAGCTTCAAAAGAAAGCAAAGGCAAGGCCTCTCTGAACAAATGTTGTGAAGAAAACCCCAAGGTAGGTTGGGGTTTTGCTATATGCTGTCAAGTTAGTATGGTGTCACTATGAATAACAGGCCTCCAAAAATGCTTTTATTTAGGACTTCTTGTTGTGTGTCCTACAACCTATCATGGGGTTTTCTTGGCAACATTTGTTCAGAAAGGCCTTGTCTTTGCCTTCTTTTGAGGCCGAGAGAGGGTTTCTATGGATAAGCAGGGATTCAAATCCTGGTCTCCAAAGTCCTAGCCCAACACTCAAAACACCTCACCAGGCTGCTACCAGAGTGAAAAGTAGAAAGGGCTCCTGTACTTTAAACAGGGGACTTCAGCATGTGTTACTTGCCATGCAACAGGTAACATACAAAATCTGCTGAAATTTCCTCTTCTATACAACTATTGAAGGTAAAGAAGCCCTGTTTAATTTTTATTCTGGCAACCCTATTAATACCCTGCTCAGGTCTTACAAACTCAGGGCTGTGGCTTCTTTGATTATGTTGATTCATCCACGTGTAATATGGTCCTTTCGCAACTGAATCCCATTTTGGAGGAAAAGGTGGGACATAAATCCAATAAAATAAAATAAAAACTGCCTTTAGTTTTACTGAGTTGTTCCTGCCTTTGCTCTATTCCTTTCTGTTTGTTTGCTTGTTTGCGGATTATAATATATTGTGATTTTTTTTGCTATTGTTATAAGTTGCCTTGAGTGATGTTCATGTATTAGAAAAACAGGATAGAAATATGACTAAAATAAAATAAATAAAATAAATGGGAAAAGGAAGCCTAAATCTCAAGAGGAGTTTTAATCTTCACCCTGGGCTGTGAATTATGACCTTCCTTCCTTCCTTTCTTTCGGAAATAGTAGTGATAACAACAATTCCATCCTCTGTAGGCTAACCAAGAGCTGGGTCATTTGTGGGGAGTGAAGTTTTTTATGGTTGCTGTTTTGTTTTCTACCCTCCACTCCTAGAAGGCTGTAATAAGAGATGAATTCAAAGTGTCTCCTTGGGATACTGTCACTATAGACCCATACTTTGTTCATCTCTGTGGTGGAGCCATTAGACTCTCAAAAAGTCCACATCAAAATCCTGATTCCTAAATGAGTCTCATCTCGTCAATGGTTCCCCCACCTCTCTCCCTCACCATCTCCCCAATAATGTATCTATTGTATGGGGATGTTGTTTTTCTGAGCAAGCGGCAGGGACTTAGATATCATAAAGGCCCGAACTGGGCTTTGATATACTGTCAGCAAAAGCTGAATACTGTAATTTTCGACAATTTTCTAAAATCTTCTCCCTTCATCTCTGCCCCCTCCCACATTGACATGACACACTTTTCTCCTTCAGGATCCTTACATGCAGGGCAAAAATTAATGTTCTGCTATTGATGGGAGACAATGGGTTACTGTGAGAGCTGCTGACTCTCTACAGTCTGTTTGATATTATGCTCTGGTAAGTCAGCAACCATGTTTCCATCTTCTTCTTCTGGATCTGAGTTAACACCATGATTCAAAAATACAGTCTTATGAGATGTGACAACAGCACCGACTCGAGTAGACTTCTATGCTGATGGACCTGTTCATTTTTTTGTAAGTGACCACCTCATACCCTCCAACATTGGACAGAGGAAACTGGGGGCATGTGGCCAAGCAATATCAGTGTGGAGTCAAGGTGGGTAAAGTTATTGATGAGGATGAACAGATAAGCTAGGAGGGGCTGCAGCTATTTGCTTTTGCCTGAGCTTACTGGAAAGGGCAAGATTCCAGTCCCTCCTCTTTACCCCTGTTGAGTTAATTTAGTGTAAACTGCTTTTGCACTTTGAATTCAGTATGCAGCAACTGAAATAAGCTGGGAACAATGGGGGAAAGTGGATGGAGGAGACTGGAACACTGCCATAATTGTGCAATTGCAATAAAAATGAAAATTAATAAAAGGCACATTGGGTAGCAGGAAGGCAGAGTTATGGTGGTTCTGCAGAAGAGAAGGCAAAGGACCGTAGATTGTCAAAGCAGTGCCTTAGTACTATTGTAGAGAAGCATGATAAAAAATGTTCCTATACATATCCAGGAACAGCTATGTTGGTCATATAGCAAAGTACAATAACATCCTTTACCTTTATTGGAACAATCGAAATGCACAAAAGATATGTTGCAATCTTTCAAAGCTCCAGTGGCTTCTTCATCAGGCAAAGATATTAAAAATCATACAGGAGAAAAAAATTATGCCAATGTGGTCACAACTGCATTTTGTCAAGATGTGGCTGTTCTCAGTTCAGGAGGTATTGGAGGGACATTTATGCAGGCAACTATCTTCTCCTTCTGGCCATGTGGGTTTCTTTAACCTAACATGATTGTGACATGAGATCAGACTGGTGTGATAGAATCCAAAGATACATTCCCTCTCCCACACCAATGCACACATTCTCCCTCAGTTGTCATATTCACATGGATACACAGATATCCCCACATTTTTACAGGCTAAAAAAACCAAACTTTGAACGATCCCTTGCCTCCTGCTGCTCTGTCCCTGCATCTCCCTTCCTCTTTGTTCAGTCAGCTTCTGCAACAGGAAAATAAAGAGCCTTCCTGCCACTACCCACTTTGGATGGATTTTAGGGAATCTCTCCTCCCAGGAATGCCTCCCATCCACTTTTTGACTGATGGGTCATTCTAGGGAAACATCCAATATTTTTAATGCTAGTGGTGAGGAGGGTTCAAGAGACACTTGGAGGGTTTCTCACAGGGACATAGCTAGGATTTTAGGAAGGGGGGGAGTCCAGACTAAGTGCCACCATTATAATGGGGCTTGAGTGTGGCGGCGCAGCAGCACACACCATTCATTTTTCTAATGGAAGGGGGGGTGTCCAGACCCATAGGACCCCCCCCCCCGGCTACGTCCCTGTTTCTCATTTTTTCACAAAATAGCCAGTTTGAGTGTTAGACTAAACCCTGGAGAATGGGGTTCGATTCCCTGCTCGACTATGGAAAACCCATGGTGTAATGGGTAAATCACACTCTCTTAGTCCTAGAAAATCCCATGATAGGTCCACCTTAAGATCACCATAAGTCAAAAATGACTTGAATGCACACAACCACAAGTATTGAGAACAATTCATAAGCTTTTAAAACAAAACAGACCATTAAGAAGAACCTTAGCAATTCAGCTGAACACACTAGAAGTGGAGCCAATTAACTATTTATCTATTTGTCTATCTATAGCTATATCTGAGCTTAGCAATAAGGTGTTCCATAGAGGAGTGGGCTAACAAATAGGAGCTCTGCTGGGACTGCACCACTGGAGCTTGTCCATATTGATGATATAAGTAAGCAGCTGGGGTCACATGGGCAATCGTTCAGATATACTGGACTGATCAGGGCTTTAAGAGATTAAACACAACCTCCTCAGCACATTCTGTAGTTGAAAGATCACTGCTAAACTCTATGGTATAACAAAATGAGAGTGAGGTGGGCCACTTTCTGCTCCAATAGCAATAGCAGCTTAATTTATATACCACTTCATACTACACTAAGCAGTCTCTAAGCAGTTAACAACTGTAAGCTAATTGCCCCCAACAAGTTGGATATTCAAAGACTTAGCACAATGAATAGTATTCATCTAGCAAAATATTTCCCTCTTTTTCTTCCTCATGTTGGGATTGGGTGATCCCTAATCTCAGGGATGTAATGTCTTCTTTAAAAAAAAAACAAAGGGAGATAGATAGCCTTATTTGTTGTTCAAGTCATTTCAGATATATGTCGACCCTAAGGCACCATATCATGGGGTTTTCTTGGCAAGATTTGTTCAGAGGAGCTTGCCTTTGCCTTTCCTTGAGGTTGAGAGTGTGTAACTTGCCCAAGGTCACCCAGTGGGTTTCACAGCCAAGATAGGAATCAAACCCTGGTCTCCAGAGTTGTAGTGCAACACTCAAACCACGACTCCATGACTAATTCCCAGATAGCCTTATACTCCCAGTCAAACTACAAGAATAATGTAGTTTTGCCCCTAGTAGGCTGTATTCTTTGTAATTTGTGAGAAAGCACAGAACCAGGAACACCACAGCACTCTGGTTCAAATTTCAGAATTAATCTAAAAGACTGGCATATTAATTCTGGCCTCTGGAGAAGTAAATCTGGATCTGGGGAGAAAGTTTGGGTGAACAGAACTGTGTGGTCCACCACTTCCTCAGACTGATTTGTGTACATCTTTTTCTTGATAGTAACCTAATGCAGTCCTATCCCCTAATGGATTCTTTCTTCCTTTTCCTTGAGGTGGACGGAAGAACAATATGAATATTAATCCTCCCTAAACACAAATAAACAGAATTTGCTCTTCTTTCTCTGTTTCCATGAACTCTGACCACCCTGTTTTAGCATGTAATCTGAGACTGCTTGGAAACATGATGCAAAATTAAATAAATAAGTAAAATAAAAATCAGATTGCTTTACAGAATTTATATTTTATTTTGCATGCATACTTTTCACATAGACCATTGTTCCCCCTTCGTTTCCCATTAAGAATTTTTTGGCTGTGTCAGGGTGTGGGTGGAAATGATCGGAGCGCAATGTGCCTGACTGTGGCTTGCTGGAAGTACACTGACAAATTTGCCTGGGGTTTCAGAGAAGGTCTTTGATAGCTGCAGACATTCCAGCAGAGAAACCAAGCTACTAGGAAACCTAGCCCCATATTTGTTTTTCCCAGTAGTCTGTGCTGCAACAGTGGTTTGTGAGATGAAAATATTCTCATTCTAAATCCAGTGTAGCCTTGCAATGGCAGAGTAATGGAACTTACTTTCTTTTCTCTCCTGGCTGCATTTCTCTGACTTGCCTGACAATGGGTTCCTCTGCCCTCCAGAGCACATTTCTGGGATGCAAAGAAGCTCACTTCTGCTGGATTTTTCTGTTCCACCCACTGGTCCACACATCCATTGTTACTGTTACATCCTGTCATCTTCATCATTGTCATTGTCATCATCGTCATCGTCATCACCATCACTACCACTGCCACCACCACTATCTTTTTATTTATTTCCCTCCTTTTTGTCAATAATGGGGCTCAAGGTGGCTAGCAAAGGATTGAAATCAGTATACATTAAAAGCATACAGATATACACAGCTGCCCCTCTATATCCACGGATTCTTTATCCATGGATTCAAGCATTCATGGCTTGAAAATATTTCCCCAAAACAAAATTCCAAAAAGCAAACCTTGATTTTGCCAGTTTATATAAGGGACACCATTTTACTGTGTCACTGTATTTAATGGGATGTGAGTATCTACAGATTTTGGTGTCCATAGCGTGTCCTGGAACCAAACCTCAGTGGATACTAAGGGCCCACTGTATGTTATTTGAAAAACAGTTAAAAACCTAGAGAGTTAAAACTAGTTAAAATTCATTAACAGAATGTTTTTTTTAAAAAAATCCACAAAACAGCATACAATGAAAAGCCCATTGAAGCCAATTCCTAAAAAGTCTGATAAAATAGAGAGGTTTTCATTTGCCTGCAGAAGGAAAGCATAGCAGAAGCTATTCTATCGTTCCCAGGGAGGGTGTTCAAAAGCCTGGGAGCAGCCACTAAGAAAGCTCTCTCCCTTGTTCCCAGCAAATGAACTGGGAAGGTAACAGGCACTGAGATGGGCCTCTCCTTTCTTAGAGCTTGAACAATCTCATATATGATCCTCCAAAAGGAGAAACGAGAGAGGGTGGTAACAGTCACACTTTTCCCTCCAGTAGAGAATTTGGTATTACAGTGTGGAAGTTTCCAGAACCAACATAAAAGATTGTTCTTCAGTTTAGATAGGAAGTTAAATGGTTCCTTCATTGCAAGGAACACAGAAGGGGACAAAACCAGAATTAGGTAACTCTAGCTCATTATTATTATTATTATTATTATTGATATTTATACCCCGCCCTTCAGTCCTAAAGGCTATCAGAGCGGCTTCCTTTCTATTGGCCACACTGTTCCCCCAGTTCTGATGGGCATTAGAAACCACAAGTTTCACCAGCAGAAGCCCAGCACTAGATCCTGTTCTGTGTGCTTACATGCAGGGCTCAAGGACCAGGTGGTGGAAGGAGTAAGAAGACAGTGGCCAAGTTCCTACATCAAGCAGATAGAACATAATACCGTATATACTCAAATATAAGTCAACCTCATATATAAGTCGAGGGCAAGTTTTGGGGCCAAAATTATGGATTTTGATATGAACCATGGATAAGTCGAGGGTAAAACCTAGGTGCATGTAAGGAAGGATGTAAAGGATGAAGTAAAGGGCAACAATGCCAAAGAACTTACAAAATTCCAGCAAGTGTAACTATTTGTGCACATACTAAAGGCTAGATAGCTGAGAGAATAGAAGGGGGTCAGTGCTTCCAGGGCAGATTAAATTCTTCCCTTTCATCATATTCTCTCTCTGTGTGTGTTAAAATACAGTACTTACATTGACCCATGGATAAGTAGGCTCAGGTTTTTTGGGTCAATTGTTTAATTTAAATATCTAGACTTACATGAGTACAGTTGGCCCTCCTTATCCACGAATTTTTTATACACGGATTCAAGCATCCACGGCTTGAAAATACAGTGTACCCTTGTTATCCGCTGGGGTTTGGTTTCAAGCTCCCCCATGGATAACAAAATCTGTGGATGCTCAAGTCCCATTAAATATAATGACATAGCAAAATGATGTTCCTTATTTAAAAAAAACAAGGAAAAGCAAGGTTTGATATTTGAAATTTATACCTTTTTTGAACATTTTCAAACCGTGGATTTTCAAATCTGTGTATAAAAAATCTGTGTATAAGAAGAGCCGACTGTATTCAAAAAAAGTATAAATTTCAAGTATCAAACCTTGATTTTTCCATTTTATATAAGGGACACCATTTTGCTGTGCCATTGTATTTAATGGGGCTTGAGCATACACGGATTTTGTTATTCATGGGGGTTCCTGGAACCAAACCCCAGTGGATAGCAAGAGTCTACTGTATATACTTCATCAGTGCAATTCTGTGACTTTCCCTCACCCTGGCATCTGTCAGCCCTCCAGAAAAGGCCATTGCTATTGCTGCTAACTAGTTGGGAAGAGACGGAGGAAAAAGGTAATTCAGATGCTGAAGAAGCTGCTTAGCTCAGCTCAGAGGGAGGAAGAAATGAATGTGTACTGACAGATGGTGTGCACCTTCCTTTTCCTTCCACTGAGAGCCCAGACCATCGACATCTTCATCATATGAAGTGCCTTCTCCTTCTTCTGTTTCTCATTTGCTGGGGACTGGACAGCTGCCAGGGAGGTTTTGGATGTGGCATGAAAGACTAGAATAGCTCCCTACCCCTTCCAAAAAGAGACATAAACACACAAAAGCCACACTGACATGAACATATTGTTTCGCTAGCAGGATGCCACCCACAGTATCCAGAGGATCAAGTCTGGCCTTTGTGGAGTGATGCATCAAAATCTGTCTTGTAAGAGAAGTGTATGGAATCCACCGTTATACACAAACCAACAAACATTCACACAGAAAATAGAGAAACTTGAAATTTGTTTCCTTTCTCATGGGTGAACATTTGGGCCATTGTTGTAAAACATTGTGGTTGAAATGTGGAGTTACCAAGAGTTGGATAAGCTGCATCAAGAGGTAGGCCTTTAAAATGCTTGCAATGAGATTAGTTGTTTAGTGGGATATGAAGTTTTTCTTTGACGTTTTGTGGTTAAAATATAAAGGCTTGGCACAACTACTGCTCAGTTTCCAATCAGTCTGTTATGTTTCTTACCATGCCATTCCCATGGCTAGAGTTTAAAGATTTCAGAGGAAAAATGTGAGAGGGGCAATATGTTTTCAGATTTGTGGACTGTTAATCTTTTGGTTAGAAAGGGAATAGATTTCAAGTTTCCCTGATTTCTATTTCAATCTGTGTTGTGTTGTTTTGTTTTGATTGAATTCTCAGATCTCTGGATAAAAATCCAGCTCCAGGCATCAGAACTGTGGGGTTTTTTTGGGGTCCAGGTTATGACATCATGTGCATAGTAAAAACATTAGTGACTTGTTCACATAGTGCATGCCTGGCCTGTGTGGAAGAGATTGCAGCCGCTAGATGCCTATGCTGATTACAGCTAGAAGTCTGTCATGGTACATTTTAGGAATTTTATGGAACGATTGCTATCTGTGGGGATTAAGGCAAAAAAAGAAAAAGAAAGAAAAAAGAATTGCAAAGACTTGGCAGTGCTTATTTCTAACCTGCCATCTATCTTTGCAGACTATTTCAGTGGGAACTTTCTGACATTTAGTATCTGCTCATGCACACTTTTTTCCTTGGCTTCAGTGAACAAAAGTTTTGAAGCCTTAACTGATCCAGAACTGGTCCAGAGCATGAACACACCAGGAGATGTATGAGTCTCACATTTTAATGTCTCCTTAGCTATGTTTCCCACCCTGCTACTATCCCAAACCCCACCTTGTAAGCCATGTATCCTCCCCCTCAACACAGCTATTTCCATGTTAAAAGAGACCAAGGGGATCAGTGGTAACACGTCCAGCTATTTTTCTTTAGCTGGGTGTGCTGCAAAAGTCACCACCAGGGAGTTCCCAGGGACCCTGGGACATTCCTGCAGATAAAGTCTTCACAGCACATCCAGTTAAAGGATAATAGCTAGAGGTGTCACTATTGGTCTCCCTGATCTCTGACAACCTGGAAATTATTGTGTTGTGGAGGATGCATGACTTACAAGGTGCTTTTTTAGGAGGAGCCTTTGGTCATTAGCTGAGAATTCAATGGCCAAAGAAGTGAATTTCAGTACTAGCAGAAAACAACCAAGACCTGGAACAATTACCAAAGAATGTCAAAAAAGAAAATGTTATGGCAGGCTTAAGGCTGAATATCAAGAAAACAAAAACAATGACCCTGGAAGAACTACATGAATGCATCCTAGATAATGAAAGAATAGAAATAGTCAAAGAATTCCCATGCCTTGGGTCAAACATTGGTCAGAGTGGAGACTCCAGTCATGAAATCAGAAGAAGACTAGGGATCTTATCAGACACCCACCCCCCCACCCCCGTTATGGGCATGGGAAGGGGATGCTTGGGCACGTGCAAGTCTGAGAAAAAACGCATTTTACCGCACCTCAGAGTGCTTTAAAATGGCCCCATTCTGTTGCCTGGCACCAAGTCGTTTCCATTCAGGGCCGAGGAGTGTCCTTTGCTTTAGTTCAATCGGAAGACTTCCGACCAAAGCAAAGGATGATCTTCAGTCCTGAATGGGAATGGCTTGGTGCCGGGCGATGGAATGGGGCCATTTTGAGGACACTTTGAGGTGCGGTAAAATGCATTTTTTCTCAGATTTGCGCAGCCCCAGGCATCTCCTTTCCATGCCCATAATGGGGAAAAATGTGTCCGATAAGGTTCTAGGACTGGGAAGGGCAGCCATGAAGGAACTAGGCAAAATGCTAAAGTGCAAAGATATGACATTGAATTCTAAAGTTAGGACATCCACGCTATTGCATTCCCCATCACCATGTATGGATGTGAAAGCTGGATAGTAAAGAAAGCATACAGAAAGAAAATCAACTCATTTGTGATACGGTGCTGGAGAAGAGTGCTGGGAACACCATGTACAGCCAAAAAGATAAAATAAATGAGTCCAAGAACAGATAAAGCCCAAATTCTCCCTGGAAGCAAGGATGACTAAACTGAGGTTGCCATACTTTGGACACACCATGAGAAGGAAAAGCTCATTAGATAAGGCAGTGATGCTGGGAAAAGTGGAAGGCAACAGAAAGAGAGGAAGACAGCAAGCTGGAAGGCTAGACTCAGCCAGGGAGATCACAGACTTCTGCAGGACCTGAGCAGAGAGGCATAGGGAGTCTTGGAAATGTCTCATCCACAGGGTCGCCATGAATTGAAGTCTGCTGGAGGGCAGCTAACAACAACAACAAAGTTGAATTTATGCCATCATAAATCACTAGCAGGATGCCAGCTGTTATCCTTTTACTTTTCAGAAACCCTGCATGGGCTGGCTAAAAAGAAAAAGTGGCCTTTTAAAACTCTGACTTAATAAGGATGAGGCCTATATCATTACTACTAAAAAGTGTCACTTATAACCAAGTCTAGAACTTAAATTTCTACCAAAGGTCAAGAAGGGCAGTGGTGTTTTCAGTACATAAGATTATCTACTGTCAGGTTCAGAGAGTGGCATGGTCAGTAAGTGTCTCATGGGCCTGGTACACATGGGCATTTTGCGGTGTCCTCCCGGTGAACTAGGGCTAGACAAGGCTGGGCATTTAGATTTAGATTCAAGTAAACCACAGCTATGAGTTTGCAAGACCTGAGCAGGGCAGTTGAAGACAGGAGGACTTGGAGGTCTCTCATTCATAGAGTCACCATAAATTGAGGTTGACATGATGGCAGTTAACAACAACAAGTTCAAAGCTCTGAGTTTGAATGAGCAAATCTTTGTATTCCTCTTTCTTTTATTTTTTTTAAAACTCTCAGATTCTTTTTACTATATTTATGACAAACATGGCTTGTGAGAAAATGTGAGGCTGGTGCAACAAACAAACCTTCACACAATTAAAGATTCTGAAATCTGGGAAGTACCAGAACTGAACACTGCTAAACCTTCATTCCTCATTTTCCTAAGACTTCCTAATTTATGGCGGTGTGAAAGGCTGCAAATTAGCTGGAAATTAGAAATCCTTCTCAATTTGTTGCAAATCATCCAAAGATCTCCTACTATATCTGGCTTTACTTTATTCTCTTGGAAGGTCTACTGAGAGATGCTGAATGGAAATCCAAGCCTGTAGCCCTTACCAGGGACGTAGCCAGGATTTTAGGAAGGGGGGGGGATCCAGACTAAGTGCCACCCTTATAATGGGGCTTGGGCGCGGTGGTGCAGCAGCATGCACCGTTCATTTTTCTAATGGAAGGGGGGGTCCGGACCCCAAGAACCATCCCCCCTTGGCTATGTCCCTGCCCTTACACAGGTGACCCTTCATTCACATTCTTTCAATAACTGTATTTTTTAGATGAGCCAGAAGTGTAGGAGGTTTGGAGCAATCCACATCAGAAGCTCACAAAGAGAGGAACTTGCATCCCTCTTGATCCTCATTTTGGTTTTGATGGTAGCAATTATGATGTTTTTATATAATCTCATCTAGTATCATTTTATGATATGAAAAATGTCAGTTTGAAACAGAGTGGGATTTTTTTTAAAAAAATCCTTTAAAAACTGGTAAACATTTGTATTTAACTTTTTTTTTTTTTAAAAGCACAAAAGCATTCAAAATTATTTTTCTTTTTTTGGCATTTGCTCTGTATGAATGGAAAAAATGTCAAGAAAATATCCCCTCCTTTTGCTTGCAGGCCTAAGAATGCTTGCCAAGGGCCTCTTGATGTCCAAGTTGTAAACCATAAAGGATGAGGGTGTCTAATGGAAAAAAACTGTCTACCATAAAGTGACAAGCTGTACAAGCACCAGTGTTGGCAAATTACCTGCAAGGCTCTATTTTGACTTCAACAGGAACAGGATGATGCCTTGTGTGTAACTGGTTCATATCTTAGCGGGAGACTTTGTGTGCCTCTGAAATAAGGGTAGGGATGATCTCACCACCGGTGCTGTCCATGTGTGTTGCTGCCAGGATATTTTTTTTAAAGGTTTGAATTAGCTAAGCTCAAACATCTGTGTTTGCCAGGTTACCTGGAATACTTTAGTCACTGCAGAATTGACACATTCCAGAAGAACAAGGAATCCAGTGGTCCCACAGAAATCTGCACCTTCCCACACTTGACACAGGAAGACATGTATGCTCATTTTCCATATTGTTTCCAAAATTTGAACTTCTCCTGCCCCTGTGCCTTTAACATAGAGGTGGGCTTCCATTGGGCCAGTTTTCTGTCCTTCAAGAGCGGCATAACCTGCAAAAAAAAAAAAAAAAAAAAAAAAAAAAAAAAACCTACAAAAAATCCCCCAGACAAACCAGGGGTTTCTAGGAAGGGCAACTGACACCCCCATTTTTAGCTAGAAGAAGGTCAGTCTGGAGAGGATGTGTGTCTGCAACTGAATGTACATGCCTAAATGGGGATAATTGGGTTTTGGCCTCCATTTTACCATCTCCTTGAACTACTCTACTGACAACATTGCCAGAACTATTACTAACCTCTGAGAGGCCTGTCCCAGCTGATTATGGGTCCTACGCATTGTGCGGGTAATACTCTTGATTTGGTCTTCTGTTCGGATGCGGAAAATCCGTGGGTGGAAATAATTAACATTTCTCCCCTGTCATGGATGGATCACTTCCTGGTGGAGGCAAAAATCAAGGTCTCTACCCAGATCCCCCCCAGGGGTGGCGGACCTGTTAGGATGGTCCACCCTCGAAGGCTGATGGAACCCAAAAGGTTCCAGGAAGCTTTAGAGGGGCACATGGTTGGAAGTGACGGCGACTCTGTTGATGCCCTGACTGGTATTTGGAATACCGGTCTTTCAAGGGCTATACACAGGATCGCTCCCAAGCGCCCTCTCAGACCTGCTTCCAAGCGTAAGCCCTGGTATACGGAAGATCTCCGGGCAAGGAAGCAGGAACTGAGACGGCTAGAGTACCGTTGGCGGAAACACCTTCGCTTAGACGACAAGGCTCTCCTAGACCAACTGTTAGAGGACTACGGAGAGGCGATACGAGCAGCTAAGAACTCGTTCTATGGTGCTCGTGTCGCGTCCGCGGAGTCACGTCCAGCAGAGTTGTTCAGGGTGGTCAGGGAGCTAACTCAGCTCCCTCCCGCCCCGAACCAGATCCTTGAACCTTCTAAGGCCTGCTGCGACCAATTTAATAACTTCTTCGTGGATAAAACCTCTCGGATAAGCGAAGGTCTTAACGCCGACATTCAGGCAGAACCTAGCATAGAGGCATCCAGAGCCTCCGTGGACTCCATTAAACTGGATCGGTTTGAGTTGGTAAGTATCGATGATGTGGACAAGATCCTCGGAAGTGTTCGGAAGACGACCTGCTCTCTCGATCCCTGTCCCTCATGGCTAGCGGCCCAGGGGGGACCGGCGGTAACTTTATTGTTACGCCGGATTATTAATACATCTTTGAGGGAAGGGCAATTTCCATCTGAACTTAAATTGGCCATTGTAAAACCTTTATTAAAAAAGCCCTCCCTCGACCCCCTGGAACATAATAATTATCGGCCAGTCTCGCTGCTGCCATTTCTGGGGAAGGTGATCGAGAGGGCGGTTGCAATCCAGCTTCAGGCGGTCTTGGATGAAACGGATTATCTGGACCCATTTCAAACTGGCTTCCGGGCGGGTTACGGGGTTGAGACGGCCATGGTCGCCTTGGTCGATGATCTCCGTCTGGGCATCGACAGGGGAAGCGTGTCCCTGTTGGTGCTCTTGGACATCTCAGCGGCTTTCGATACCATAGACCATGGTATCCTTCTGGGGCGCCTGGCAGAGGTGGGAATCGGGGGCACTGCGCTCCAGTGGTTCCGGTCCTACCTCTCTGGGAGGTCCCAGATGGTGCAGCTGGGAGATGTGTGCGCCGATGAGAGGGCCCTTAAAACTGGGGTCCCTCAAGGAGCCATTCTGTCTCCCATGCTATTTAACATTTACATGAAACCGCTGGGAGAGATCATCTGGAGACATGGGGCGCGGGGTTATCAGTACGCTGATGACACCCAAATCATTTTCTCTATGTCTCCGACTGATGCAGTGACCAAGGATGGCGTCTCTCCTCTCGTGGCGTGTCTGGAGTCAGTAATGGGCTGGATGAGGGAAAACCGACTCAAATTGAATCCAGAGAAAACGGAGGTACTTGTGATAGGTTCCCCTGGTCCAGGAATGCCGGTGGTTCCACCTGTCCTGAACGGGGTCACGCTTCCTGTGAAGGACTCCGTGCGCAGTCTGGGGGTGCTTCTTGACTCATCGCTTCACCTGACTGCTCAGGTGAATGCGACGGTCAAGAGCACCTGTTATCAGCTTCGGCTTATTCGCCAGCTGCGCCCATACCTGGCCCAGAGGGACCTTGAAACTGTTGTACATGCTCTGGTAACCTCGAGATTGGACTTCTGCAACGCACTCTACATGGGGCAACCCTTATACCAAACCTGGAAGCTACAAATGGTACAGAATATGGCAGCCAGGCTGGTCACTGGTACTTCCAGGGCCAGCCACATAACACCGGTGCTACAAGATCTGCATTGGCTGCCTATTCGCTTCCGGGCACAATATAAGGTGTTGGTAATGACCTATAAAGCCCTAAATGGCTTGGGCCCAGGATACCTGAAGGACCGCCTCTCCCCGTACATTCCGTCCCGCACCCTCAGAACATCTGGGCAGCAATTACTTAGGGTGCCAGGGGCTAGGCTTACCTCTACAACGAGGAAGTCCTTTTCCATCGCAGCCCCGGCCCTTTGGAACACGCTGCCCACAGAGCTCCGCTCGGCCACCTCCCTGGCCCAATTTAGAAAGGGTTTAAAAACCTTTCTATTTAAGATCGCATTCCCCCAATTAGAGTCCTAGTAGGCCTCCCCTCCTTTGTATTCCGCAAGAGGACTGGCTAACGGGGCTTTTATCCTGTTTATTATGTGTGTATTTAATTTTTCTGATGTTTTTATTGTGATTTGTGTTGTTTTATTGTAATGTAAACCGCCCTGATCTCTGGAAGGGCGGTATATAAATAAAAATTTTATTTTATTATTATTATTTGTGAAGTGTCTTTTGTGGATGAAAGGTGCTTTGAACACAAGCGTTCCCAACATTGCAACCATGCACTGTGTCTTACTAGGCTAAACTCTGAAGAATGTGAGTATTGCAAGGGGACATGTCAGAAATTAACACATAGAAATAAGGCTCCCAGATCTCAGGGACAGGTACCTCTTCTCCAGACCTCAGCATATGTGGGGAGAAATCTCAGGGTGGGAACACTGCCTTAAGATATATATGTGTGTGGATATTTTCTGCATTTGTTAGACTCAGCAATATTTATTTGAATACTCTGTGCAAGTCCTATTCTTTGCAACTGTGGTTGATGCTTAAAGTATCATGCATACTTATATTTTCAGGGCTGGCTCTTGTAACACAAAAGGTTTGGGATCTGGGACAGACCTTAGTTGGCACAATTTCATGTCAATGTTAAGGAAATGCATGACACTCCCTCCTTTTTTGGTGATGCAACCAGCGTGATGTAATGGTTTGGGGGTTGGACAATGACTCTGGAAACAAGGGATTGAATCCCTTCTCAGTTATGGAAACCTACTGGGTGATCTTGGGCAAGTCACGCACACTCAGTCTCAGAGGAAGGCAATGACAAACCTCCTCAGAACAAATCTTGCCAAGAAAACCCAGTGATTAGATTTGTCTTAGAGTCACTATAAGTCAGAAATGACATGAAGGTACACAATAACAACAAATTCTCTCTCTGTGTCTGTCTCTGTCTCTGTGCCTTTTTGACAATGTGTTAGTAGCAACGAGTGGTACAATTTGGCCTGTTTGTAGCCAACATTCCCAGTCCTGATCCCCAGTGTCAAAGCCAAGGGCAGCTCCACAAGGAACGTCCCTTCCTGACTCTTGGCAGCTGCTCTGATCTTGTGGTCAGATGCACAGTTTCACTATATAGCTCCAAAGGTCTGTCCACAGTGATTGGATTTACTTTTCTAGAACAATAAAGAAACAAAACCTCTCCAATTGTCATAGCATCAGGCAAAGCCATGTGAGAAGCCTTCCTCACAATTTTTAAAAAACATTTCTGTCAGGGACAGTCTCTGCACAAGATTTATGGCTTCATTCCCAACTTGCAAACAAAAGAGCAAATAGCTGCATGTCACGCACTGAGCTGAAACATTACAGATTATATTGCTGCTCCAGTTTCTGCAAAACTTTCTCAGTGGCAGGGTAAAAAAAACAAAAACCCAAACCCCAAAACTATTAACTTTCTTTTTATGATTACCAGCAGGATAACACGGGGAAGAATAATCTCTTCCATTTATAAGGTCTAGAGGCCCCTAAAACCCAAATATCAGTTCAGGAGCTTTGTTAGAAGAAGTAACTGTTTCCTTTCCCTCATAAAATGCCTATCTCCATTAATCTATGTTTATTTTCCTTCTGCTTTTTTAATTTGCTTAATGGACTTCAGCCGAAGTTCCTCCTAGCAGTTTGAGGAAAGTAAACTTTGCTAAATCCCTTGGGACTTAATAGTCACAGTTAAGCACTTCTTGGGATTATTTTGTCTGACTTTCATCTTTTGCTGCTGGAGAGGCGATGGTGGCTGAGCACTCTGGCCCTAACCCCATGACTTAAGAGCCTGGGAATGAACTGCCAAGATTGCTCAAGAAGATTATTACTCTTTCCTCCTTCCCTCTCTCCTTCCCTCCACTCATCATAGAAAGAAGGCAATTTTGGTCTAACCAATGAGTTATTCAGACAGTGAAAATAATCCAGGTAGAATCTGGGTTGAATCTTTGTTGTTCATATGCATTTCAAATGCATCTGATTAAGTTTAGAAGGAAACTGCCAAACCCCCCACTTAATTCGGGATAATTGATGTCAAGTTTTTCTAAATGATTTGGATTATCAGCTGTGTGAATAACCAAAGTGAACAGACCCGAAATAAACCAGGATAAAACTCTGCATACCTTCAATGTTCTTTGAATACATTTGTATTGTTGACTCCATTTTTATTCGAGTGCTGACACATGTGAACAACTGAACTCACCACAGAGATGCGCAGAGATGTGGTCCTATAGTGTGAACAACAAACTTGGAATGCGTGAGTGAGATTATTTGCATAGTCACACTAAGAACAACACGTGAATGACCCCCTACACACACACACACCAAGATACAGGATGTGATCTAGTTGTTCCTTGCCTTCACCTAGACAAAGTCCCATGTAAAATGGGGTTCTGTGTCCCCATGCCCAAGCCATATTTCAGAATTCTTTAACTGCAAGGGAAATGTAGAATCAGTTTTCAGTTAGAGAAGTGGAACAGCCTGCTATAGCCTGTGATGCTGTGGCAGGGATAGCCAAAGATGCCTTCCTCAATATGGCAGAATGACAAAGAGTTCACTCTATTCACCCACCTCAAGAGATGGAGAACCCAAACTGATTATTTTGCCAAATGAAGCAGAAAATCCTCACAACACTTCACTGTAAAAATACCTGATCAAAGCAAGTGACTATGAATTTGCTGCTCTCTCATGGCAACCTTAAACCTGCTGCTGCAGGTGACTGCCCCTGCCCAAGTGGCTTATCAGTTCTCTGGCCATAGTCCTAAAGTGCATCTCTACTTGCAGTTTGACACCACCTTAACTGCCGTGGCACCATCCTACAGAATCCTGTTTATAGTTTTGTGAGGCACCAGCGTTCTTTGGCAGAGAAGGCTAAAGACTTTGTAAAACTACAAATGCCAAGATTCCATAAACTACAGCACTTAGTTTGTCAAACTGAATTACTTCTGCACTGTAGATGTACCCCTTAGTCTCCCACTGAAAGACAAGAAAGTGTGTACATCAACAGACAGACCTCAAACAGGGACTACTGGTGACTCACATGCCATTGCCATGGTGAATCCACTCTGGTGTATAGTCCAAACTTTAAAGGAAATGTCCATGGTTCTGAATGACATCCCCCAAACTGGGTATGTTTTGTTAAACTTTGTACTAAAACCTAGAGCACATTCATCATTACCTTGACTTAAAAGCTACCAGCTGCTGGTGAGTACTGGTGAGCATGCTCCCAGGATTTTAAATCATGCACCAAGAGGAAAATCTTCTTTTTCCAGTTCATAGCAGAAGTGATGGAAATAAGCTGAGGACAAAAGGGGAAAGTGGGAGAAGGAGAGATAAACTGGGATATTTTAAAAGCAGCTGAAAAAGTGAGATGACAGAGATTTAGATGGGACTGTCCCTGCCAAATTGGGTCACTTGGAAGATGTACAGGCATTCCAGAGGTCTCTGCAATATGTTATCTGCATAATGGGAGCAGATGAATGGAAAAAGTAGATAACATATTATGGCACACTACATTGCAAACTGGTAAAGTAAAATGTAGCAGTGAAACCCACCCCGCAGCAAAATTATAAAGGTCATTTGACAAGCAGTACATCCGACCAGAGCATGGGAAATTTTCCTTTTGCAGGGGCCTGTATTGAAATATGTCATTCAGTTAACAGCAACAATAAAAACCAATGCAAAGCCTACTGCTTGTGCATTTTCAGAATAAGTTTAAGGAATCCAGTACAGTTCTTTCTTGCATAAGCAGTTGAGCAAGAGGCTGTGCACACTTTTGTTTTTGCTTCTCACTAAATAATTCCTTTGCACGGAGGAAGAGCCTTGTATTCTGACTGCCACCATGCTGAATCCTTGTCATTCCACCTCAAGTGTTGTCACTTTTTACTCCGCCTTGAGAATATATCTGTATACTATCTCTTCAAGATCTTATTCCACAATTTGCTGTCTAGATACCTGGGTGGGGTCTTCATGGTCCAAAAACAATGCCAGAGAGTGCTTTTGCGGCCCCATCAGCATCTCCTCATGCTCCACCTGGCCTGCTACTGTGTGTCCTGATCTTTATGGCCCAAGTGAGCAAAACCGGCAATGTGCCACAGACCTCCAATAATTGCCCCTGGCATGTGAATCTTCCTCCAAGGACTCACCTGAAATTCCATCAGTGTCTGACTCCTCATTATGTTGTGTTCTCCTGCACTATGTTTTATTCAGGTCTGGTTGCCTGGGATTCCAAGCAGCTTTTCTTCTCCACCAACATCTCAAGGGTCTGAGACAGTCCCGTCAAAACTGATGAGCTATCCCTGAGCGAGGAGGAGGAAGAGCTTCATTGCTGGCCAAAGCCCTGGGGCATTCATAGCCTGGTGCCAGCTCTGCCCAGGACCCTGTAGGGTGACCAGGAAGCAGTGGGAGGCTGAGCTTTCTTGTGGGGGCATGCCACCACCAAGGAAAGTATGAAATATCACATCGATGAAAGCAAGGGGAAAAGAAAAGGGGGAGTCAGAAGGGGGCAGAAGGAGGAACAAAGTAAAGTTAAGGGTGGTGTGTGCCCCAGAGGTAACCCAAGAAATTTAGCCACAAGGAGAAAAAACCCTTGGAGAGTCCTAGAAGGACTGTTGAAGTTGCCTGAGTGACTCCAAACACAAAATGGGGGGGGGGGGGGGCTAAAAGAAACCCCCTCTGGAGAGCCCTTATAAGGGTCATTTAATGATTTCAGCTTCTCCTCCTCCTTCTTCTTCTTTGGTAATCTTCAGAGGTTGCTTCTGTGCAGTTCTTGCCTTCGGCCATGTGCTGTTGCCCACCATCAGTTACCACTGTGCACTGCCATCTGCTGCCACTGATCAGTGCTGCAACACTATTGTTTGATGCTGCCATGACTGCCAAAGGTTGCCACACTGCTTTGCCGGTGCCATAGTCATCATTGTTGGTGCAGTTGCTTTGTTGCTTTGTTCCGCTCACTGCTTGTCCTTCCATCCAAGAGAAACTGGTCAAAATTGTACATAAAAAGGTATTTTTAGGAGAAATGTTTGTAAAAACTGCATACAATTTTTGAAACAAATTCTGAGGAAAAAAAATTCTCAGTGTTTGAGATGAATCAAATTTATGACCAGGAAAATCCTCAAAGTTTGGAACAAACTGAATTTGAGACTGGAAACATAACAGATTCCACCCCTTCCTAAGTATGGATGCCCAATGTAACACTGACACACTCAGAAGAACGAATGAGGACTTTCCCCTTTGCCTAAGTTTTTCCATCTATAAAAGTGGAATACCTGTGACTACTTCATAAGATTGTTCTGGGAACCTTTGAGACAGACTACAGACAGTTCTCTCATATCCTTGATGTACTGAAGTGTTTGAAGAGAAATTGGTCTTTGAATGAATTTTGAATGACAGCCAATGTTGGGATTAGCATCTAAATGCCATCTTTGTTTGGAATTCAGCACATTAATAATCTTAATAATGTCCCAGCACATATGCTACGGACATATTTCTGTATAATCTTTTGGGGTGGGCAAACAGACGTAGGAGATTTAGTTAGCTTAGCTAGAAATTACATTGCTTAATTAGATTCCAACAATATAACATTTTACCATGAACAAAGAATCACCTTATTCCTCAGTTTGGTAATGTGCCTTCTTCTGCATATTTTTGGACAATTATTTTAAGCTTTGCCTGTACCAATAAGTAATTAGTAATAATGTCCTGTTACTACCAATAATATAGTACAGTACTTACTGTATTACTGATTATAAAGTCTGCCCTCACCCTCTCCCTGATGAATTTATAAGCTAGTTAAATTTGATATCTTGTGATAAATGTGGTGATATACGAAGAATGGAGGAAGGATGCAAAGCTGTTTTCCTTTTGTTCATCTTTGATGGGATAAGAAACTTCTGCAGCAATCTTGCTACAGTCTTTATAGTCTGGGATCCTGCTTTATGAAGTACTACACCACAGAACACTCTAAATTGTTTCCTGGAAACTTTTGAGAGTTTCTTCCTTCTTTTATATTTTTTGAACATATTTACAGGCTAAAAGTGGCACCATGCATTTGAAACAATGCAAAAAGGAGGTTCATGCGAGAACATACCCTGCAATATTTCTCACAAGAAAACTGGAACACATATAAATACCTAAATAAATAAATAAGTAAATAAAATGTTGCCAAGCAACACCCAAGTGTCTTCAAGATGGCAAAAATTATTAATGAGGAAATCATTAATGAGGACTGTTAATCAAGGAGATGATGTGGCAGTTTGCATTTGCCTGAGTCTACAGGGAAGGTCACAATTCCATTATTATTATTATTATTATTATTATTATTATTATTATTATTTGTATCCCACCTTCCTCCCAGTACAGGGACTCATTCCTTCCTTTCATGTTCCTCCTACTGAATTAATGGTGGATATCAGCTAATATCATTTGCCACAGATGTGACACAATTTTATGTACACACACACACACACACACACACACACACGTGACACAATTATATATGTATATACAATTATGTTCACAGGTTAGGTGGGAATGAGAGAGGGGGAGAGAATATCTCAGAGGTAATCTCCATTACTCAATAGGGCACACTAGTAGATGTGTTTGAAACTGCAACCTCAAACCTTCACAGTTCAAAGAAGGTCCTGGAAACTTGGTTAAGAGTCAAGTAGAGGTTGATCCTTTCAGGGAAACAGCTTTCTTGGTGTTACCATCCATAAAGTGGGACCCATATGCACATAAAGATCTAGGGTAGGGAATGCCCCCCTCCCTTCCAGTATTGTGCATGTTGACTGTTGATCATCTTAATGTATTAATTGCAGTATAAAAAACCTTGTCACTGTAGACTTAGCTATTCAGCAAACTTGGCTCTTTACCAGTGGCATAGTGGTACATTTTGACATCTTGGCAGCCCTTCTTGCAGCACTCCCAAGGAGAATCCAAAAATGCAGATGAGTATGTTGTAATAGATATAGTTCCAATTTCTAGCTTTTTTTATTTCCCCAAGGAGCAAGTTTTTGTAAAGCTATTGAATCTTTCTTTCTCAAGACCAGACTGTCTCCAAATACTTTGGATTGCAAATGGGGCATGGCATGATAATACATTCTTATCATGCGGGAAAATCCCTGTTCGGCTATGAGAGGGATTGCATCTAACTCAGAAAGATCAGGTGAATCCATCTGTTGGGTATGCTTTGAGTGAGAGTTCCTGCATGGCAGGGGGTTGGACTGGAAGGCCCTTGTGGTCTCTTCCAACTCTGTGATTCTATGATTCTATAACCCAAAGGGGTTAATGGTGGCAGGTGATGGCAAAAAGTCATAGTGCTTTGACCCTCTGAGACCTGACTCTACTACACCACTGTTGTTTATTGTTCAGCAGTGAAAACTTTAGTAGGGGATACTATAAAACCGATGTTCAGTATTCAACAAACAAAATAAATAATTAGCATAGATAAAAAGATATAATGGTTTGGGAAGGGGTGGTCAGTAATGAAATCTCCAGTGGAAGGAATTTCCACATTGGAATTAACATCTGAGAATCTGGTCTGGTGGGTACATAGTTGCAGACCTTAGGAAACAATCCTTTTGGACTACAATTCCCAGAATCCTAATCCAGCATGGCCTGTTGGTCTAAAAATGTAACTTTCCCATATGGGTAACTTTACTTACTACAGAAGCTGATTTTTAAAAAGCATGGTTCTTGATGCAAAGAGTTCTGTGCAGAAAGAAGCCCTGCCTGTGCTTGACCAGGACTGTCCCATGGTGATTCAATGTAAATTCACATTCATAATGGATATCATTGCAAACCTCACAATTCCATACACACTTACTGAGGGAGTAAGCCCCACTGGGATTTATATCTGAGTATGTATGAACAGTCATATGTGGTGCCTTTTTAAAGCTTAGAACAGAACATGGAAGAGTAGATATTTTGGACTACAGCTCCCAGAGTCCCCCAATGGCCATGTTGCGTAATGGATTCTGGGATCATTTTTTGTGTGTGCATTTTTCAAAAAACAAAACAAAGCACTTTTCCAAGTTTTGTTTTTAAGTAAGTGCAGCTAGGATTTTGTCCTCAAGAGATCTAGCCATTATCCCGTTTTTCTCTTCATGTACAGGCTGGGTCTCTCTTATCTGAAATGCTTGGGACCAGAAATGCTTTGGATTTTAGAATATTTGCATATACATAATGAAATATTTTGGAGATGGGATATTTTCAGGTTTAGACACGAAAATCAATTATATTTAGTATACCCCTTATATACATAGCCTGGAGGTAATTTTATACATAATATTTTTAAATAATTTTGTACATGAAATAAAGTTTATGTACACTGAACTATCTGAAAGCAAAGGTGTCACTATCTCAGCCATTCATGTGGACACTTTTGGATTTTGAAATATTTTGGATTTCAGTAAGGGAGATTCAACCTGTATCATTGTTTGGGTAGTTTCATGTGCAACATATTTTTTTTCTTGTCCATATGTCTAGTGCAAGATGTTGATGGATCAGGGAAACAGAAGACATTTTTATATATTAGCCTCATTATTGTGGATAGAAGCTTGCTGTCCTTCAGATGTTACTGAACTGTAACTCTCACCATTGTTCACCATTGGCTAAGTTGGTTCAGACTGCTGGAACTTGCTCCCCCAAAAGATCTGGAAGGCCTCAGGCTTCCCATCCTCTTTGTTTATAATTTCTTTAGCGCTGGAGATCATAGAATCGTAGAATCCTAGAGTTGGAAGGGACCAAAAAGGCTATCCAGTCCAACCCCTCGCCATGCAGGAACTCTCAATCGAAGCATCCCTGACAGATGGTCATTCAGCCTCTGTTTAAAGACCTCCAAGGAAGGAGACTCCACTACACTCCAATGGAGTGTGTTCCACTGTCGAACAGCCCTTACTGTCAGGAAGTTCCTCCTAATGTTGAGGTGGAATCTCTTTTCCTGGAGCCCAGGGTCCTAGTGTCTGGAGCAGCAGAAAACAAGTTAGCTCCCTCCTCAGTGTGACAATCCCTTCAAGTATTTAAACAGGGCTGTCATAGTAGTAGATAGTAGTACAATTGGCCCTCCATATCCATGGAGTTTTTTATCCGTGGATTAAAGCATCCAGGGCTTGAAAATATTCAAAAAATATTCACAAATATATAAATTATATATATATGCACATGCAACCTTGATTTTGCTATTTTATATAAGGGTCACCAGTTTACTATCCATTGTATTGAATGGGACTTGAACATCCATGGATACCAAGGGCCTGCTGTTTGGTGTGTATGTATGCTGTATGATACAAAGGGTAGTGACTCATACCTTTATTTTCTTAATTCTGTAAACACAGAGAGTGTTCGTAACACACTACTGAGAACTGATGGCTCTTTTTATACATATACATTGTAAAGGCTGAAGACTGTTCTTTGCATTTTAACGACACAGTATGGGTGGGCTTTTTGTTTTACTCACATTCTAGATGCTTATATCTGACTTACAGAAAATGATAACTTAAATGATCTTCCATAAGTGTGTGTGTGTGTGTGAAAAATATGGGTAAAACCTTGCAGTACAAGTAGAGTGACTCAATGTTGTTTCTGGATTCCAAAATATTTGGGGTTTAGGCTTTCCAATAGTGTTACATTTATGAGGTGTGCCAGAGTACACTTTGCCAACACACACTGAGGTATCCCTAGCAATAAGATTTCCAGTGCCGTTCATAAGCCTAACTGCCTTTAGTATCTGGCAGCTACCAGATCTCTGGATAAGCTGAACAGATTTATTTGTAAAACAGTAAAACAGAAGCCTGCTAGGAATTGGCAGCTGGATCAAATAAGTGATTTTTGTTCTGATTACAGCTTTCCTATAGGCTAGCTGGAGCATGGAATAAAATGGACTATCTCAGGAAGAGGAAATACACAACCTACACATTACAGTGTTCATCAGAACCAGAGCTTGGATAAGGTTTTGGGGGTTTTCTTCTTTATGATGGTAGCTTCCAAAATCCCCCAGATAGAACAGCTGTTGGCTATGTTGGCTGGGGTAGTCCACAAATACTAACTTTCCCAACCTCTGATCAGACTATTCTTTAGGATGGGATTTCTGTATGCTTTGGAAAGAGGTACCTAGGGTTGCTGTTATCATTGGCCAGTACTGTACAGAACATATGGGAGTAGGAGTCCAAAATATTTGGATTGTAGAAGTTCTCCACTTATGTTCAGGAATATAAGAAAAACAGTAGTCTCTGTCTTTCCTCTCTTTGTATTGTATTCCAGACAGTTGAGACCAGGGTATGAAGCAAAGCAAAGGGCCTGATCAGAATGCTATAGTCTGATCAGAGGATGGTAAGAGTTGGTGGCTCTGATGTCAGTCATGTGCTGAATCAGCTCTGGATTTTATTCCAAACTTTAAAAAAGCTATGCAGACTGCTAAGCCTATCTGGGGAAAGTCCAAAATCCTAACCAAAGGCTGAAGTCCTCTGACCAAACTATAGCATTCTGATCAGTCCCTTTGCCTTTGCTTCACACACTGGGAGTATGACTGTAGTATGAATGGGCTATAATTCTATGAATTTTTACTTAGAAGTAAGATTCAGAGTAAGTTTAAGAGCCTTGGCACCTAGTAACTGTTTTGAGAATTGTATTTTTAAGCCAGAACCTCACTGGTGTCAGTTTCCCTACACATGTGTTTGCACTTTTTGACTATTATGTAACAGCTGTATTCAGTTTATGCTCACATAGTTCAACAAACATAATTATTTCACATGCACCTAAATCCTATTGGTAGTCTTAATTGGAGTAGAACCATTGAATCACTTGGGTTTACCTATGTATTGACCATTCAACCATTGATTTAATGGGTGTAATCTACTGGGAACTAACAAACAGGATTCCAGACATCCAGTTGTACATTCTTGGATGGAGTGTAACTATTCATCATTACTTTCAATGTAACTCTTTCTTCATAAGGATAACAAAAATATCCGTTGCATATTCCCTATTGCACAAAGGGACAGTAAGTGGGCACAGTGGCAGCCACACTAGTGGATGTACAATGCTAGTTTTGAGAAGTGTGAGATAACCACTATTTAACTATGTAAGTGTAGATTTACATTACATAAGCATGATATTGGATTTTGTCTTAGTTTTCTGGAAAGTCATGCTGACTTAGTTTTCTGGAAAGTCATGCTGACCCCCGGAGAGATGGTGATGCAAGAGTTATTCAAGGAACTGGACAGACCTAGAGGCCCTGATCCCTCCTCATTCTCCATTTCCCCTGGAGGGGAAAAAAAAGCCAAAGAGGGTCCTTGGAGCCTCTGCTTAAGGGAGAAGAAGAAGGTGGAGGAGGAAAGTTATTTCCTTATCAAATGTTAAAATATGAACATACAGAGCCAGTGCATTGTAGTGGTTTGAGTGCTGGACTACAACTCTAGAGTCCAGGGTTCGATTCCCAGCTCAGCCATGAAACCCACTGGATGATTTGGGGCAAGTCACATGCTCTCAGCTTCAGGGGAGGGCAATGGCAAACCTCCTCTGAACAATGTTAAGTCAAAGGCTTTCATGGCCGGCATCCATAGTTTTTTGTGGGTATTTTGGGCTATGTGGCCATGTTCTAGAAGAGTTTATTCCTGACATTTCGCCAGTATTTGTGGTTGGCATCTTCAGAGAATGCATTCTCTGAAGATGCCAGCCACAAATGCTGGTGAAACACCAGGAAGAAACTCTTGTAGAACATGGCCACATAGCCCGAAAAACCCATTAAAAACTCCTCTGAACAAATCTTGCCAAGAAAACCCCATGATAGGGGCCATCTTAGGGCTGTCATAAGTTGAAAATGACTTCAAGACACACAACAAACAACACCACCAAGAACAACAATAATACATGAATGTGTTAACAAAAATATGCACCCCAAACAAAACAAAATATTTTTATTCATATACTATTACAGGCAGGGGGACATGTGACATCCTCATATAGATGTAAAAGAGGGAAAAAGTTCTCACAAGGGTAAAAAGTTTGAGAACCAATGGGCTAGGGGATTCAGGGAGGTGTAGCGTTGCTGTGAGCATGATAAGAGAATTATCTCCCCACTTTTTTTTACAAAGTCTGTTCACAATATTTAGATGCACATAAATTTGGCAAAATTATCTTAACTGCAGAGCAGATCAAAGGCCCTGATCTAGCTCCTTGGGGATTATTTCAATTAGCAAAGCAGAGGAGCCAAAGTGTCTTGCAAAGTGTTCTGCTTAGGATCTTGAAGGCTTAACTGATCAGAACAAAGCCAAAGCTGGGATTTCAAAGTAAGAAGGAAAGAAATTAGTGTTCAGTTTTTAAAATTCTTGTTTGATGCCATCCTCTGGCAGTTGCAGTTCCATCCACACCCCTTTGAACAACTATCCACCCTCACTTTATGGATATGGATAATGGCATTAAATCAGGAAACATAGTAGCTAGCAAGTAAGATGGCACTACAGCATAGGAGCATGATGATAACTGTTGTGCACAAGTGATGAACAATGAATATTTTTTTGCAGGTCCATTGAAAATTGGCCAAAAAAAATGAGGTGGGCAAAGAATGATCCAGAGGATAGGACATAGGCACAAAATCCAGAAGTGTTTTTCAGCATTCCCAAAAATGGGTTGTTCTGCTGGTAGAACTGCTTCTGAAAAATGCTGGCCACGTGACATTCTGGGAGATGTAGCAACATTTCTAAGCACCATAACTTCTATTATCAGCAAACAAAAAATAAGGAAGGGAATTACTCCCCTTCTTTTCCACATTCATGTGCAAAATCTGTTCCACAGCCTTAGCAAACCTCAGAGAACAGGTGTTTGAGAAAGACCAAATGGGGAGAAACCCTAGCTTAGATTTAACTCAGCGTTTTGCCAAAAAGTGGGCTTCCACTCAGCCCATGTTAAAAGGGATCTGAGAATAATGTATTTATTTTGATTAGCCACTGGTAGAGACGTTAAGCCTAATTTTTCAGTATGCCATCATTCTGAGCCCCACTTTGAATGGACATCTGTTTTAAAGTCTGAAATAACAGAGAGAGAACCAAAAAGTTTTAATATTTGGAACCTGGAAACTTTCAGCACTGATGGTCCTTAAATCATTTTGCCTTCCTTGCTTTAATACCAAATTTGGAAGCGCCATCCCTCTCTCCCTCCTTCACTAAATTTATGACAATGGGGGTATAATAAAGTCCCTGGAGGAATTACCCAGGAATTTCTAAGACCACGTTCTAAAGTTTTACATATGCCACGTGCTTCTGTTATAGGAATAGTGTATGACCATTCTGTTTGAAATGTGCTGGACCGAAGGATCTGTGTGTTAAATCAAGGATATTGTAGAAGGCTGTCAAGAAGCCTCAGTACATGTTTATTATGTTGTCTCTCTACTTCTTGTCTATAGTAGCCAGACTAATAAGTCTTGGGAGGAATTTTAGATCCCTGTCCAACACAGAGGTCCAAGAATTCTCTGACATAGTCTTTTAATCTTATGCCAACTCAATAAAGTCTTTTCAAGATGGTGACTTTCAGATTCATGGTCTTATATTTAGGAGGTAGCATGCATATAAATAAGTAACAGAACTGGGAGAGGGTAGGTTATAGAGTATTGTGGGAGTAGGGGATCCCAGGCCCTGGGGCGGAATGTAGTAGAATCCTTTATGACAGAGTTTTAAACCAGAATCTAACTCATTTTAGTACAAATAATACAACAACAAGCCGTATCTCTCTGTGTCTCTCTCTCTGCCTCCCTCTTTCTCACACACACACCCTCTCTACCTTTCTTTCTTCTGGACACATATTTATAAATTAAATGTGAGTCGCTACTTTGACTTGAGATGCTGGACTGCATTTCCTATCACCCATCACCATTGGCTATGCACAAGTTATTGTCCATTGGAAGGCCGCACCCCCAAGTGTAATTATCCATTGGGACTGTCATGATAGGATCTTGCACTTTAAAATCTACCTTTTCCCAACCAAATGAGGATCCAGATAGCATGGAGATTTTGTGTGTGTGTAAACAATTTTAAAATTTAAAAAGAGTGGTAGATATCTCCCCTTCCCAACCTGTGGACAAATACAGAAGTGAGGACAGTATCAAGCCAGTATAGGAGAAAGCAACTTCTCCTCCTTTGCAATTTGATCAGTTTAGTAATCCAATTATGAATGAAAAAGTCATTAAAATCAGCAGCACATGAGCAATTTCTAACTTATGTGTTTATGCACATCACACAACTTTAGGCGGTTGATACCAATTTAACTACGATAGATCTGTCAGATGGAATTCTGGCTCTTATAGTTTGTTGATCATAGAATCATAGAGTTGGAAGAGACCACAAGGAGCATCCAGTCCAACCCCTGCCATGCAGGAACTCCCAATCAAAACATACTTGACAGATGACCATTCAGCCTCTGTTTAGACCTCCAAGGAGGGAGACTCTATCACACTCCAAGGGAGTGCATTCCACTGTTGAACAGTCCTTACTGTCAGGAAGTTCCTCCTGTTGGTGAGGTAGAATCTCTTTTCCTGTATACTTAAGATTTTTTTTATATACTTAGATTTTTATGCCAGAGAGAGCTCTAATAGAATCATTTGAACTACAGCATTCACATATCCCCAAAAGTTCTGATTCAACAGGGGCAGTCCTGATTATTCCTCTGTCAGCCCATTTTTAAGCTGTTTTTAAAGTGTCCTGGTTTTTCTCTCCTCCTCTCTCTTTCTCCTTTTGTTCCCAGCTCACTTCAGTTGCTGTAAACTGGGTTCAAAATGCAAAATAGGTTTGTACTCAACTCAGCCCTTCCCAGTAGACTGTAGCAAAAGCTACAGACTGCAGGCTCTTCTATCCTCATTTTTCTTCCTCATTAATAATCCCCTCCCCACCAGCCACCTGATCTGGTTTGGCCACATGCTAAAAAATTTGAGGGTTATGCATTGAAGCTTTCAAGTAAATAATTTTAACTACCTCATTACTCAAACTATAAATCTCAGGATTCTTTAGAAGGTAGCCATGGGAGTTAAAGTGGTATCAAAGTGCTATAAAGGTGCAGTGAGCTTACATCCTTTGTGTCTGATCACCTTTTTATCTCCCCCCCCCCAACCAAATCAAGTTCCACTTTGAGTCAAACAGCACCTCAGAGTGAAAAGTACATTTGAGATCAAAATTCAGTGGTGTGTTGGCCCTCATTTAGCAGTGGAGGATATCCATGAATAAATAACACTGCCTGCATAATACATTGCTTTAAAATAAAGTTGGCAGTGTATTAATAGTTAGAAAATAAGAGGTTTGAGCAGTCAGGGAACTTACATAAAGCACCAATTTAACCAGTCATTCCGAACTGGCTCTCTGTGCCACTTTATACACATTGATGGGCACTGGGAACTGGCACCTTAGTGAGCATTTCCTGTTAGTCTTGCTGTTTCCTGGAGCTTTAATGTAAA
>NC_056527.1:21137303-21312690 GCF_019175285.1 Sceloporus undulatus
CAGGATCAAAATTCAAAATGACCTGAATAGACTAGAAAGCTGGGCCAAAGCTAATAAAATGAAATTCAACACGGAGAAATGTAAGTTACTGCACTTAGGGCAGAAAAATAAAATGCACAAATATAGGATGGGGGACACCTGGCTGAATGAAACTACATGTGAAAGGGATCTGGAGTCCAAGTGGACCACAAGTTGAACATGAGTCAACAGTGTGATGCAGCAGCTAAAAAGGCCAATGCAATTTTAGGCTGCATCAATAAAAGTATAGTGTCTAGATCAAGAGAAGTAATAGTGCCACTCTATTCTGCTTTGGTCAGGCCCCACCTGGAATATTGTGTCCAGTTCTGGGCACCACAGTTTAAAAAGGATGTTGAGAAACTGAAGCGTGTCCAAAGGAGGGCGACTAAAATGGTGAAAGGTCTGGAAACCATGTCCTATGAGGAATGACTTAGGGAGCTGGGTATGTTTAGCCTGGAGAAGAGAAGGTTAAGAGGTGATATGATAGCCCTGTTTAAATATTTGAAAGGATGTCATATTGAGGAGGGAGCAAGCTTGTTTTCTGCTGCTCCAGAGAACAGGACCCAGAACAATGGATGCAAGCTGAAGGAAAAGAGATTCCACCTCAACATTTGGAAGAACATCCTGACAGTAAGGGCTGTTCGACAGTGGAACACACTCCCTTGGAGTGTGGTGGAGTCTCCTTCCTTGGAGGTCTTTAAGCAGAGGCTAGATGGTCATCTGCTGGGGATGCTTTGATTTGGATTTCCTGCATGGCAGGGGGTTGGACTGGATGGCCCTTGCGGTCTCTTCCAACTCTATGATTCTATGATTTTTTATGTACTGTAGTGGCATTCTTTCATACTTTAGTTTGTGGCACAAGTTTGGCATCCATGGTAGTCATTCCTAAGACGTGAAGTCAAAGGCTTTCATGGCCGGCATCCATGGTTTTTGTGGATTTTTTGGGCTATGTGGCCATGTTCTAGAAGATTTTCTTCCTTTGTTAGGAAGAAAATTTTCTAGAACATGGCAACATAGCCCGAAAAACCCACAAAAAACCATTCCTAAGACATTACAATGTGCCTTGTTTTCCCTCCCTTCTCTCCAATACCAGCAGGTGGCAATCCTGCATGATGTTTCTTAGCCTCAAGGAGAAGAGTACTATGTCATCATCATGTCTTCCTTCCAGACTAAGCTGTTGCTTTGATTCTATCCAATACTGTGGAGAGAAAAATCTGCAGGATATCATATAATTAGGAATGGATGAATCTATTTCATTTTCTTCTAAATCATGTTTTTCCTGCTTAGATCCCAAGTTCTTTTCATCACATTTATAAAGACATACTGCACTTTTAAAAAAGCTGTATCTGTTTCCTTGGACTGGGGGAAATGGTTGAATAATCACATTCGCAATCATAATCCTGTCAAAAGTGAGCAAAAAATTTTAATAAATTAAAAGCTCACTCAAATGGACTCACCAGATTGAATGTCTAGCAAATCCCAGCACAGAGAAGATGGTGTTGTAGGGATATTCAATAAATCACTTCTTGGTGGGACAGGCTCTCCAGGAACTGACACTCCACATGAGATTGCTCATCTTCCTGCATGAGATGGAAACAAGGGCCCTTTATTATTATTTTTTGTTATGGTTTGCACAATTTGCAGAAGATCTCTTTGTGAAACAAAGGGAACGTGTACACCACATGCCACACAGAGACACACACCTACCCTCATAGAACAAACATAGAATGGCAGAGTGATTGATCCACAGAAATGACATGATGGGCTTGGTTCTTGAGTGAAAAAAATGGCTTTCTCCCCCCCCCCCCCTTCCCCCTTCCCCCAAACTGGCTGTTTTGAAGGGCATCTTGGAAGGAAACAATCCAAATTACTGTATATATTTATGTATACGTCTAAAAATTTTAGTCAAAAAAATTGACCCCCAAGAACCTGGATTGACTTATCCATGGATCACTGTAAGCACTGTATTTTAACTGTTTTTTTTTTTTAAAGAGGAACCATCCCCTTCTCTGAACAGAGTGGTGAAAGGCAAGAATTTAGTCCATCCCAGGAGAACCTAAAAGAATCACTGACCACCCCCCCCCCCCCCCCCCCAGTCTTTCTGCCAGTGCTGCTTCTGACCTTTTTGAATGCTTTGGTGGGAAGATGGCAGCAAAGGCAGCTCTTTGGCAGTTCCCCCTCAAAGGAGTGCAAAATCAAACTTTGAAGGATTTGAATAAGACATTTGTTCTGGGTTAAAATAAGGGAAAGTTATCACATTGAAGTTAAAGACTATAATCACTACTAACATAGGGCTGAAACAGATGACATGCTGTGTCTCTGATCCAGTTTTTTTCCAGTGCAAAAAGAATTGGCAAAATGCCACTCCTTTTTATGTCGGAAAAAGGACGGATTTTCTGATGCCGCCGTGGCTTTTCGGCACTCCTGCAGCACGCGGCTTATAGATGCTTTGTCACCAAAGTGCAGCAAAGCTGCCTGCTGTCTGATTGGGTGGGCAGCATGACACCAGCTTGGGGATGATGTCAGGTCAAGCGTTGTCTAAACACCTCATCTCCACACCGCTCCCAAGCCGGTGTATTGTGCTGGTATGTACTGGCCTATAGTCACCATTTGACATAGTTTTGCTTTGCTTTGTCCTTTATGACATGCCCCTATGTTTTACTCTTCACTTATCCATAGGTCATATAAAAATCCATGTTTTTGGCCTTAAAAAGCTGCCAGTGACTTATACTTGAGATCAACTTAAAATCAAGTGTGTACGGTATTATTTATTTATTTGTACCCCACCTTTCTCCCCAAAATTGGGACTCAAAATGGTGTATAGTCTAAAAACAAAGTACAATTTAAAACTTACTAAAGTGACAATTAAAATGGAATTAAACTATTACAATAGTAAAACAGATCATTTGTTTTAAAAAGCACTTAAAAACCATACAGTTTAAAATAATATAACACCCCCAGAACATTCTTTAAAAACTTTCTGTTTTAAATGCTTGTCTGAACAGGAAGATCTTAGCCTGCTGATGGAAGGACAACAAAAAAGGGGTCATTCTGGTCTTCCTGAGAAGGGAGTTCCAGAGTCTTGGGGCAGCCACTGAAAAGGCCCTCTCTCATGATCCCACCAACCATACCTGCAGTGGTGTTGGGATGGCGAGAAGAGCCTCTCATGAGCAATAGCGATAGAAATAGCATTTGCATTTCTATACCACTTATCAGTGATGTCAGCACTCTCTAAGCAGTTTACAATCTGTAAGCCAATTGCCCCCAACAAGATGGGTACTCATTTTACTGACCTATGAAAGGATGTAAGGCTGAATCAACCTTGGAGTCCTGGGATCGAAGTCACAACCTTGTGGCTGCAGTACCGGCATTTAACCACAGTGCCACCAGTGCTCTTTAGAATCTCAAAGCCTGGGCCAGTTCATACAGGAAGATATAATCTGCCAAATAGCCTAAACATGAGCCATATAGGGCTTATAAGTCATAATCAATGCTTTGAATTGTGTCCAGAAACAAACGGACAGCCAGTGGAGCTGTTTCAACAGGGGCATTGTGTGGTTTTAGTAACCTGTCAGTTAACAGTCTGGCTGTAGCTCTTTGGACCAGCTGAAGTTTCCAAACACTCTTCAAAGGCAGCCCCAAGTAGAGTATGGCGGGGTATAGGCCGCCAGAAAGAGGCACGTCCCCTGCTCCTCTCTTGCTCTGCAGGAGTGCGCAGCAACCAAATTGTGTGGCGCTCCTGTGCAGCAGAAAAGGAGCACTGGGAAGCGGCTCCTTTTTGCAGCACACCTCCGCTGCCCCAAAGCGCCAGTGATGGTGTGGTGATGTCACAGCTGCGCTGCCCCGTTTGGAGGTGGTGCAGTTGTGACATCACCAGTACGCACCACGTCTGGTGGGCGCACTGCAGCTGCAGCGCCTTTGTCATGTGTGAGGGCTGCCATCTGTTCCAGGCCTATGTTACAGCAATCCAAATGGGATGTAACTAAGGCATGTACCACTGAGGCCAAATATGGTATGATGCTTTCTAGTGGATTTATCGTGGTTTAGGTGATTTGGGATGCTTTTGCATCCAGTTGTTATTTAAAACTAGATACAGAGTGCTATGGTGGTTTGTATAGTAGACTACGACCCTTGGGGACCAGGGTTCAAATCCCTGCTCAGCCATGAAAACTACTGAGGAGGCCACAATCTTTAAGCCCAAGAGGAAGGCAATGGCAAACTTCCTCAGAGTAAATATTGTCATAAAAATCTAGGAAAGGTTTGTCATGCACAACAAAAACAAAAACAACTTGGGGCGGCCTGAAGAACCTAGATACAAAAGAAAGGTATTAGGGGATGCATGCATCACATCAGCTGTATATTTCCCACCCTGCCTTAGACTTTAAAAAAAAAAACACCATGCAACAAAGCCACAGTAATCATAGTTTGTTCAAAAGCTATTCAGTTTGTGCAAAAGCTGTTCTTGCAAGTCTGAATAATTTTACCAAGAATATGAAAAAAAATGCTCATCATCTGACAGAGAATTTTTAAAAAAAGGTTTTTCACTCTTATGTGTGGGAACAAGGCAACTGAGAATTTGTCAGAATATAGCAGAGTATCTGGTGAATCTTTGAAGCGTGTTCACAGCCCTCAGCGAAGATAACAGCAGAAGGATGTCTTCCAGAAATGATGGAATGCAGGTCACCGGGAACTATCCAGCTTTCACTGCCAGGCTTCTGCTGACTAACGACCAGACAAGCCAAGCTCCCGAAAGTGCTTATCTTTATTTACAAAGTGCAAACCAAATAACCAACACAACTTTTACTATACAGAACTCACAATCCACTCTTCTCTCAAAAGCCCACAACAATTATCGGAAGTCCCTGAGTTTATATAGACCCAATGCCATGTGGTCCTACAAACTCAGCCTCTTCCTGTCCCACACAGAAAACTGTCCCCTTGTCTAAACAGACACATGTTCATCTTCAGGCTTCCTGCACACAGGCAGTAGAATGACCTTGTTGCTATGATTAGCAGCTGTAGCTCATCAGCTTTGTCCTCCGGGTGCTGACTGCTCATGGTCACCACACATCTAAACATTTCGTGTTAGCTGGCTTTTAACCCTTAACAGAATTTACATCCCTACTGTGTTGTATCTTCCTGTCATAGAAGTATTAAAGATGAGGAGCCGATAAAGAAAAAAATAGATGACAATCTTAAATAAGCACCCCCAAAATGATTGAATACACTGGATTTCAAATCCAGGCTTCTAAGATCAAATGACTAGCCCATGAACCTGGGTTGATAAAATCTATCACATTTGTGTTTTTTTCCTCTCAGAATCTCAAGTTCCTTTTTGGGGGGGTCAAATTTATGAAGAAATGTATTAGAAAATTCTTCTCATGCACTGGATCAAATGAAATTCTCACCCATCCCTATATATAGCATTATTATTCCTTTCATCATTGTTAAGTATGACAGTTCCGGTACAAAGCAAAACTGGCAGCTCATAATGGTTGTGTGTCTGTAATCAAAAAGACCCTTAATTATGGTGCTAAATATAGTTTTTCCTCTCTTGATTGGAATTTGAGGTTTCATTACAACTCTGGGAATTGGATGCTGAGTCTTTCTTACAAGCAGAAAATGACAAGTCTTTTTTTTTTAACAAACAAAGCCCACCAAACTTTGAAAGGGCTACTATTCCTCCCAGTGAAATTAAACAGGGCCCTAGTGATTGGTACATACCAGAATCCTCTATGGCAGTTTCAAATGCATAACCTAGAGTTATGCACTTATGACTGTTACGTAGGACTCATTCCCACTTACAGATAAATCGGTGTGTGATCCGAATCGATGGATCGATTCGACACCAGATCGTGGTTTACACTACACTTGCCCTGACTGCACTTTCTGTCATTTTCTGGCATCAAAATAACAAATGAACTGATTCAAAATGATTCAGCTCCAGCTGGCTGAAGGGCAAATTTGAATCTATTTTGATCCGCTTGTATTGAATCGATTTGGTGAAAAAGATGTGGGAAAAATCAGGGTCAAAAAGATGTGGATTAAATGAGTCTGGTGCATGCTCCCCCTCACCGAATCGCTTCAGTGAATCAATTTAAGTGGGAACCAAGGTTGTTTGAACCAGTTCAAACTGAATTGCAATCCGATGTAAAAGGTAGTGAGAATGAGGTCGTAGTTTAGTTTAAACATAAATGTTTTTCCTCCCCTATCCCCACTTACTGGGCAGCAGCTGCTGTAATGGATGGGGGGTCTGTTTCCCTGACTGATGTTCCCACCCATCGCTCTCATGTGAATAATTTCTGGCACAAGAAAGAATTGTGATAGGGACCCCACTTTTGCCTGTCACACTGGTGAACATTCGGGGTGGGAAGGAGTTGAAGTGAAGTGGGAATGGCTTGCCTCAAAGCCACCTCAGTGGATAAATGTGAAAACAGAAACTTCTGTGTTTGCACGTATGCCTCTTAGGCACTGAATTATGCTGTTCTTATACCAGTGCAATTCACCCAGTTGTAATGTTGTTTATATTGAACTCAGTGAAATTTCAGAATCATAGCAGCTACACAAATGGAATTAAAACAACAACAACAACATGGAGTTTACCATACAGAGAAAAACTGGAAGTTTAAACAGGGTATATCCCATGAAAATTGCACAATTACTATTAAATCGCAATTAAGATTTTCACACACAATGGTCATTATCCCAAGAATAACCAGGAAAGAAACAGCAACAAATAATTCATGGGATTTTCCTGTGAATGATTTGTTGCTGTTTATTGCCTGGTTATTCCCAGGTTAATGGTGTTTTAATCATTTTTGATTGTGGCGTCATGTGAAAAACTTTAGCACAGTTGCACTATTTTCATGGGATATTTCTGGGATAATGGTACTTTATTCACAATATTGTGTGAAAATCTTAATTCTGAATGTGAGATTTTCACAGGATAAACCCATTTACACTTCCAATTGTCCCCGTGTGATAAACTCCATTGTGATGATGATGATGTTTACCATTCAGCCTCATCATCCTGCAGGCTGTTTTCAGTGGTTCACATATTAGACTCTGGACATGGTGGTCTTACACTTCTCTGCTTTAGATGGTATTACAGTACTTCTGTTGCAAAGGGCTCAATTCAACATTTATCTCAACATCTATTTTCTTATTCACTAATCACCTCCACATTTTCCCACCAATCCATACTTTACTATTGCTTCTGTTCAAACCAAATGTCCTAGTACTCCCAACTAGCTTGTCCAGTGGCCATGCTGTCTTAGGAATTCTAGAAGTTGTAGTTTAAAAAGTTACTTATCCATGGTCTGTAGCAAAGCCGACAAAATTGTTCCCTATGAGAGGCATGGAGACTACCTATATACAGTGTATCATACTCTAAAACACTAGTTTGTCTTTATAGGTCTTTCCTGGATCCAAACTTCTATTCGGGTGAAAAAGAGAGGAATACACTATATACCCTCCAACTGTCCTAATTTGGCAGGGACAGTTCCAATTAATCTTCTGTCATTCTACTTTTTCAGCTGATGACCCAGTTCCTCACTTTTCTCTGTTTCCCCCTTTATCCTCAGCATACCTCAGTTGCTGCAAACTGAGTTTGCAACAGTAGTTTCCTCTAACTCGACAGAGGAGAGAGGAAAGGAAAGGTAGGCATCTAACCCACTCCAACTGACTTAGGCAAAAGCAAAGTGCTGCAGCCTCTCCTAGCTTGTGTGATCTTCCTTGTTAATAACTTTTGCAAACGTTACTGTACTCTGATGTTGCTTGGTCACATGTGTTCTGGTTTTCATCTGTGAAATGCTGGAGTGTAGGCATCTATAAGAGCTGAACCATATAGGAACAAAGGCCGTTGCTAGTATTATTATTTTAATGCCATTTTAAAAAGATAATTCAGCTGAGGTTTTTCAAGATGGATATTTCCAAAACCATTATTTAATTCAAACATTCTCCTATGGTTACTACCCTTACCTCAAGGCAAACAAAACACTGGCTTTCATCTTGGGGCATTAGCTTAGTAATTAGCTTTTTAAAATCAGAAAGAATACCCCCACTGTATTCTCTCTGGACCATGCCATGCCGTTATCCAAGCTCTGTTGTTAGAAAAATATACTGGGGGGGGGGGGGGGGGGGTTGAAGCAAGTGTCCTCCCTTCTCCCCTGGCATGTTCTTTTTTTAATAACCACTGGCTCCTCTAAACAAAGGATGTCTCTCTGCCAAACCACAAAATTCAACCCAGCATAATTTATTTGATCCACTGTCTCCTGAACCCTTCTTAGTGGAAATCTTACTTTGGGAACTTATTTCTGGCACTGGGAATCTTAAGTTTGTACCAGACAATGACAGAACAGGAAATGTCGTAAGTGCAGAAGAGTTACAATCATGCCCATAAAACCAATATACTACTGAGTGGGAAAACTCAATTCTTCAAAGCCCTACCACCATCCTCCACTTTTTTTGGTGGGGGAGAATGGGACATAATCACAACAGTTATCAAGAACAGCTCTCTTTCTCTCCCAGGGGAAAATTTCCAGCTAGGGAGCTGTCTTTATCTCATAAATTCTGCCTAATCGCTGGGAGAGTCCAGAACAACGTTTATCACATAACGCCACTGCCCAGTTTTGGACTGTTTTGATTCTTCTTCTTTGCTTTCTTCTTTTTCTTTTAAAACATTTTTCAGCCTTCTCACAGTGGAATGTATGAAACAACTTTTAATGACTTCCAAGAGAACCCTGATAAAACAGTTTTCCAGCAAGTTAATATTTACAGCTTTGTATTAGAGAAGGTATTATGTTCCAGTCCTCCGAGGTTCTTTGCACGTCTAAAGCAGGGGGACTTGGCTGCAAAAAGACTCTTGCTGCTGGACTTATCTGTGAAAGGCACACTGAATCGAAAAGTCGACCAGAGGGCTGCTGACCAGGCAGTGAATGGAGGCCAATACAGAGCTTGGAACTGTATTTTTTCCTTTTCCTTTTTTGGGTGGGGGGACAACAGTTTCCAGAATTCCCACAGCCAACTTGACACACTCCTAGTGAAGCCAAATTGTGCTGCCAGAGTGTCCCCGGAAACACAATTCTGTTTAAAAACAAGGTGCATGCTCAATGTGTGCCTTGTTTTCAATGAAAACTTCAAAAGGATCAGTTGCCACTGCCTCTAGTCATCAGTGCAGCCTCTGGTGGCTTTGGAAGGGGGCAGTACATTGCATTCTGGTACTCCTTTTCTATGTTGGTAGAATTGCATGCTTCAGTGAAGTAAGAGCCTATGCTGATTGCTGCTGGTAGGTTGTCCCAAGTTAAGCAAGCTGTTGCTGAGGAGCCAACCTAAATGTGCCAAACAGCTACTGGGTACCATCAGTAGTGAGGGGTGACACTGGTGAAGCATCTGTCTGAGACAATGGCTTGTTGTTGCTGTGTACCTTCAACTTGTTTCCAACTTATGGTGACTCTAAGGCAAACCTATCATTGGGTTTTCTTGGCAAGATTTGTTCGGAGGAGATTTGCCCTGAGGCTGAGCACATGTGAGATGCCCAAGATTACCCAGTGGGTCTCATGACCAAGCTGGAAATCAGAGTCTGGTCTCCAGAATTGTAGCCCAGCACTCAAACCACTACAACATGTTGGTTCTCTATTGACAATGGTAGTGGTCCTTTATTAATCTAACTCTGAAGGAGTTAGTACTGTATAGAAGAAGGCAATGGTAAATCACTCCTCACTCTTTTCCTTTGAAAACTCTTTCATGAGACAACCCAAAATGAAACAATAGATAATGCTAAAAGATGAAACTGCTGGATGAGAAAGCACTCAAAGAGGCACAAGGAAATGCTGCTATAGTATTTCTGATTTGTATTCATGTGTGTGAAAGCTGAACAATGAAAAAAGCCAACAGGAAGAAAATCAAGGCATTTTAAATGTGGTGCAGAAGAAGTGTTCTATGGATATCATGGACTGCTAAAAAGATAAATGAATGAGTTCCAGAGCAAATGGGCCTGAAATCTCATTAGAAGCCAAGATGACTAAATGGAGGATTTCATACTTTGGACATATCATGAGATAAGACACACTAGAAAAGATAGTAATGCTCAATAAAGTGGAAGGCAAAGAGGAAGACTGCATTGCAGGTGGATTGATTCAATCAAGGAAGCACTTGCTCTGAGTTTGCAAAACCTGAGCAGGGTAGCTGATGACCAGGGCTCTTAGAGGTCTTTCATTCATAGGGTAAATTGAATCAAACAAAATTATGCTAGATTGACTTCACAGGTCAAAGTCAATTTGATGGACAAAAACAACAAAAACATCTCACCTTTGGAGGTTTCCTATCTTTATTCTAGAGATTTAAGGGTTCTATGGAAGGGTATGTGATGAGGAGAGAAAGATTTCCAAAAATCAGGAAAAAGCACCTTCCATGACTGGAAACATCATCTGCCTGTCTCTTTTGTTTGTGCTTCTCTGGATGTAACAGGCATTTATCTCATTGACAAAAAACCGACTGCTCCCCAACAGGATACATGCTTCGGAGGGCCACTTTTCAAAGTCAGAAGCTTTCCAACTTTGAAAAGCAGCCTCTGAAGCATGGCTGGGACTCAGGATGCAGCCGCTTGGCGAAATCGGTGATGAATTACGTACAATAATTCCTGGTAGCATCCTGCAACCTGACTGTATCCCATTGGGGAGCAGTCATTTTTTTGTCAATGTGATAATTTCCTTATTGTCTGTGACTGAGGAAGGATAAATCTGTCCATTTGACCAATTCTCCATATTTAATTTTTTAAAAATCTTTAAAGTCTCCATCTCATTTATGAAAAAAGCTTTGGTAAATTCTTATTTTTAAAAAATGAACGGAATAAAAAAAATCTCAGCCATTCATGCATACCAAATTAAATAAGTGTAGCTATTGCCATTATGGATTGGATCCCATTGTACTTATTTGTCATATAGTTGTTAAAGATGCAAAGGGGATGGGGAAGATACAAAGGAGGAACAAGAAACATTGTTTTCTATACTGGACTTGAAAGCCCTGTAACATCAATTTTAGAATATTTTAAATGTTAAATATGCTTTTAAGTCCTCTGTCTGAATAGGCAAGCCTGTCTGTTTTGCTTTCTATCACATGCATATTATTGAAAAATCCTTTACCATATTTTATGAAGATATGTATGGATTTCATTCAGTTAATCAAATCTTTATTAATACACTTCATTAAGTTTTATTCTGACTGTACTCTACTTGAATGCAGCAAATACATTGCCAGTCTATAGCAAGCACAAACAACCTGGTGCCATTCAGTTTCCAGTCATCATGGTAATTGTTTGAGGATTATTGGAGCTGTAGTCTAAAACATGACACCTGTCAGATGGCCTACAGTATCATTTATTAGAGTGTCATTGCCACCAGAATTCCTCTAATCTGAAATTTCAAGGCAAATTTAGGAGGCTGTTCTTTCTCAGATGAAACAGAGATAAGCTTAGCATATTTCTAAGTGCAAGATATCTAGTTTTGACTCAACAATAATTTACTGTTGGGTTGTTCACAAATCAATATTTTGAGATAATTTTAATTATTCCTGTTTTGGTGACAATATGAAAATTCTGAAGCAAACCAGAAAGAATTTGAGCAACATTTTTGAGGACAAGCCTTGGCAGTTAGGCTGTTGCTTGTCATTGTCCAAGAGTTTGCACCAGTGTCATGATAATTTATTAGCATGAATAGAAAATCATTCCCCACCCCATTAGGATTTTGCGCAACATCCGTGAAATTACAAATCATCTGCTTGTTTTAATGCCAAAACTTCGGAATCTTGCTTTTTTTTGGGGGGGGGGTGTTCTACAATTCTCAGCTTCCCCATTCTTATTGAGGGATTCTGAGACCTATAGCTGAAAAATGTAACCCTTCCAAACCCACTTAGTTTTATACATTGGACTAAAGTCAACAGGAGGAAGCAGAGAGTAGATTGGGGAGAAAACCAATGCTCCTCTTTCTGATGAGGTCTTTGGGAAATGCCATTGCTAGGTCACCATGGCAAAAATGTAGAAAGGAGAAACAGTGTAGGGGGAACATAAAAAAAAAAAAAACCCTCTGGGACAAATCCAGGGATTTTATGAGTAGGAGGGAAATATCTTTGCTTTCAATAAACATTATAAAACTCATCACAATATGAATTTTCTCCTGCCAAATACTTAAAGGCTCACAAGGGATTGTTGTCTGATAAAAGAGCTGAGCCAGGTTGCCAGAATTGTGGCATCACATGTGTAAACTGTTTTAGGGAGGCAGGGCTGCTACATAGCTCTTGTGATACAGAAACAAGGAACATTTGACATGTGCATCTTCTCTTAAACCCTGTTGATACCAAAGCCAGCTATTTAGGCCAGCAAATTCAATCCCCAAAGAGAATTAGTGGGAGATGCTAGCAGTCCAGCCAGGCCTCTCCAGATAACTGAAACTGTAGAGCTAATAAGTAACACAATACAGCTGGAGTTACTTGTCTCAATTATATTAATTACCAAACGTATCTAGTGGTGGTCTGGATTAGAAGAAGGAAAACACATTTGAGAGCCAAGATTGCTTAGCTGTAAATTGAGTCAGCGAAAGATCATTCGTGGTTTGATTTGGTTGCGACTATGGCGCAAAACCACAGTAAGCAACTCAGGTATTCATAGAGCCATCAATGGCTATGGTGCAGGGCTCAGAAAAGTTACTCTTTTGGACTGCAACTCCCAGAATTCCTCCTGCCATCATGCCCATTGGTCATATTGGCTGGGAGGATTCTGGAAGCTCTAGTTCAAAAATTAACTCTTTCAGCTTTGCCATGGGAACTCAACCATGGGAAATGACTACTTATTGAATTGTTGTCTGGACTCCACAAGGCATGGAAATAGCATACAAATCTCGATGAATACAGCATATTTGGCAGTGATATCTTTAGCCCTCTGCTATCCCACTTTTAAAAATGCTTTTAAAATCTCCCATTTTCTCTCTCTTCCCTCACTTTCCCTCTTTGTCCTCAGCTTACTTCCACTGCTGCAAATTGAGAGGCTGAATAGACCGGTGTTAAATGCCAGCCTTGGGGCAGAGTGGGAGCGTAGTGTCTGCCTGATGCATGCCCCAATGCTGCCCTGACACCACTGTCACACTGTGCACCCAACCACACAGCAGGTGGCATCATGGCGCTCCACTGGCACTGCATCCAGATGACACAGCACCAAAAGGAGCTCCGGAAAGTGCTTCTGCAATAGCAAAGGTGCCTTTTCCCCAGCGCAAAAAGGAGCAGCATTTTGCTATTCCTTTTAGTGCCAGGGAAAGGCCAGATTGGGGCTGCAGCATGTGGTTGCCACAGCCCCAATCTGGCAAGAAAAGGGGTGTCACAGGGCCGCCTCTTAGGGGCCGTCTATTGAGCCCCTGAATTCAAAGTACACAAGTTGTTTGCACTCACTTTACTCAGTTAGGGAGGAGGAGAACAGTGGTCAGAATATTGCGCTTTCCAGTAAGCCCAGGCCAAAGCAAAGAGAGTGTGACATAGCCAAGATCACCCAGTGGGTTTCCATGACTGAACTGGGTTTCAAACCCTGTTCTTCAAAATCATTGTCCAATGCTCAACCTATGCCACACTGGCCCTCTCATGTGCACTTTTTGCAGATGAATTTTATTTTTCAGAACAAGGCTGCGCAACTGTGGACCTTTGGACTGTTTTTTTTCTCCTACAATTCCCATCAATCCTAGTCAACATAAATAATACTCTTCCCATTCACACTCGATTGATCCCAAACCTGTTACTATTTCAGATTTACTTTAAAAATGTACAGTCAGCCCTCCACATTTGTGGCTTTGACTTTTGTGGATTTGATTATTTGTGGATTTGATTTACTAAATAATTACTATTATTATTATTTATATTCTGCTTAATCTCAAGGAATCCAAGTGAATTACAACAGTAAAACAAAATACAATAAAAAGAGAAATACGTTAAAAATTCCAAAATTCCCATCCCTTCCCAAATCATGAAAACATAATTAATGCTAAAAAGAGATTAAATCAAACAAGACATTAAAATCATTAAATACAATAGCAATTAAAATGAAATAAGGGTTTCTAGTGGGGTCTGGGTAAAATAAAGATAAAAATGGAGGATAATGGAAGAAAAAGGAAGGGGGGATTAATATGTTTTCTCTAGGTCCTCCAGCACGACTCTGCTGGAAGACATAGAGATTCCTAGAGAATTCCTCTTGGCACTTGTAAGTCCTCCAGTGCAAATCTATGGTAAACCTCTGGCGGATGCTGCTCATACAGTTGCGCTGGAGGACCTACATATTTTTAGACAGGTATTCTCACAGGTTTAAAAAACTGTATTTTTAATTTGTGGTTTTTCCACTTTCACGGGGATCCTGTGGTCTAACCATAGCAAATGTGGAGGGCTTACTGTACTTATTTACCCAGCCATTTTAAAATGTTTTGTTGGTTTGTTTAATTTGTTTTGCTGTTATTATACATTTGATTTGTTTTGATTGCAATATTGCTTTATGACTTGGTTGCATTTTATTGTCATGTATTTTATGACTCTTATATACCATCCTACTATTCTAGGAAAGATGTTTGTATCTATTATTGAAATGATATATTTTGCTTGCTATCCCCCACTGAAGATATGGCAACCTGTAGCAAACTAACCTCAGAACCTAGACAGAACGGGTTTCAACCTGTTTCTTTTCAGCGCACCTTTCAACATGAGGCGTTGTCTATTTGCATTAGGAAAATGGTAACAAAAGAAGACATGCTGGATGATAGGAAATAAAGAAGAACTTAAAAGAGTAATTATGGCATTAACATAAGGGTCAGAAGGTAAAGTGCTGCTATTATTAAGATAACATCTCTCTCAGACAAAATGCAGTATTGTATTTTATCAAAGCCAGTGGAGTTCATGTTATACCCCATCATCCATCTTGTCTAAGTGCTACAGATGCCAGAGTGAAAACTGGATAGAGCACCTGTTCCTTTCATGGTTGTGTAGAAGAGAGAAGCAACACCTGTTGAAATTTTTGATTCTACACAACCTTTAAAGTACAGGAGCCATTTCCAGGTTAACTCTGGCAACCCTATACCAAACTATTGACCATTATATGGGAGAATGGTAGGAGTTGTAGTCCAACACATCTGAAGGATGCTGGAAAACTCTTCCCTGGTGAGCATTATTTTAGTGTTCCATATATTTGTGTGTATGTGTGTGTAACTTACAATGTTTGGGTTTCTTAAAATGTCTCTCCACACATTCACATTTTGGGATATCCCCTGGGTCATTTTGGGCGCAAACAAGCCTTTTTAAACCAGGCAGAGATACAGAAATTGACTTACAGTTGACTTTCTATTTAAAAAAACAAACACATTTTCCAGATAACAGCTTCAGGGGTTAAAAATGTGGTGAAAAAGTATTATTAGATTAAAGCAAAAAAGAGCAGATTACAGGTTGGGAAGACCAAGAATCTTTTGGTTTTCCTCCAGAATTGCTTTTTTGCTTAAACTACGTTGCTGCCATCAAGTGTGTTGAATGATGCTATACTATTGCTTTCATTGAATGACAGTAGAATCATAGATCTGGAAGAGATCACAAAGGCAATCTAATCCAATTCCCTGCCATGCAGGGATACACAATCCAAGTACTCCTGACAGATGGCCATCCAGCCTCTGTTTAAAGACCTCCAAAGAAGGAAACTCCACCTCTCTCCAAGGAGTGTGTTCCACGGTCGAACAGCCCTTACTGTCAGGAAGTTCTTCCTCATGTTTAGGTGAAATCTCTTTTTCTGTAGTTTGAATCCATTGCTTCATGTCCTTGTTTCTGGAGCAACAGAAAGCAAGCTTGTTCCAACCTAAATGTGACATCTCTTCAAATTTTTAAATCACCTCTCAGGCTTTTCTTCTCCAGGCTAAACATACCCAGCTTCCTAAGTCACTTCTCAAAGGGCATAGTTTCCAGAGCCTTTAACATTTTGGTCACCCTCTTCTGGACATGTTCCAGCTTGCCAATATCCTTCTTGAACTGTAGTGTCCAGAACTGGATACAATATCCCAGGTGGTGCCTCGCCAAAGAAGAATAGAAAGGTACTATTACTTCCCTCAATCTAGACACTATACTCCTATTGATGCAGCCTAGAATTGCATAGGCTTATTTAGCTGCTGCATCACACTGTTGCCTCATGTTCAGCTTGAGGTCTTCCAAGATACATAAATCACTTTCACATGTACTGTTGTTGGGCTAGGTGTCCCCTATCCTATATCTGTGCATTTCATTTCTTTTCTAAGTTCTAAATATAATACCTGACATTTCTCTCAGTTGACATTTATTTTGTTAGTTTTGACCCAGTGTTGTTGTTGTTTTTCCAGAACAAGACTCATAATTTTGGTATCTGGAATAAAAAAAAAAGTTGTACTCCAAAATCTATAGTTTTTAATAGGGTACTTTTCTACCCCAGTCATTGCAATATATTGGGACAAATTCTGATTCTTTAGGGAAACACAATTCTGAGAAACAAAAGTGATGTGCTGTGCTCAAGAGTTTAGCTGTAATCATGTATTAGTCCTTTCCCTTTCTTCATCATTGTCAACCTGAGATTAAACAAGTCTGTCAGATTTGTCACACAGTACAAAAACCTGCACACAAGTGACAGTGAGTGGAGTTGCCCAGAGCAAAGATGCTCTGACAGGTCTTTTGTTTGCTTACATTATCTCATGAAATATTATGCCGCAACAATCATCACCATCTCTCTTCATTCTGGATGAAGTGAGCATCTAAAGTAGGTGTGCCTCCAGATGCTTTAGACTAACACTCCCATAATGCCTCACCTTCACATATCCTCCAACACTTCAAAAATGAAAGCTGGGACATGTGTGGCAGAAGAATATCAGAATATGGATAAGATGGTAAAACATATTAACGAGGAAGAACACATATGCCAGGAGAGGATACGGTAGTTTGCTTTTGCCTCAGTCTCCAGGGAAAAGCAAGATTCTGTTCCCTCATCTTAACCTGCCTTTGCTGATTTGAGTTCAAAATACCTTTGCACTGTAGAGGATTAGATAGAGATTATAACTAATGATACTGTAAGTAGATCAAATAACAGTAAACAATATAAGAATATAATATGGTTGTTAGTAGATAATACATTCATCTTAGAAACAAAGGAACTGATGGAAAGAGTTGTGCAATAAGCTAAGCAATTATTTTTAAAAAGTAATTTCCCAAAGTTTGTGCTTTACTATCACTTCATTTAACTAAACATGTGGACCAGGCCTCTGTGACAATAGGGCAAATGCTTAGCTGCTACTGAAAAGGGGAAATGCATGCCTAGCATCTCCTTCTCTCACCGTAATATCTGATAGAACTATTCTTATGAATCCACTATGCTTTTGCCATGAAGTAATTTTTAGATATTAAAGAACTATAAGGTATGGAGACTACACTACACAGTTATAGTGCTATGATTCTACTTTAACTGCAGTGTTTCAATTCTGTTTAATACTGGTTTTAGCAATACAATTAGAAGTACAGTGGGTTTTTGTTATCTGCTGGGGTTTGGTTCCAGGACCCCCATGGATAACAAAATCCGTGAATGTTCAAGTTTTGTTAAATATAATGGCATAGCAAAATGGTGTCCCTTATATGAAATGGAAAATCAAGTTTTGCTATTTTGAATTTAATTTTTTTAATATTTTCAATCGGTGGATGCTTGAATCCGTGGATAAAAATCCATGGATAAGGAGGGCTGACTGTACTTAGAATTCTCAGCCAGAGAACTTTAGTGCCTCACCAAACTCCCCATTCCACAGGATACAGCTATGGTAGTTTAAAGTAGAATCGTAATGCTTTGACTGTGTAGTGTGAAAGTGCCCTAAATGTGGGACTGTCCTTTTTGGTGGCAGCCACATGTCACCTTGGCCCTAAGAGCCATAGTCTGGAACATTTTATTTCTCTGTTTCTCTCCTCCCCACTGCCCTTTACAATAAACCCTGGGGGAGAGAATACAATTAGGTTGCTTTCTGCAAGGTCAGCTCAAGACACTTGCCTTCATTCAGAGTGTCTTGTGTCAAGCTGGCTTCATTACAGATTCCTCTGCCTGTGCAATTCACCTAATCTTTCTATCTCCAGAGCTGCTGTCATGAACTCTTGAACCAGCCTTTCCCAGCATAACTTTCGTACCTCAGAGCACTTCCCCCGGTACCTTGAGGCTAGTGGAAGCACCCCAGATCAGCGCAATAACAACAAAAAAGAGGGTCCAGATGAAAATCAAAGTCAGTGGATTAACTTTAATGTAGGCAGTTTGGATGACTACTTGCCTCTGATGGTTATTAGGTTTGACTTGCCCAGTGGCAAGGGGTGACCTGGAAAGGTTGTCTTTGTGCCTTTTCCTCATTATTAAAGTCTATGGGTCAGAGGCTATAGTTAGGGTTGGGCAAAGTGACATCAGACAAATCTAATTGTCTTTAGCGTGATTTTTATAGAAAACATTAATTAAGGACAGAGCCTTGCTCCAGTGACCTATGGGCAAAGTGTTGTCACTCAGGTGGTTCTGCTGAATGAGCAGGTATATAGCTCATGATGCAATTAGATAATGAAAATAAGAATTATGAATCTTAGAGCAAATCTACTCAACAGACTAAAACCAATTTAACTACCATTCTTTCTCTATAACTGTAAGGAAACTCAGGACTCTCTGAATGGTTGCGGACACAATTCTTTAAAGCCATTTCAGACTATCATGGTACAGATGCTATAGAAGAAGCCAAGAGAGTTAAATTGATAAACCTGATAAATATTAATAGTATAGATATACACTTATGGCAGGAGAGGGAATGTGAGGTCTGTAGGACACCAGTTTTTAATGTGCCCATCAATACCTTAGATTCAGTTTTTAATGCACATCAGGTGTATGTACTTTCTCTTTTCAGAATCATAGAATCAAAGAGTTGGAAGGGGCCTCATGGGTCCAATCTTTTGCTCAACACAGGATTTCCAGCTAAAGCATCCCCAGCGGGTAGCTGACCAGCCTCTTTTTGAAGTTCCATTGCTAAACTGCTCTTATTGTCAACATGTTCCTTCTAATGTTAATTTGAAATCTACCCTAGTTCAAACCTGGTCCTACCTTCTGGAGCAGCAGACACCAAGCCTGCACCCTCCTTTCTGTGACATCCTTTGAGGTATTTGGAGTGCAATCATGTCATTCCTCACTCTTCACCAAGCTCACCATGCCAAGCTGAACTAGTCATGATCTGGACCTGTCACAATACCCCAGCCTGACCTTCCTCACAGAGCTATTGTTATAATATTATAATGATGAAATGGAGGTCTGACCATATGTGATCTCGTGAACTCTTTGGAGGAAGTTTGGGATTAATAAATAAGAATTATGTTTGGAATCCTGTTGGTGAATTACGATGGTGTAAATCAGACTTACACCTCATCGTTTTTTTTGTTAGTTGCAGAGATCAGAATTCTGTTCTGATCATATAAGAAGCAAAATCCCCACAAACCCACTTTCTCAACAGCAGCACTCTCTCCAACATAGTCATTTCCATGTAGTCAGAAATGCATCAGCAAGGATGAATCCAGTTATTTTCCTGGGGCTGGGTGCACTGCAAAGATGTCATCTCCTGAGAATCCAGAGATTCCTGTGGATGTTTGTCACAGTGTATACAGCTACAAGAAAATAGCTGGGCATGCCTTTGTTCATCCTCCTTCTCTCTGATAAAATGGAAATGGCTGTGTTTGGGAAGAATGCCTTGCTTAAAAGGTGGGTTTGGGGGATGTAGCTATGGCCTAGCATGGCATAGTGGTTTGAGCATTGGACTACAAATCTGAAGACCAGGATTCAATTTCTGCTCAGCCATGAAACCCACTGGAAGACCTTGGGACAGTGACATGCTCTCAACTCAGGAGAAGGTAATGGCAAACCTTCTCTGGACAAATCTGGCCAAGAATGATAGATTTACCTTAGAGTTGCCATAAATCTGAAACAACTTGAAAGCACACAACACACACATGGACGTACATAGACTTCCCTGATACAGGATCTCAGCCACTATTTCTTTCAAATTCATGCCAACAAGTATAAGAAGATCTATCATCCATTTCCTCAGACTTCCTCCATTTCCCACCCCCAAGTTCAAAAACAAATACAGACATTTTGCACATTTTTTCCAAATGTGCACATGTGGTAAAACACATTTTTTTCTTTCATAGATTGCAGTGCAGTTCCATAAATGAATGGATTTCCAACTGTGAATATTTAATCTGAATAGTGCACAAGTGAGTTAAACTATTTTAAAAAAAACCTTCAAGGACTGAATTTCTCAGACATCTCTAGAGGCTGCAGTCTTTATTAAATTTACTGTCAAAGCAGCCATCAGTATTTTCATTCCGTGGTATATAGAAACAACCAGTTCAGACTGAGTCATTCTTGATAAAATCTTTCTCAATACCTCTTCCTGTTTCCTAGCCAATGTTCTGTCTTCATAGTGTATTATAAACTTTTTCACAACCAATTTGCCTTCATTTTATCACAATGGGGGAAGTTCCCCAAATAGTGCTCTAATTCAGACCTCAAAATGCTGCTTTTAAAGGATAGTTGCTTAAAGTTACAGTGTTATGTTGCTCCTTACTAGTAAATTGCTATCGTTACAACTATATTTAATTTCTTTTTAAAATACCCGTAAGAGTACAAAGTACAAAGATTACCAATGATTTTCCAAATGTCTGCACCAGGTAAATGTCTCCACCAGAAGTAGTGTTTTAGCAGTAACAATTAAGACAATATTTGTAACACTATCATTTGAACAATGGTACCACTCACCCCATTATATTCTAAAAGGAATGATTTCGGTGAAATAGGTGTTGCAGCGAAGCAGATAACTGGGAACATCATTATTCCAACAGTAATACTCTTTCATGTAATAGCATCACCTATAATGTATAGCTTCTAATCTTGGCTCTAACATTTATCTGCAATGTAACTTAATGTTTGTAATGGGACAGGTTTATGGTATGCATTACTTATGTTTGATTTTTAATCATTTATTTTTGTTGTCAGGATTTCATTGAACTACAAGGTCTAGGTTTGTGTGTGTGTTTGTGTCTTGCCCTGAACACAGGCATATGGGAGAGCTCCAGGGGAAATGAAGCACCACTTAGCCTAAAGTGGTTTTCTCTTTCTTTCTGTTTCTCATCTAGTGCCTGGAATGATAATCTTAGTGGAGAAGCTCAGAAACCCAGACAGTATATGCAGAGACATGCCAAATGCAATGCTTCCACTGTTCTTCTAATGAATAAAATTGTTGGGTTTCCAGTCCCTTGAGGTCATAGTTTAAGCATCATCATCATCAATCATTATCATTGTTGTTGTTGTTGTTACTACCACTACTACTGATGATGATGCCAGGAATGCTAATGCCAAGAAATTAGCATTCTATCTTTTAGTTTATCATGTAGATTTCAAATGTACATTCAATTCACAAATGATGGGACTAAGTAGAAGAGGAACTCTGATGCTGTATGTATTACAGCAGGCCCACACATTACACAAGTGCCTATTATGCAGTTTCAGTAATATTCAACAAAAAACTATGTTCTGTCTAGTTATCTTTAGGTCCTCCAGCATGATTTCATGGTATATGTCCATTTTGGGTTGCCTTTTCTGGGGCCTAGCCGGCCGGCCAGGCCCCTCGTGGCTCTCTGAAGCCGCCGGAGAAAGCTGTTGTGGGCAACAGAGCCAAAGAAGGAAGCCTCACCATGGCGAGGCTTCCTTCTCTGGGGTCTAGCCAGCTGGCTATGCCCCTTGGCTCCATCGCGGGCAGCAAAGCCATGGAAGGAGGCCTCACTGCGACAAGGTCTCCCCCGGCTTTGCTGCCTGCGATGGAGCCACGGAAGGAGGCCTCGCCACGGCAAGGCCTCCCGTGGCTCCGCCGCCTGTGGAGTCCTGGATGTGAAGAGTCCCAGATGGATCCCTTCCTTGTTTCCTTTTTTTGCTGGACAAAATGACAATTTGAATTTTACACAGGATAAGTCTTGAAGTGTGAATAGTCTTGGAAAACTGCAGGGTTTTTGAAAACTTTCTTTCAGTAAGAAGAAAAAGGATAAAATTATTGTCTCCTTTGAAAAGAAAGGAAAAACTTGGCAGTCTTGGAAAACTGCAGGGTTTTTTTCTCTTTCAGTGAGAAGACAATGGCTAAAATTATTGTCTTCTTTAAAAAGAAAATTTGCAAAGAATTATACCTTTAATAGCCCCCCCCCCCCCCCCCTGTTTCCCACCCGGTGTCTGGGCAGCCCCCCCCCCCCCCCGCCCCATCTCCTTAGGCAAGCAATACTCAGAGGCAGTTTTACCAGTTCCTTCCTCTGAAATATAGCCTACAGCACCTAGTAATCCTTACTGGTCTTCCATCAAGGTACAATTGGTCCTCCATATCCACAGATTCTGTAACCATGGATTCGGTCATCCCCACCTTGAAAATATGTTTTTAAAAAATGAATTTGAAAAAGTAAATCTTGATTTTACAATTTTATATAAGGGACATCATTATACTATATCACTGTATTTAATGGAACTTGAGCATCCACAGATTTTGGTATCTACAGAGGGGGCCTGGAACCAAACTAATAGATACCAAGGGTTCACTATACTAACTAGGGCTGACCCTGCTTAGCTTCCAAGATCAGAGAGGATTTGGTATCTTTAGGGTATTTAGGCTTTCAAGACCCAGGCCTAGTCCAAGTGAAAAGTGCTCCTCCTATGCCTGGAAACTGAGTTATATTGCCACTCACTGACTGAAAGAAAGTACCTTAGATTGCTTTTCTGAACATTCCTTTTCTTGACTTTAAGAATCATATACAACAATGTCTGGATATATTCCTTTTTAAAAGGCAGCTCCCAGAATCAGCCAGCCAGCCAAACTGTGATCCAAGGAGATTAGCACATGTCTATTTTTGCTCAGTCTGGGCATGGACTGGGCATGGGCTTGAACAGGCGAAAACAGATCTCATTGCACATCTTTCCCCCCAATTCAGCTGCATTGCATACACAATCAGACTCCTGATGTACTTTTTGAACCTACAATACTTTCCCATCCTTTGAAAAGTAGACCAGGAGTCCGGATTGGGTACATGATGCGGCTGAGTTGGGGGAAAAAGGTGTGTGATAAGATCCATTTTTCACCCATTTGCCCATGCCTGGATTGGGCAAAAATAGACATGCAATAATCTCTCAAGGGTTGATTTCTATTGATTCTGCTTCTGTCCTGGGGCTTTTTTTAAAAATAGGTAACAACACAGGTTTTTAGCAGGGCCTTAGGGAGGTCATTCTTTTTGGATGAAAATATGCAAAGTTTCATTGACTTAATTTCTGTAAGACAGCATCAGGTTGCTGCAGAAGCAAACAATACAAGAGCAGGACCAATAAAAAGGAGGGAAAGCTGGTAAGTCTATTTGAACTTCTTAAGTTTATGTATTCCTAAAGAGTTAATGGTTAGTGGCACGTTTTCCCCCATGTTACAAATTTAGCAAAGCAGAAACCATACTTTTTGCTGTTCCTTTCCCACAATCCTTGCTCAGTGAAAAGAAAATCTTAAATTGCTAGTTTAACAATTAAATGGCTTTTCTCTGCTTGCTTCTGCAATGTATTCTTTGTGGTTGAAGCAAAAATTGCTTACAGACGATCCAAGTTTTCTTGTAAAGAGTTCATACCAATGGGATATTTTAAATATTTAACTGTGATTACTAAATTTTATAAGTGTCTGCATGTCTATGTATGTAAGTAAGTGTGTGATCTAAGTCTTAGCAATATTTCTTCTTTTGAAAAGATAGGAAAAACTGCACCAAAAAAAGAGAAGGCAGTTTAATTATAAATGCCTTTGTGCCTGTTGAAAAGATGGCTGACTGCTTCTACTTTTCATGCTCCAAGCACTGAGTTCTGCAGATACACTTCAAAACTGGAACTGGACTTTGCCAGGATCAACACAAACAAGAGTTTCCTACTGGCCTAAAGTTAAATATTTCAGCATCTGATTAATTTTAATGAGAGAACACCCACTGAAAACAATGGAAAGTATTTGACTAGGGCCATGGCTGGATTCCAGAATAGAACTGTTCCACCAACTATTTTTTTTAAAAAAATCTAATACTAAATCAATGCATAATTTATAGTCACAATCTTTCAAGTGTACCTTTTGTGAGATCCAACAGAAGTCAATAAGAGCTACATAGAACATAAAATATAAGTTCTGTTTATTGGAGTTTATTTGGGAAATATTCTTGATTGAAAATAATAATCTTTTTACAAAATATTATTTTATTAATATTAAGTAAAAGATTAATAGAAAAAGAATAAAGCATATGTACATAGATTTAATCAGAATACATAAAATATACAATACAAACATCTGTTCATTTTCTGTGTTGTATTCTCTTCCAATCACTGAGTCTGTATTGACCTACTCCCATCTGAGCATAGGTTATTACTATACCTTTTTATTTCTTCTTCCTATATCCAATTCATGCTTCAAATTTCTATCATAATATTTCCCATATTTGTTCCATTTGGTATTTCATTTTTTATAGTGAAAATCCACTTATACACACTTGCCACATAGATAAACACAGCCTACATCTATTCCATCTACCTACATGTGTATACAGTGGGGCCTTGTTGTCCACTGGGGTTTGGTTCCAGGACCTACCAAGGATACTAAAATCTGTGGATGTACAAGTCCCATTAAATACAATAGATTGTAAAAAGGTGTCCCTTATATGAAATGGTAAAAAACCAAAGGTTTCTTGATATATTTTTAAATATTTTCAAGCTGTGCATGCTTGAATCACTGGATGAAGAATCTGTGGATATGGAGGGCCAACTGTATTTAGATATCATCTTAATGTTTTATAGAAGGGGGTAAAAATCAAGAAGTGAATGACTCTCCTATAATTTTTCATATCGCTATGAATTAACATTTTATAACATATAAAATCATAGCATGGGAGTTCAAACATGTCCTGAACTGTTCAGAGTAATCTCAGAATATCAATATGCCAAAGTCTGGCACAACTATGCTAGCTGTAATTGTAGTGTTGTGGTTAAAGGGTTGGACTGAGACTTGGGAGATTCATGTTCCTGTGTCCACTGAAACATAAAACTGACTGGGCAACTTTGGACCAATCTTACTCTCTTTTAGTCTAATTTACTTCACATGGTAGTTTCGTGAGACTAAAAAGTGGTAAGAAGAAAGAAAGCCATGTATGCCAATTTTGAGCTCACTTTGTTACCAATAAAATAGTTTACCACAGAATCATAGAATCGTAAATTCTGTTTACCATCCCTGTTGTAGGTAGGCACACACAGCCATAATAGGATTTTTTTGCCACCTTAATCTTCATTGCACTGTTTACTACAGACATGCTGCTGTGATGTGATAATGAAAATCTGTGTTTCCCTAGCTCTCTTTCACTGTGCTACCAATGCTGATGTTGCTAAAAACCTTCAAGTAGGCAGAGGGTGAGAAAAAAGAAAGGCTGGACAGGCATAAAAAGACTTTGTAGAAAGGTGCTTCTTTAGCAGGGGCTCTGTTTACTGAGGTATGGCTATACTAACTTCTGTAGTGGTTTGAGTGGTTTGTAATTAAGTTCTTGTTTTAGTGAGAACAAAGGGGCAAAAACAGTCCCTTGTCTTAGCTAACTGCTTTTCGCAGCTTCAGTGTTTGCCCTTTATGTATGTATGTATGTATGTATGTATTTTATTTAATCTCTATCCTGCTTTTCTTCCCAAAGGGACCCAAGGTAGCTCACAATAACAATTCTAAAAACATATTGCAATAAAACAACAAAAACAGCAGCTAAAAAAATACACTTCAAAACTGTACTCTATCGAACTTCCGGTTGTGATGGCGCCTCGTTAGGTCGATCTCCGAGGTAGCTGCGGAGACGTCTCGGCCAAAGCGGTGCCCTGGACCCAGAAAGGGATTTCTGCAAGTCCGGGAAATTGCCCTGACTGTCAGGTCAATCAGAGGGGGCTCGACGGAGGACCCTTACTGCTTATGGACTGAGAAATCCTCAGAGTAAGTCCAACCGCTACGTGGGGAAGACTGAAGAATCCATAGCAGGGGTCTGTGAGAGCAATCCACGCTAGTTTATGGCAGGAAGCGATTCGTTCGCACAGAGGCGCCACCAATTTCTGATTTTACTGAGCTACAAAGAGGACTTTTGGATTTAAGGCTTCCAAAGCCCAGTAACATAACAACTACTTAAATTACATTGGATTGGGAGAAGAAGGAAGAAAATACTTAGTTAATATTAACTTTTGAATATTTTGGATACACAAAACAAAACACTCAGTTGCTCAAAGACAATATCTTTTTTGGATCCGGAACTGACAGAGCTTGGGAAAGTCCGGTTTTGAATTTGGAACTTTTCATGCTTTTGACTCCTTTTACGTTACTTTGTTTGCCTCTCTCGGTTTGTAAAGACATACAAGACATGCAGCCTAAGGTTTAAGACTGTTTGGGAAAAGAAAAGAAAGAGTTAACTCCTTGGGTCTGAGCACATACCTGAGAAAAGCCAAGGACACACGGGGGAGAATCCTCAGCGGAGGAGGAGACGCAGCAGCACCAAGGTCTCTGGAAGGGAGGGGGAAGAAGGAGTGAAGCGGAAGGAGTGCAGCGGTCAGAGATATCCGGAGAAGACAAGGAGAGACGTGCAAGAGCGGCCCCGGAAGTATAGTTGGAGGACTCATAAACATAGAGACGGCGGGAAAGAGCGTCGCGGGAAGGAAGAAGAAGGAGGAAGGAAGTGTGCTAATGGGAGAGCAGTAGAGAGCAGGAAGAAAGAAAGCCAGAGAAAGAAGGGCTCTTGGAGGACTAAAACAAAAGAAGACTCAGCGGGGAGTTAGAACAAGGAAAGAGGGTGACAAAGAGAATAAAGCAACACAAGCTTCGCGGTAAAGAGGAAAGGAAGGAAGAAGAAGAAGATCTGAGACATTGGGGGTTAGAATTTAAAAGAAAAATAACGTAATTTGTGAAATATATAAGAGAACTATTGTATTATAAGCCAATAGGGAACAAAGTTATAAGAAACGAATTGGAAAATTTGTGAAGTAGTACTAGAGATAGATATTGAATTTTAAGTAATAAAAAAGAGTAGAATATAGATAAGAGGGAGAAGAGAGTAGAAAAGACTATAAAGTAAAGAGTACTTGTGAAACATAGGGGTTTGAAAAGAAAACAAAAAGAGAAGGAAGTGTTTTATTTTTCCTTTAATAATAATTAATAGTAAGTAAGAGACGCAATTAGAAGTGCTATATAGTTCAGAAAAGGAGAAAATTGTCTATGGTGGTAACATTACAGGGGGAATAAAGCCTAAAATTATAAATAAGATTTTGGCTGCAAGGGGGGATAAGAAATAACTAAACTGGTGATATTGTATGTAATTTGATTGAATTCCTAACCCCATAATATTATATTTCTCCTCCTCTCTTCCTCATACCTCTCTACTTGGGGTGGTGGTGGGCTGTTTGCTTAACATTTTAAAGAGAGAAAAGAAGAAGGTGACAGGACTAATATGAATACCAGACAGCAAACTCAAAAAGCAAATCAGTCAATTCCTAATCAAAGAAAGCTGTCTGTTGATAAATTACAACCCCAAGAAATGAATCAACTCTTACTGGACAAAATAGAAAGTCTCTCTAAAAATCTCTCTGTAAGCTTGGCAAAAGAGATGAACAATTTTAAAAAGGAGATAAAGCAGGAGATACGGGCGGATTTAAAGGAAATTAATGAGAAAGTGGACACCCTGATTCAAGACAACCAAAAAATTAAACAGAGGGTTGATATAGTTGAATTCAGGACTGAAAAATTAGAATCTGACTTTGCGAAGCTTCTACTAAAAAGAGAAGAAGAACTGGATGAGAAAGCGGTATGGGAACAAAAGCTAAGAGAAAAATGTTTAAAAATCAGAGGGCTACCGGAAGAACAAAATGAGGATCTGGCGGAAAAACTAATAAAGGAAATTGCTAAATTTCTAAAGAAAGACCCTATTTTTTTCGAGGAAGAGATCGATAAATTATACCGCATAAACTCTTTTGTTGCAAAACAAAAAGGCTGGCCCAGGGATGTAGCAATTTATTTTGTGAGGAAAAGGGTCAGAGATCAATTCTTAGCAACACATAATAGCACGCCGTTTAAATATAATAACCTGGAACTAAAAATTCTGAAAGATGTGCCTGGAAGATTATTAAAGAAGAGAAAAGAATACATCACTTTAACTACATTTTTGAGAAAGGAAAGTATACCATACCGCTGGGAAACACCAGAAGGTTTAACCTTCTGGTGGAATCAAAAAAGAATTAAAATACAAACACCGGAACAGGCAAAGACCTTTCTAAGAAAAACCTCTGAACGAACACAAGAGGGGAATAGTTCTTCGAGCTCAAACACAACGAAAAAGGGAAGAAAGAAGAAAGAAAAAGATGGAAAGGAAATAGGCATCAATCTGCTAGACCCAAGATATAAAGAGAACGAAGAAGAGAACGAGGAAGAAGAAGAAGATACTGGAGAGGAGGAAAATCAAGAGTCTGAGCAGGGTGGTCTAAATAACTCATTTTTAGATTTACAAGAAATCAATTCAGAAGAGGACCGGATCAGGAGGGAAGAGGAAAGAGAGGAGGCGGAAAGACAATTTTGACAAAGCATTTTATTGAGTAAACTCCAACTTTATTATTCTCTTGTTTTCTTTTAAATTGAGAAATCAATAAATAAATTTGGAATAGAATAAAGAAAGAAAATCGCTCTGTCTGTATGATTTGAAAGATACAGCCCGAAAATGGCAAATCAATTAAAAATATTCTCCTGGAACGTACAAGGATTAAATACACCCCAAAAGAGAAAGAAAATATGTCACTATTTGCATAAACTTAACCTAGATGTGATATGTCTGCAAGAAACGAGAATCAAAGAAAAAGACAAAAAGCATTTAAGGTTTGTTAAATTAGGTCAGGAATTCATCTCGGCCTCTAAAAATAAAAAAAAGGGGGTAGTTATCTATGTAAACACAAAATATGAAGCGAAAGAAATTTATAACGACCCGGAAGGACATTATGTAATAGTAGAACTAAATTGTAGTGAAGAGAAGATATTAGTTGTGGGAGTATATGGTACATTAGAAAGAAAAAACAAATTTTACAAAAAACTCAAAAATACAATATTAGGGATAGAATTCGACTCTCTGATAATGCTAGGAGACTGGAACGGGGTAATTGACCCCAAATTGGATAGATTTTCAGAAAAAAAATTGAAAAAACAACAAGGGAAATTACCAAACGAATTCTTTAAGATGATGAATAATTTAGTTATAGAAGACGTCTGGAGATGTAAAAATGGTTTAAACAAGGATTTTACCTTTTTCTCTAATCCTCATAAATCCTGGTCACGAATAGATATGATTTTAACATCTGTACATATGATACCAAAAGTAAAGAAAGCAATTATTCTTCCAAGAATTCTTTCAGATCACAGTCCGGTGCAAATAAATTTGGTATTAGGGAATAAAACCCCCAAGTGGAGAATAAATAACATATTATTAAAAGACGAGGAATTGGCTAAAGAATTAAAACAGAATATTAATTATTATTTTGAAGAAAATCTGGATAAAGGTACAAATGCTCAAATGGTCTGGGACGCGCACAAGGCGGTGATAAGAGGATGGCTGATTAAAAAGGCATCAGAGATTAAAAAGAAAAAGAATGAGAATTTGGAAAAACTAAATGAGGAATTGAGAAAGAAGGGAAAAAAATTGAAAGAGAACCCTAAGGATCAAGAAACTTTAAGTAAGATTAAATTTTTACAAAGTCAAATTTCAAATATAATGGTTGAACAATTGGAAAAGAAAATTAAATTCTCTAAACAAAAATTTTTTGAATTTGCAAATAAACCAGGGAAATTATTAGCTCATTATATTAAAAAAGAGAGAGCAAAACGCACCATAAGAGTGCTGAGAGAAGATGATAATCTGGTGGTGAATCAAAATCAAATTAAAAATTGTTTCTATAAATATTATAAAGAACTCTATAAGAAACCATTGGTTAAGGAGATTAAAATTAACAATTTTATCAAGTCTTTGCAGATTCAAAAAATTACGAAGGACCAAAAAGCAATTTTGAATTCTGATATTACACCTTGTGAGATCTCCCAGGCCATACGAAAGAGCAAAAACGGGAAAACACCGGGTCCAGACGGATTCACCAATGAATATTATAAAGTGTGTGAAGAAAGTTTAGTGAAACCCCTGATAGAAGTGATGAATGACTGTCTAAAAGGGAAAATTCCCCCAACATGGATACAATCTGAAACAACATTAATCCCAAAAGAAGACAAAGATTTGACATTAACTAAAAATTATAGGCCGATAACATTGTTAAATTCTGACTATAAACTTTTTGCCTCAATTCTTGCGGAAAGACTAAAAAAAGTATTAAGTGAATGGATACATACAGACCAATCGGGCTTTCTTCCTGGTAGAATGATCAAAGATAACATCAGAAGCATTATAAATTTGATAGAAATCCATAGTAAACGAATCGACAAAAAATTGGCTTTATATTTCATTGATGCCGAAAAGGCCTTTGATAATGTGAATTGGGATTATATGATTGAATTATTAAAAAACATAGATATGGGGACAAATTTTATAACGGCAATAAAAACAATATATGACATACAAAACACCCGATTTGTAGTGAATGGAGAAAGAACGGAAAGTTGTGGGATTTTCAGAGGGGTCAGACAAGGGTGTCCCCTATCCCCACTGTTGTTCATAATAACCTTGGAGACTCTGCTGAATCAAATCAGACAAAATAAAAAAATTGAAGGGTTTAAACTAAATGGGGAGGAGTATAAATTAAAAGCATATGCTGACGACTTAGTTTTGTCTATAGCAAATCCCAATGAAAGTATAGATGAGTTATCGAAATTATTAAAGAAATTTGGAAAGGTAGCAGGTTATAAAATAAATTTTGAAAAAACAAAGATTATTACAATGAATATGAGGAAGGAAGAGATAGAAGAATTGCAAGAAAAATCGGGTTTTCAAATGGTTAAAAAAATTAAATACTTAGGAATTAACATAACGAATAAAAACATTGATCTATTTAAAAATAATTATGAAAAGATATGGAAAACAATAAAAATAGACCTACAAAATTGGGAGAATAAGGTTTCGTGGATTGGCAAAATGGCAATTGTCAAAATGACAATACTCCCCAAAATGATATTCCTATTTCAGAACATCCCAATAATAAACAGAGACCAGATATTTAAAAAGTGGGAAAAAGATTTGTCGAATTTTATTTGGAATAACAAAAAACCGAGAATTAAAACCAGTGTATTACAGGATGCCACAGATAAAGGGGGCCTCGCTGTCCCAAATTTGAGATGGTACTTTTATGCATGTGCGCTTGAGTGGCTTATGGACTGGATAAAATTACAAAATAAAAGGGTAATAAATATGGAAAAAATTCGAATTAAAATTTGGTCTTCACGGATACCTTTTTTATGATAAGTTAAAACTGGACAAAAATTTTGACAATCATATAATAAGGAAAAATTTATTGAGGATTTGGAACAAATATAAAAAAATATGGTGTCCGAAATTACCACTCCATACGTCACCAAACGAAGCTATATACAAAAGAGAGATTCTGAAAAAGGAATACTGGGTGACATATAAAGATTTATTAAAAATAAGAGGGAACGAGGTAACGATGAAAACACAGGAAGAGTTGATTAGAGAAGGTCTATCTTGTAACTGGTTCACTTATATGCAATTAAAGGAACGTTTCCTTGTAGATCTGAAAGAAAGAGGATTTGGCTCAATGGAAATGGGATTAGAAAATATACTGAAACTTCCAAAAAAACAGATTTCAAAATTATATAGTACAATTAGAAAACTGGAATTAGAAAAAGAGACAGTTAAAGATTTTATGTTAAAGTGGGCAAAGGATTGCGAAGAACAAATTCAGTTAGAATCATGGGATAAGCTATGGCAAGTAAGGATAAAATATACACCGTGTGTTCTTTTAAAAGAGAATCTATATAAAATGATGTATAGGTGGCACTTGACACCATACAAATTAGGGAAAATGTATAAAAACAATAATCAGAAATGTTGGAAATGTAAAATGAATGTGGGGACATACTTACACTGTTGGTGGAAGTGCAAAAAAGTAAGGAAATTTTGGGAAATCATACACAAAGAAGTTAAAAAGATGGTAGATTTTGAAGGGGGTTTGGACCCAGGACTGTATCTTTTAAATATCTCAGACAAACTAAAATTAGACAAAAATAAAGACAAATTAATATTTTTCTTGATCGTGGCGGCGAGATTGGTTCTCGGGAAATATTGGAAGAGTGAAGAAATCCCAAATTTAGATGAATGGAGATTAAAGGTGATGGAAATTTGTGAGATGCAAAAATTAACCATGTTATTAAGTAACGAGACATTAGATATATATTATGGGGTCTGGAATCCATGGAAGGAATATATAAGAAACATGAAAAGAGAATGCAAATTATATAAGCTCTGATGGAAAAATGTATTGAGATAAAGGAATATTAAGTGACTGAATGTGTAGATTTAGATTAGATGTAAAGAAAGTATCTAAGTATTATTATCTTTACTTATAGATCTAATGGATAATAGTTAATTCATACAATGAGAGTTAGTTATAAGTGATAGGATATGAGTGGAGGGAATTTGGATGTTAGCCTAAGGAAGTGAAAGATAAAAAGGGACTGATATAGAATGTAAGTAGTAGATATGTTAATTGTGATAAGCATAGGCATAATATCGTTTGTTTTGTGTTTGTTTTGTTTTTTGTGTTTTTAATCAATAAAAAAAAAAACTGTACTCTATCAAACAGGTATCCACTGAAGTTTGGTTCCAGAACCCCCCCATGGATACCAAAATCCATGGATGCTCAAGTCCCATTAAATACAATGAGGTAGTTAAATTGTGTTTCTTATATAATATGGCAACATCAAGGTTTGTCTTTTGGAATGTATATATTTTTGAATATTTTCAAGCCATGGATGCTAGAATCTGTGGCTATGAAGGGTTGACTGTGCTCAGTGGTTAATTCGGAACAGGTTTTTTTCTTTCCCAAATAAAGCTTTCTAGGCCATTTTAGAATTAAGTTTTGAAACTCTTATTTGTGGGAAAACCCATGTGAAGATTTGAACTGAGCTTGGAAAAGTTATGTTTTGGACTGTAGCTACCAGAATCCCCTAGCCAGTATTGGCCCTGGGGATTCTGGGAATAGTAGTTTCCAAATCAACATTTCTAAGCTCTGGATTTGTACATGTCTGAAAGGATATAGTACATCATAAGTAGATAATTGACTGTCTTCCGGACCCACCTTTTTGTACATGGCTCTATTTCATAGGCCTTGGCAATTTAATAGAAACAAATCAGATCTCACAACCTGAGGTATTCCCATTTCAGATGTAGGGCTGCCAACTGATCAGATAGGGAGGGACCATTTAGCTTGCATTTCAAATTAAACAAGATTTTTTCCCTTCACAGTATGGAAATACACATTATCACCTGCTAATGTTTGCAGATCAAGTTCCCTTTTAAAAAAAAATGCAGAACCATGTGCCAATTTAAAAGTTGTCAGCTTTATTCTGATTAAACATGGAAGCAACTGCTACTAATCCCAGTGGAACTCATTTCCAGGTAAATGTGTTGAACTCTTGCAGTGTGAATCTGCAAAAAACAATGTGATCACATTTGCGGCAGTGTAGCCATGCTCATCTGTTACAGAGAAACAAAGAACTTTGTGGCTCCTTAAAGACTTTTTTCAGGCATAAACTTTTGTGAATTCATCAGCTGGCCAATTATTATACAAATGCTTTGTGGACAAATCAATGGACTGAGAGGAAATATGAAGAGTATAAACATTTATACTTTAGTTTAACCATAATAATTTAGAAATATAGTAGAGTGGAAGCACAGGCACCATCCCATATTAGCACCCTGTATGGTGACAATTGTTCTACTTAGGTCTCAGGAACTTCAATTGAGCTGAGCTGAGAGTTTGAGATTATAAAACAGAGAGACTAGAGAAATATAAATGCCAAAAGTACAGACAAAGACAATTACCTTTATAATGACTATTAAGCCACAAAGGAAGATTGGAAACAGCTGAATTAGAATATACCCACAAACTCTAATCCATCAACAGTGTCTTGAACAGAGACAATTGCTTCCTGGCACACTACAGATATTAAACAGTGGGCCCTTGGTATCTACTGGGGTTTAGTCCCAGGACCCTCCCGTGGATACCAAAATTTGTGGATGCTCAAGTCCCATTAAATACAATGGCATAATAAAATGGTGTCCCTATATAAAATAACAAAATCAATGTTTGTTTTTGGGAATTTATTTTTGAAAAAACATTTTCAAGCCATGGATGGTTGAACCTGTTGTTGCAGAATCTATGGATATGGAGGGCCGGCTCTAACAATGATTAACGCCCCAACCTTGCAAGGACGCTCTTAGCCAGTTTATCATATCTCCTTTCCAGATCTCACCCTGCAAATACCACATTTCAAAACTCCCTCCACCATTCATACAGTCATCCATCCACTTGGCTTTAGGCAACATCTTTCCTCCTGCCTTTGTCCCCCAATGATTATAGTTAAAACTGGACTTATCACCTCACCACATATCCAAAAGTTTTGTATTTCTATGGCTATTCATACAGTCTGATAATAAAGGTCCTTACAGGACACCAATTAATTGAATACATCTGAAGAAGCAGACCAAGTCTACAAAGCTATGCTACCACTTCTTTCACACAGTTAGTCTCAAGGGAAGTACAAGATCTCTTTGCATTAACAAACAGTAATGGAGTGGTGACACAGATACTGGTTGGCATCCTCTCATTGAGTTATGTGGATGAAAGTCTAACTTACCCCAGAATGCATAACTTAATTTTTTGGCTGTTGCAGAGATCAGAATCCTCTACCAATCATACAGTGACCAACTCCTGCCCCCATTCATGTTTAGATCCTGTAGCCATCCCAATATAGCAATTTACTTGCACAGTGAAGAAGCATCCAACTATGTTCTTATAGCTGGAACACAGCACTGACATCATCCCCCAGGATGCCTGGAGGATCCCTGGACAGTCTTGGAGGATATCTATCATCATGTATCCAGCTATAAATGTTGCTCTGCTGCACTCTGTGATACCTTCTCTTTGAATCAGAAATGACCTGAAGCCACACAACAACAACAAGAACAACAACAACAACAACAACAACATTCCTTTAATACAAGTCAGGTGATTCTCTCAGCATGGTGTAGTTGTTTGTGTGTTGGATTAGGACACTGGGAGACCAGGGTTTCAACCCCTGTTGGCCATGGAAATACCCTGGATGATGCTGGCCAAGTCACACTCGGCTTTAGAGGCTGTTGTTGCTACTGTGTGCCTTCAAATCTTTTCCAGCTTACGGCGAACCTAAGGCAAATCTATCATGGAGTTTTCTTGGCAAGTTTCTTCAGATGGGGTTTGCCATTGCCATCCTCTGAGGCTGAGAGAGTGTGATTTGCCCAAGGTCACCCAGTGAGTTTGCATGACTGAGCCAGGATTCAAAACTTGGTCTCCAGAGTCACAGTTCAACACTCAAACCACTATACCATATTGGTTCACTGGCAATAGCAAACCCCACTCTGAACAATTCTTGCCAAGAAAACTTCACCTTCTCCATACATCAGAATTGATTTGAAGGCAATAACAATATGACTGTAAATCATAACCCTTGTTTTCTTAAAGTAGAAGCTTCCTCTTGACAATCTGTGTTGACTTTTAAAAGGGATTGTTGCTGGAATAATTTGTTAACAGTAGCAACATATGTACTCATATATACTCAGTAGGAATGTGTTTTTGCTAAAACAAAAGATTGTCATCAAATGACTGGCGGACTGGGGCCCCTTTTAAATTACTAAAAAAAAAAAGACATCTTGTTTCTGAGGAGTAAACTCAGGTGGAAGAGCTGCTGTATAACAGTCCTCCCTGTGAAGGAGGCTAACTTGGGAGGCACAGAGAAGGTCCTCTAGCATTTTGTCACTGCTTCCCATTGTTGGGAAACAGGAGAGAAAGTAATGTATCTCACAAATAGTAATTAATATTTGCAAGCAGAACATGAGCAACAACCAGTCCCATCTCACCCACATCCCCACCCTGGGCCTAACAGAAAAATAAAGCAGCCTTAGTTGAAAAACATAGGAAGTTATCTATACAAATATTAAAAGCTTCCTAACATCTTATGAGAGGTTTTGTAATGTGCTCTTCAAACATGGAGGGAACAAACCAGAGATTACAAAATGGAGGACAAGAACATTCAGACTAACTGAAGTTTAATTGATGAAGGAAGAGGGAGGATGTGGCTGAGCCTAACAAATCAGAAATCACGTGTTTACAAGAGACAAACTTGCATCTACTGAATTTTTGTTGTTGTTAACTGCCTTAGAGTTGATCCCGATTCATGACAACCTTGTGGATGAAACATCTCCAAGATTCTCTGCTTAGATCTTGCAAATTCATACCAGTGACCTCATTAATCGAGTCCATCCATTTAGCACTGAATACAACCATGCTAACTCCCACAACGCAGGCTGATGCAATTGCCTCACTGTGCCCAAATGAAAGCATTGGTTGTTGTTGCCAAAATGGAAGTTTGCTGTTACTTTCCACCTAGCAAGGCCTTATTTACAATTGGTTCTGGGGTCTGAGATATTGGAAATAAACAATTAAGAAAGCAAGATGTGGTCTTTCTTCACAGTAAAGGACTCCCTTTGGAATGCTGCAATGGGCTTTTTTCCTATGGAATTTGCTGAATCAGCATGCTAGGAAAACCCCAAACTCCCTGGCAGAGTCTTATGGCAATCCCTCCTTACCACTGCGGTCTTGAACAGATGTTATGATTGTCTATGGCAGGAGCCAAATGTTCGTTCTGTCAGATTTGGGTCATACGGGAGGATTGCTCTTTTCTCTCTTGCCTGTCCCGCCACCCCACCACCAATAAAAAACATGAAACAGGCTGAATGTCAAAATGAAACAATGCATTTCAACTGAAAAGAAACATGTCAGGCTTTGCTAGTTAAACTAAATCAGCACCATGAAGTCCAACATGACAAGAAGGAAGAGTCTACTTTTGCAATGATTTTCTAGCCCATTGCAAGGATCAGTTCCATTAAGTGGACAAAAAGCTGGTGCTTTCATTGAAGGCCAAGGCCCTATTCAGATGGTAAAAATAATTCAGGTTGAATCCAAGATGAAGTGGTGTCCAAACTACATTATTTCTACAGAGTAGATGTAACCCTAAATTGCTTGGCCTAGTGTTGCTCCAGAGCACTGTGGAGATTTAAATATTGGGCAGTTTAAAGATGAAAATATCCGCTATTCAATTATAATTGTAATGTAATAATGATATATTTCCATTATTGGGGGAAGAAATTAATTTTACAAGTACGTAACCAGTTATTTGTTATTTGTCACCAGTTCCTTCCAAGGTCTGGATTACTAGCTGCTCAGTCATTAGGAACTGTCAAAGAGAGAGATTACTTGACTGTCATTTAATATTGTATTGTACGTATGTATTTTTGTTGTTGTCGTTGTGAACCTTTATATTGCTTTCTGCCTTATGGCAACCATAAGGCAAATCCATCATGGGATTTTCTTGTCAAGATTTGTTCAGAGGAAGTTTACTATTGCCTTTCTCTGAGGCTGAAAGAGTGTGACTTGTTCAAAGTCATCCAGTGGTTTTCCATGGATGAGTGGAGATTTGAACCCCAGTCTCCCAGAATTCTGGTCTGACTGAAAACAATAACCATATTGGCTCAATTGAAAGTACAGTGTGCCCTCACCTTATGTGGGGGACTCGTTCCCACATAAGGCAAATTCCACGTATGATGAAGCCCCATTCATTTGAATGGGCACGCCCCCATGGTGCATGTCCCATTCACCATATTAGGGCTCACCATCGATGTGACTTCAAGTCCGCGTATGGCAAGCCCGCGTACGGTGTGGGCATACTGTAAACAAAAGTCATTTAATAGGAAACATTGGGGAAAAAATGATTTCAAAAACACATGGAAATATGTCTATGTGGGCACATGTTGACAGAATAAATAGTTCTGTTCAAAAATGGAAAGAGGGATGACTTTAACTCTGCAATGGGGTGTGCCCATAGGAAAATCCACAATAATCATCTTACGGTAGGACAGAGAGAACTACGTAGTGGAAGAAGTTACTCCAGCCAAATTTCATCTCTCTTCAGCCTTGATCTAACCTTCCAGCTCCATCCAGTAAACCCACTTCTCTTTTTCCTGCTCACCAGCACCTTTCTGTCACATAGCATCCCAAACATACTAAGCTGTCTATGGGGGGGGGGGGGGAATAAGTGCGAATGTTGTGTGTTTCTATCTCTGTGGTGGGGAAATGCTTCGATTAATACATTTTTTCCATGCCTGGCTGCATTCCATAATTTATATGCAACAATGAGGTTGTGTTTTCTGAAGACAGAAAACTTTGGGCAAAATTGTTCTTTGTCATAAACCTGTAATTTAAAAATTATATATATTTGTGGAGCAAGTCAAAGCAGGAAATGCATTCCTTAAGTGGAGAAAGATATTTTTGAAATAATTTTCTCTAAAGAAAACTAGACTTTCAAATAAAACCCCAAAACACCTTATATTTCAACCTAACATTTCTAAACAAATCGGCCACATGTAATAGGGCAAGGTTTGGCAATGTAGTGTACAAGGTAAAATAGTGATGGATCCATAAAGTCCACAGGATTATAGTAACATAACTTTATGAAAAACTAAAGATAATGGAGCATGATCAAGACTTTGGGAATGTTCCTTTTTTGAACTACATCTCTTGGAACACATTAGCTGGTATGCCCAATGGCTATGCTTGCTGGGAGAATCTGGGAGTCTTCAAGAGCCATTTTTCCAGTCTCACTGGAGATGCATGGACAATAACTCTTAACAAGTCTTTCATGCAGTTCATGATCTTATGAATACAGTCGGTCCTCCTTATATGCGGATTTGCCATGCACGGATTTGAGCATACGCGCATGGCAGATCCGGGGAAATTGTCCCCAATGGCAGCGCACGCGCACCGCCATTAGAGACAAAAGTCCCTCTCCTCCCCTCCTCTCTCCCTCCCTCCCTCCCTCCCTCCCTCCCTCCTACCTATCTATCTATCTACTTACCCTCCCTCCCTCTCCCCCTCCCTGCTTACCTGCTCCGTCGCCGTGCTGCCACCTCCTGCATCCTTGCCGACTCCACCTCCGTTGCCGCAGTTCAAGGGCCGGGTGCTGCTCGTGGAGGCCCAGAGGCCTCCAGGCTGCACCTGGCTCTTTCGCGGTGGTGGCGGTGAGGAGGGCGAAGCTTGGCCTCGTCCTCCTCACCGCCGCCGCCGTACAAGGGCCAGCAGCAGCCTGGAGGCCTCTGGGCCTCCAAGCTGCACCCGGCCTTTGAACTGCGGCGGCGGTGAGGAGGATGAAGCTAGGCCTCGTTCTCCTCGCCGCCGCCACGGAAGAAGGGCCGGCTGCAGCCTAGAGGCCTCTGGGCCTGCAAGCTGCACCTGGCCCTTGAACCGCGGCGGCGGCAAGGATGCCGCAGGCGGCGGCGAAGTGACGGAGCAGGTAAGCAGGGAGGGGGGGGGGAGGGAGAGAGGGTGGGTAAATAGATAGGGGGGTGGGAGGGAGGGAGTTTTATCCCCAATGGCGGTGTGCGTGCATGTGCGCTGCCATTGGGGACAAATAGGACTTGAGCATATGCGGATTTTGGCATACGCGGGGGGGTCCGAAACGGATCCCCCGCGTATACCAAGGGCCCACTGTATAAGCCATCATTGGATTATCTCAGTGTGTTCCTATCTGCCTGAATTTTTAAAAAAGACTGTTTAGAAAATCCTTGCCCAACCTGGCAGCCTTTAGCAGACTGACAATGGCTGCATCCGCGCTGCAGAAACAATACAGTTTGGCACCACTTTAACTGCCATGGCTGAATGCTATGTATTTCTGGGAATTGTAGATTGTGGTGGCACCAGAGCTCTCTGACAGAGGTGGTTAAATGTCTCACAAAACTACAATTCTCAGAATTCCATAGCATTGAATTATAGCAGTTAAAGTTGTGTTAAACTGGATTATTTCTGCAGTGCAGATTCAGCCAATGTTGACTGAGGATAACAGGAGTGTATTCCAACACATTTAGAAGGTATGAGGTAGAACTGAGTTGATCCAGAAGCTTTCAACTGCTACAGAATGCAACAGTTCTGCTGAAGGCCTGCCTTCTCCCATATGATTCTGCCCACTACTAAAAACATTACCTGAAGCCTTTCTTTGGATGCTTATCCTCCTCCAGACAGTCAAAGTCTTTTTCTGTGGTGGCACCCTAATGGTGGAATGAGCCTCTTCAAACATACATTTGGGATCTGTTCTATGTTTTACATCACCAATCAATATTCTTATCTTCTAGAGCATTCTGGAAGGTATGCTTCCTTGTCCCTAATGCTTCTGCTATTTTGTTTAATAAATTGCAGTGGAATGGATTTTTAGGCTTCCTTGGATTTTATTAGTTATGTTGATATGTCTTTAGGCCAGACTATTTGAGAAATTGCATGAACCGGCCCAAGCTTTGAGATCATGGGGGAAATCTTTGTTTCAGTGTCACTAACAGCATATCCATGTGTAGTGAGGACCAGTGGCGTCACTAGGGTTTGTCTCATCCAGTGTGGTAATTCATGGTGTTGCCCCATGGGGGGAAATCTACCTTCAAAACGTGGATTTGCACTCTATTTCATCTGCTTTCCACCCTTCTCCTTCAGCCCTCATGTACCTTAGGGTTCTCTGATGCTCCCCCCAAATAGCAACTGATTAAAATTAAAAACCCTTGTTTCACCTACATGCAGAAACATAAATGGGCAGGCCTGATCTATGTGAACCCATTTCCTCCAATCTGTAAGAACCCAGTCTACTCCTCTTCAAGCAGGCCTGACCTATTGATCTCGTGGCTGGGCACCTCATTATGGCTGAAAGGCATCTCAGCGTCACCCCCTCTGATGGTGTCACCCAGCGTGATCTGTACTCCCTGCACCCTCCTAGTGATACCACTCCTGAGAACACAAGAAATTGCCTTCTCAGTGCTTGCTCCTAGGTTGTAAACCTTCCTCCCACAAAATGCTGGGTTGGCTTGCTCTTTCTCTGCTTTCCTTGTGCTGGCTGGCTTTATTTAGACAGGAATAAATCAATCAATATGGTGTAGTGGTTTGAGTGTTGGACTACGACACTGGAAACTAGGGTTTGACTCATGAAACCCACTGTGTGACCTTGGGCAAGTCACATGCTCTCAGCCTCCGGAGAAGGCAATGGCAAAGTCCTGGGAAAAGAGCGGGATATAAGTAAGTAAGTAAATAAATAAATAAATAAATAAAGCTCCTCTGAACAAATCTGGCCAAGAAAACCCCATGATAGGTTTGCTGGGGATGGGGGGGGGTGGGGTGGAGAGGAAAAGAATAAAGACAGGACACCCAATTTGCAGGGAAAAGGCCACAATTTTATTGAGTACATCAAAAGAGGGGAGGGTTGGCCCAAAAAGCAACCTAACCTGTGCTGGTCAATGAACCAAATCGCCTGGTCATGGTCAAGCCTCGGGATGACAGAGGGAAGTGACATAATGCATGTTGCCACGCCCAGCCGGATATGCGCATAAGCACATTTTCCACCCTTGTCACTAGAGAACGCTGAATTGATGCCGCCCCCGCATTGGCAACATCGCTGTCCCTCAGCACCCCCAGGACTCCAATGGACTCCCGATCCAGTGCACCGCAGCACAGGAAACCACACCCATCAGATCCGAGACCTATGCTACTGCCCCTAGAAAAGTTGTAACAGCACGTCACCGACCCTAAAGCAAGGCAGGGAGGGTGAGGAGCTAAAATCTAAATAGCTCCTCTGGCCAATCAGAGGCCAGGATCCCGGGAGATGCCACCTTCCCAGGCCTCCCGGGCAATACCGGGGTTCGCAGCCCCTGCCAACAGCCAGTGGGGGGCCATCTCCGCTCCGATCCCAAAGAACCCTGGCAGTTGGAGTCCACAGAAGTAGCACCCAATGGGGTGTCACTTCTGTCCCCAGAGAACATGGGAGCTGGAGCCTGGCCCAAGCGCAGGCCTGCCCTCTGGCACATAGGCCTAAGAGAGGCCTGCACTGCTGCGTGGGGCCTGAGCCATCCACGCCACTGAGGACCTCTGTCCTAAGGGGCCCTCTCCCACACCAGCAACTGGGCTGGCCTGGTAAGTTGGTGGCCCCATTTGCCTTAGGGTTACCATAAGTCAGAAACGACTTGAAGGCACACAACAACAGCAGAGAGGGCAAGCAGCATGTCTACGGTTGCCATAAGTCAGGACCTCCAAACCAGGACAAATGTAGGACAAATGTACGATAACATTTTCAAATGTAGGGCACATTTTTAAAAAATGGAGGACACATGAAAAATATGATGATTTTTTTTAAAAATGTTAATATAAATGCATGTTTCTTAGGCGTGATCAAAATGGAGGACATTTTGGCATTATTCCTAGACAGGCAAACTTATATATTATTAATAATAAATTTAACCAAAAATAAAATAAAAAACAAGGGAAACTTATATATTTTTAGTAATAAAATTAACCAAAAATAAAATAAAAATAAATACACTGAAACCAGACTGACTCTTTTACACATCCCTGCCCTGAAAAAAGAAATAAAGAAGGCTGACCGGAAATAGCCACTCTCCTCCTCCTGCTTTTTGTCTTGTCAGTGATTCCCAAACTTGGGCTCTCCAGCTGTTTTGGACTACAGCTCCCAGAATCCCTGCCAGTTGGCTAAACTGGTTGAGGCTTCTGGGAGTTGAAGTCTTAAAAACCTAAATGAGTAGTGTTTGGGAAGCACCCTCTTGCTGCTTGGAGCCATATGGGGCCAGGAAACAGCCCTTTCCCCTCGCCCAGAGTCCTCCTCCACTCCGCCTCCTCCTCCAAGGCTCTACCTCCTTAAGGGGACAAGCTCCCTTTTTAGGTCGGCGTGCGATGCGTGGAAAGAAGCACACGGAGGAGGAGGAGGAGGAGGAGGAAGAGGGTAGCTGGCCGGCTGCATGAGCAGCTGTGGCCATGAAAAGGGAGCGCACAGAGGAGGCGGCGAAGGAGGAGGAGGTAGAGGCGGGTGGTCGGCTGCTTCTGCTGCTGCTGCGGCTCCTTCTCGCTGCCCACCTCTGCCCACTGCCTCAGTCCCTCAACGGCCCACGTGGCCAGCCAGCCAGCCATAGGAGGAGCTCCAGCCTCCGACAGAGCCCTGCGCATGCCAGAGCAGAACTGTGAGTGTGGGCTCGCGGGGCACAGGGCCCGGGTGGGTGCCAAAGGCCATGGCGGTGGCGGCGGAGGCCAGAGGGGCCACATCAACAGCCGCATTGGCAGCGGCGGTGGCAAGAGCCACCGCACAAACAAAAACAGCCACAGCGGCGGCAAGTAAAAATGGCGGCGCTCTAACCCGGGTCAGGGGACCCGTCCCGGGAGAGAGGCAAAAGCGGACCGTGACTGTGCAGCATGGTCCAAAACTGGGAAAGTCCCGCCCCCCACTGGGATATGGCAAGCCTAAGCATGTCAGTCCAGTTTCTTGGAGCTGAGTGCAAGAAATGAACTACAGAGGATTAATCAGGAGTGTCCCTAGCAAACTGGGACAGGTATGTTAGAAGGAGAGGTGAGGACTCAGCTTTCTACCTGCAGGAAAATACTCTCTCTGTAACAAAGGGGGACAAAGGGGAAAGTGGGAAGAAGAGGCGAGAAAATGGAACATTTTAAAAGCAACTGAAAAAGTGGAACAACAGAGAATTAATGAGGACTGTCCCTGCCAAATTGGGATAGTTGGAGGGTATGTGTCCTGCTGTTATAGAATCTTGCTTGTGCTGGAAACAGAAAGTACAGTCTAGGCCACAAAGCCATCCATTGTACAAGGCTTGCTCCAGTTCTTGCACTCATCTCCAAGAAACTGGATTGACATGCTGCTTGCCCTCTCTGCTAGGAACGAGAGAAAAAGCCAGTCATTAAGCCACACAGCTGCAGGCCTTTGATCTGAAAACAAATCAGTCATCTCTCTCAAAATTGTTTGTGTTAATTACCATAATGCACCCGAGTTCATTTGAGATCTCAGTCGCGCAAAAAGAGAAGTGCAGCTTTTTTGTTTTAATTACTGTGCACCAACAAATGCTTCAGACTGAGATTCCAATTTTGCAGCTTATTTAAAAAGCTTTTTAAAAAAATCTAGCTAATTTTTGGCTGAACTGTACTCTTTTTGCCTCACCCTGCCCTTGCAAGTCCTGGCAGACCTTTTCAGAGCAAATTTAATGTTATCCTTGGCAAAAATATATCCTGTAGTGAATGACATCACCTTTGACCCCAACTGTGTCAGAAGCATTTTTTCATGTGGCTCCACCATGCATTAGGGGGACATTGAAATGGCCCAACAAAATGAGCAGGTTGATGCTATGGAGCACAACTACAGCATTAGTGGCCTGCTGCGCATGTGTGTATGTGTTGTTTGGTGCTACTATTGAGCTCTTTAAGTTCTACCTGCTGCTCTAACATAAAGGGGTCACATTTTGGTAAAAGAGAATATGCATTGCTAAAAATGAAAGCAAAGATGACACAGATTTGCATATAATCTGCATATGCATAGACACAAAATCCTAAATACACTGTGGCTACATCTGCAGTGCAGAAACAATGCTGTTAGGCAGTGCTTCAACTGCCATGGCTCAGTGCTGTAGAATTAAGAAATTTGTAGTTTTGTGCAATATTTAATATTTTCTATCAGGGAGCTCTAGTGCCACAGTAAACTACAGATCTTAGGGTTCCATAGCATTAAACCATGGCATGTAAAGCAATATTAAACTGCATTATTTTTGCAGTTCAGTGCCCGTCTCACAATGTATCTCAGGGGGAGAGACTGTAGGGCTGCAGTCTTTTTATGGCCTTCTTTTACAGTCTTTTTTGTCTGGCTATAGGAAGGTAGCCTGGTGCTTCTTCAATCCTGCCTGCTACACACAGAGCAGGGAGCAACCATGCGGTGGAGCTTCAGGAGCTTTGCAGGAAGTCAGGAAAGGTTATATTGCTTGGCATAGCATAGGTGCACATCTGGATGCTGAAAGGATGCTGAGGGGATGGTGAGCCATCTTGGATCCCATCTTGGAAGAATAATCTATGATTCTATGATGATTCTAAATAAATAAATAAATAAATAAATAAAATTGTGGCCTATGTGTGTCTTCTAGCCTTTACATTTATGCACACACACACACACACACATGAGTCTCCCTCATGCAGAATTCCAAAATCCAAAATATTCCAAAATCCAAAAATGTCCACATGGGTGAGATAGTGAGACCTTTGCTTTCTGCTGATTCAACATGCTCAACTATGTTTCATGCACAAAATGATTAAAAATATTGTGTATAAAACTACCTTCGAGCTAAACATGAAGTTCGTGTTTAGACGTGGGTCCCATCTGCAAGATATCTCAATATGTGTATGCAAATACAGTTGACCCTTGGAATTCATGGGGGATCCATTCCGCCCCCCCCCCCATAAGTTCCAAAAATATGCATATATTCAAGCCGCAAGGCTTGACTGTGGTGTGTGCATGCAGGGTGCGTGCCATGGGCACACGTCCCATTCATGTTCATGGCAGTCACCTCTATGCACATTTCCAAGTCTGTGGATCTCAAGTCTGCAGACTTGGAGTGTAACAGAAATTTCAGGAAACTTAGATTTCTAGGATTTGCAGATCAAGGAATTCACAAGAGGACCTAGTAATTGAAAATCCATAAGTTTATTTCCAGTTGTCGACAAAGGAAAACATTGAACTCAGTGGAATTCAAGTTCCAAAAGCTGAGAACCCCGAACAAGACAAAATGGCTCTTTTTATATTATTCAAGACAAAGGAGCTTCTTCAATACACCTGATTGGCTAATTACAATTTAAACATATAGAATTCTTACAATCAGAACAGAAATACATGCATACATTAAAACTGCATCATCACGCCTTACCCCTCCTGTAGGAATTCAGTGGAATTCATCTTAACCTTGCTTCTGAATGTCTTTATCTCAGTAGTTTATGTTATGTCTTTCTACTGGTGCCAGCTTCCATCTAGGTCAAGATGCACTCACTATTCCTTTCCTCTAGTAACTCCAAGCCTTTATTTCAAAAACTATCTCTCTGGCTGACAAAGGTGACTCCATCTTCCTATAGTTTTTATATTTCAAAAAGGAATTTCCACCACATTCCCCCCTTTTGATGCTTCATCAATATTCATATTGCATGATACTATCAACTATTAACTATGTTTATATGACACTCTAAACTCAGAACAAAACAAAACAAACCTGTCTAGCAGTTACCAAAATATTAATATTCTTACCATCACCAGGCAATAACATCTTCCAGTCGGTCCAATTTCAGAAAGACAGTGTATAGCATTAATTAAACACACATATTCTCATTGCTTTTAACTCTTTGACACTTTTGTTGGATCTGATTCTCTGGAGTTTACTCTGGACCCCAAGCTAATCTTCTAATAGTGATGTATTGTGTATTTGTTTCATGATTCAATAGGAAAACTCCACTATAAAGAATATTGTATCTGCTGTCAGAATCACCTCTCATTGAGAAACTATAATTTTTAGCCTGATGTTACAGACTCTTGCCAAGCAACTGTTACTATGCTTCTCTGGACTACTCTCATAACAGAATAGGAATGCCCAGGGTGTCGCCATGTTTCAGATGTTCCTCCACTCCAGGGGCATCTTCCATCTCACGTTTCCTCAGGGAGATCACTATGGAATAGCTCTTGTTGTGTAATGCCATTTAATCAGAATAGATCTGGCCTTCACACTTTAAGACTATCTCCAGATGTATAAAAGTCTCCCTCCTTTCAAAGAGCGTCCTGAGAAAAAAACTTACCATGCTTGACTTGAATTTTATGCCAATTCCACAGTTAACAATAGGAATCCTGACGACAAACACAATTATGTCTTTGATCATGGAGCTTGATGAGCTTTTTTCTTCTTTTCAATAGGATTGCTTTATTAACTTTATTGTGAAAATCATATGTTTATTGCTTATGTCAGGAACATATGTGCATGTATATGTAGGCTTATGTTTTGGGATGTGATTTGATTTGAGAATAAGTATGATTGAACTTTATCACTTTTATCATTAATTACTTATAAAAATCTCAACAAACAGAAACATGAATAAAGAACACAAACAAGGAATATAGACAAGAAAAAGAGGCAATGTCTCTGAAAAAAAATAATATTTTGATGGAGCTTCAGCTCAAACTTGATTGAAGTGCAAGGTGGTGCCCATTTCAGCTTCCGGGGTGTGAAAATGGGACATGCACCTGTATTTGTATTCTTTTTATTATTTTTGTGTATCACTTATAACAAACATATAGGAAATCATAAAAGAGAAAAGTGGTGATACAGAGCATTTGAAATCTTTCTTTCAGAGGAGCTGGCGTAGAGCACCTGAAGTCCTGGAAAGGTGCAGCCTAGCTTTTCTTGATTGATGGCGAAGTAGAGCCCACTCAGCTTCCGGTTGTAAGTGGGGCTTAAACTTCGCTCCTCTTGTCTTTATCTGTGGCCCCCCCTTTTCTCAGGCAAAGGAAAAGCAAAAACACTGAAAAATACGAATTGACAAGTTATTAGAATGTTATGAATACATTAAAGGTATACTTTAGCCACATTTCATTAACTCCCCTCTTATTGGCTTTGCTAAGATATTTCTCTTCTAGAATTTATATCTCACTGCTAACTCTAACTAACAACAGACAAAGGGCGACCATGCAGACCTGCCCAAAACCGGGAAAGTCCCGCCCCCAGGCGGGATATGGCAACCCTAGTTCTAACAGTCAGTATTGTGTTTAGGGGTTTGAGCATTGGACTACAACTCTGGAGATCAGAGTCTGATTTCCTGCTTAGCCATGGAAAGCCACTGAGTGACTTTGGGTGAGTCACACACTCTCAGCCCCAGAAAACTCTGTGATAGGTTCACCTTAGGATCGCTACACAACAGCAACAGCAACACATCTGCTCTGAGCCATAATGACAACCCCACTTCTTCACAGTGTACTTCAGGGATGGGAAACATGGGATCCTCCAGCTGGTTTTGGACTATACCTCCCATTACACCCCTGCCTTAGCTCTGCTGTCTAGAGCTAATGGAAATTGTAATCTAGCAGCATCTTGAGGGTCCACGTTACTTGTCCTTGTGAAACATTTTCGGATGTCTTGGGTCCCATAGCCCTGTCAATGCTCACCATTTGCCTAGCAATCATCAGCCCTACATCTATAGACCCAACAGGTTGGGGATGTCTCCAAATACCTTGAACTGTGCTCTGGAATTTATTTCACTCCTCCATGCATAGCATGCCTGGATTTTCCTAAAGGGCAAATTGTAGCATAACTGCATCACCTATCAGCAAACCACCTCAAGGTGAACCTGCCAAGTAATAATAGTAAATCTCTGCATTCGTTTTAGCAAATGCGTGTGTAGTATTTCATTTAGTTGCTGCATAGTCTACTGCAACTGTATGTTTTTGACCTCAGGCTCATTGTTGAGCTGGATTGGGCTGAGAAGAGGGATCCACCCTTGTCTGATGGCTTTACCGTACATTATTACACAATAACCTGTTATTATGTGATTGGTTTTTTTTTTTTTTTTTGTCTTTCATAGTGCTATCCCAAGGCTATAGGAGCTTTTATAAGTAAAGTGATTTTTTTCTTAAGAAAAGGAACTTTATATCACCTACCAAACTATTATTTATGGCGGGGCGCAGACCGCCAGAAAGAGGCACCAGGGAGGCGCCTCTCTTTGCTGCGCAGGAGCACCGCAGCATACAAATTGTGCAGCGCTGCTGTGCAGCAGAAAAGGAGCTCCAAAAAGTGGCTCCTTTTTATGGCGCTGCAAAGCGCCAGAGATGGCGTGGTTACGTCACAGCTGCACAGCGCCGTTTGGAGGTGGTGCAGCTGCAACATCATCATTACGCATGCTGTCTGTAAGGTGCTGTGTAAGGGTGGTGCGTACATGATGTGCTAGGGTTGCAGGGCGTGTGCACACGCCGCCCCAAATCAACCCTAGCACATTGTGGACACACCGCAAAGGGCCATCTGTACAGGGCCTATGAGACTAATCTGTAAATCTCTGCTTTGAGCCCAGTTATTAAAGAGAAGGGGGAGGTAGGTGTGGAGATATTACCTTTGTAGCTTTATTTAATAATGAAAAAGATGCTGCGGCAAAGTTAAGCATGACTACATTAATTTGTTTTCCTGGCACTAGATTATAATACCACCCTGCCAACTCTGGAAGATTTTAAAAAGCTGCATTTAGGATGTACATATGAATACATTTTTCACATTCCCAGTCTGGTGTACACTGTCTGACTTGTCACAAATGACATTAAGGTTGCTCCTGTTTTTGTATCACCCATCATCATCATCATCATCATCATCATCATTATTATTATTATTATTTCTTACCTCCCCATGAATGAAGGTGGGGAACAACAAGAGACCAACAAATATGCCTCATTTAAGAACACACCATCAGTTAAAATGTATATCAATACAGCAATAGCAAGTACATTTCTGGGAACTGTAGCTTGAAAAAGTAACTTTGTTACACAGCGTAACTGAAACCATGTGAAACTAATGTAGACCAAATACAGAATGTTTTGTCCATTCCTAGGTACAATTATTTTTCCCAGGAGCAGAAACCAGATCAGGACACCTAGGGCCATCCACACTGCAGAAATAAACCAGTTTGACACCAGTTTAATTGCCATGGCTCAGTGCTATGAAATCCTGGATTTTGTAGTTTGTTGTGGCACCAGAGCTCCCTGACAGAGAAGGCCCAATGTCTCACAAAATCACAGTTCCCAGAATATTATAGCACTGAGCCATGGCAGTTAAAGTGGTGTCAAACTGGATTATTTGTGCAGTGCAGATGCAGCCCTAGAATTTGAGCCAAGAAAGTCTTGTTTCTTGCTGGGCCAACACCCTTTTCAGAGTTTGGTACATTCATTTGTAATTAACCATCCAGCCTTTCTGTTCTTGCAATGCCTGTGTCTCAGTCAAGCCTATTTCTGGCTGCCACACTCTTCTCCAATTATTATTTTAAATATTTCCCAATAAATATTAATTGACTTGTTAGCAAACTGATCCTTGGCAACTGGTATATAAAACTGGATTTGATGCACTTGAGTCACAACGAGACATCATTACTTAAGAAGAATTCCTAGTTAATCATGCTCCAACACAAAGCACTGACATGTTCACATTAAATATTGTGAAAAAGGATACTTTTATGGCACAGTGAATCATTTTTCCGGCTCCATAGTGGCGTAACTTTCTTCTGCCCACTCACCTGGCAGAAATGGAGACAATGTAGAAATAATGTTCAAATAAGAGCTCACCAAAATACACTTAGTACCTAACCTTCTCCTCCTCAAAACAGGCATGGTATGATTTCTACCCCCTTTTAATAATAAAGTAGTATATAAAAAGAGTGCCTTTGGCAGTGTCCAGGAACTGCAGACACAGAAAATAATGGTAATGGCCAAGCCTAATTTCCAGTTTAGAAAGGTTGCCCAGAATTCATTTTGTAAGTAGACTTATCTCTGTGGGAGAATTTTGCCTTTGCCTTCCTCTGAGGCCAAGAGAAGGTGGCTTGCCCAAGGCCAGCCAATAGATTTCCATGGCCTAGCGGAGATTCAAACCCTAGTCTACAGAGTCGTTCTCTAATTCTGAAACCACTACATCACACTGGCTTTGTGTTGGAGATATTTTATTTGCTGCTCTTCTTCAGGGAGGAAAATGGCTTGGCCCAGTAAAGACAACCCTGAGAGAAGGACATGGGTCTCTGATGTGCTATAATGACTCTTCCTTCCTGACATGGCAGCCATGGTAAAGCCAAGCTGGATTGATACAACTTAGCTCACAACTCCAACCCAGGGTGCCTCTACACTACACAGTTACAGTTGCCCTCTACATTTGCAGCTTTGACTTTTGCAGATTTGGTTATTTGCAGTTTTGACCAATATGTTCTCTCTAGAGACTTTATCACATGGGAGTCATTAAATCGGCATTAAATCCCATCAATATCACACAATAACGGGTTGATTTTCATACAATGTTGCCATTACCCTGCCATTATCCCAGGAATAAAAAGCGGCACAATTTTGCCATTTTATTTATGGGATAATGGCACAATAATGGCGATGTCGTGTGAAAATAAACCCACTATTACGTGTTCTTCACAGAATTTAATGTTGATTCAATGATGCTTGCTTCCTGTGTAATAAAGTCCTTGGAATCTCTAGGTTCTCTAATGCAACTTTGCCAGAGGTTGAACACTGGAGAACCTAGAACGTCCTAGAAAAAAACCTCTCTAAGCATTTGTAGGTCCTCCAGCATGTTTCCATGATCAACTTCTGGCAGATATTGACCACAGAGTTGCAGTGGAGGATCTGGAGATTTTTTGGAGAGGTGTTCTCTCAGGTAAAAAGAATAGTGGTTTTTTTATTTGCGGTTTTTCAACATTCATGGGGGTCCTTCACTCCTAACCCCAGAGAATGTGGAGGGAGCACTGTATATCAATTTCATACCACTTTAACTGTTGTGGCACTACTATGGGAGCCTGTGATTTGCTATTATACAGAGTACTTGGAATTCTTTGTAGATAGGCTCTAGAGCTCTGCAGGAGAGAATGCCATGGAGAAGTGCAAATTTCAGGGTTCCATAAGGTGAAGCTATGAAAGTTAAAATGGCATGAAATGGTTATAACTGAGTACTGTAGAGGCACCCCAATCTTGGTCATGCAAACCTAGGCTGTGGAAATAATAATAATAATAATAATAATAATAATAATAATATTTATTTATATCCTGCCTCTCCCTTCCATGATCTAGGCGGGTAACAACAGTCCAATAAAACAGATATACAACAATAATAAAATTTCCCTAATCCCCTTAACCCTCCCTCCTTCTGCTAAAATTGCACATAAACATCAAGATACAATACAACACCCCCAGTACAGTGTACTTAGTTACAAATTTTGTAACGAAGGATCGACACAGGCCGAATTATTCCAAGAGACCATCAGAAGAGGTGGTGAAAGAGTGAATGGATCAATTTGGTTAATTCAGCTGGAGGTTAGTCTGGAAAGGCCCGTCTGAAGAGATCCGTCTTTATCACCTTTTTAAATGCCTCCAAAAAGTATAATATAGCTGATCTCTTCCGGCAGTCATTCCATATTTTAGGAGTGGCAGCAGAAAAGGCCCTCTGGGAAGTCACCACCAGCCTGGGTTTCGTTGGCTGGGAAGGATTGTATGGGAGGAGGCGTTCCCTCAAGTATGCTGGACCCAAGCATGTCCACTTCGAATTCTGGAAACTGTAGTTTGTTCTGGCACCAGAGCTCTCTGACAGACAAGGCTAAATGTCTCACAAAACCAAAACAAGCTTCATTTATATACCGCTTCATACCGCCTAAGCAGTGTCTAAGCGGTTTACAAATGTAAACTAATTTGCCCCAACAATCTGGGTACTCATTTTAGCGACCTCGGAAGGATGCAAGCTCGAGTCAAGCTTGAGCCCCTTTGCTGGTCTTGAACTCGCAACCTTGTGGTTTTGAGTGAGTGAATGCAGTACAGGCATTTAACTACTGCACCACCAAATTCCCTAGCACTGAGCCATAGCAGTTCAGGTGATGTCAAACTGGATTATTTCTGCAGTGCAGATGCAGCCTAAATAATCTAAGACTTGGGCGCCTTACAGATGGGCCTAAGCGGCGCCGTCGTTGCGCCAGGAATACGTGCGAGGGGCGGTGCTTCCGGACGCGCCTTGCCCCTCGCGCGTATTCCGTACGGCAAGATGGCGGCGCCCTATACAGATGGGCGCAGCCATCTTGACGTACCGGACGCACAGCGTCCGGACGTCTAAACCCGGAAGAGACGTCGCGAGTGCACGCTTTGGCACTTGCGACGTCTCTTCCGGGTTGCTGGAAGGAGCGCGATTTTCACGCTCCTTTTTTACAGCGTGGGGGAGTCGCGCGGTTTGGCTGCAGCGGCTTCCCTGCGCTGCAACCTGTAACGGGCCTAAGTCCTAGATTCAAGTTATCGTGGCTTTCCTGGCCCTGATATAAAGCTTTGTTCTGGATGACCCATGTTTCTAATCACTTGTGAAACAGGTTTCTTTTCACTTAAAGTATGCACGAAGGTGTTTTTGTTTTGTGTTGTATAAAGTGTAAGCTGGGATCAGATTTTCCACTGTGTTTTGGAGTTCAAACCCTCCCTTCTCTGTTTGTAAACATGCAGACAACAGAGTGACTATCAGATGTAATTTTTTAATTCTACTTCTCTCTGCCCTCTTCTCAAATTATACAAGGAGGAGCACCTGGGGTCATGCTGGCTGGGGGATTCTGGGAAGTTTTATTCTCCAGTCTCAGAGCAAGCTAATCTCAAAATGAAATACAGGTTGAGTCTCCCTTCTCTGGAACTCCAAAATCTGAAATAATCTAGCCAACGAGAAAATAATATGTACATTAAAACTTTTAAAAACAGGGCTCTTGCTTTGAGATTCCTTCTTCTCACCCTGAGAAGACAAGAGGTCAGGGCCTGAGATCTGGGAACACTATATCTAGCATTCTATATCCTTTCACAATGAATGCTAACTTTCCAAGCACCCACATGTAACTTGAACACTCCCAGCATGTACGAGAGCCGTTGCTGGAACTGGAAAATGGATAGATGCAATGGGTTCCCTCTCTCCCCAAGGGTATCTTTGTTTTATCAAAGAGATAAGTGATATTCCAAAATATTCCCCACTCAAGTCTATCTTGAGAAAGCGAGTAGGCTGTGGCTACAATACTTTGTTTGGTTTGTGGCTGGGCTAAGAGCATTTATCCAAAAACAAAGATAAACACTGTGCTGGGGAAGAGCGGGATGTTTTGGCACCATAGAAAGAAGAGCTAAATATAAGGGAGGCCCCATGTGAGTTAACTGAGTTCTGAAAACCAGAGGACCAGAGAAAACTAACCTCCAAACTTAGGTTCAGCAGCCCAAGGATGAGGGCTGAAAAATATCTCGGAGTGGTTTGTAACAGTCAGAGCCTCAGAAACAGTCAGCCGTGCCCCTGAGATTACACATAATTAGCTGTGTGGGAAGCCTTCCTTTCCGCAGTTCAGCCCACACTGTTCCTTTGTGAAAAGCCTTTTCATTAGCTGAGCTGAAGAGACGTGCAGGGCTACACTCATCCACAAAGGCCAACAGCAAAATAATGTCATATCTGGGAGCAATGGATCCACCAAGGCGTTCTTGGTTTTCCTGATGACTATCCTCCATCTGGCTTCCCTCATTTGGGATACCTCCCAAAAATGGATCCACAGAAGGACTTTTCACATACAACCATTTTGATGTGGTAACACCATGGTTCCCATGAGCTGACTTCTTTGTTAAGATATCTTAATCTTTTTTCAAGCAAATGTGGTGAAAGTCAACATATAAATAAGGTTTTTTAAAAACAATAAAGGCAAGAGGATTGTTCTCACAAATACAGTTGTTCTTAATAAAGCCAAGCCCATAGTCTGCAAAAATAGCTGGTGCAGCCTTCTTGATACTGTGGTCTTTCAAGTGGGGAACTTTACAAGCTATAATTCTTCTTTATATAAGGTGATAAACTGTATGTTAGAATGCTCCCTTATAAGATAACAACATTTAAACCAAGTTCAACAGCACTACAAACCAGTGGGCTCTGAATTCTGGAAGCAGACAGTGAAGTATGAAATGTGATCAATAAGAGAATGATCAAACAGAAATACATTTAAGATCATACCTCCAGGGACGTAGCTAAGGTGGGGGGCGGGGGGTTCTTGGGGTCCGGACCCCTCCTTCCATTAGAAAAATGAATGGTCTGTGCTGTTGCGCCGCCGCACTCAAACCCCATTATAATGGTGGCACTTACTCTGGACCCCCCCTCCTAAAATCCTAGCTACTTCCCTGATACCTCCCAACATTTCACATATGAAGACCAGCACAAACAGCATCAGAATATGGTCAAGATGGCAAAAATTATTGATGAGGAATAACCAGCAAAATAGGAAAGGCTGAAGCAGTTGGCTTTTGCCTGAGTCTAAAGGGAAGAACAAGTTCTGACCCCTTTTTCTCCTTCCCCCCTCCCTGGTTGAGTTAACTGACTGCAAATTATTTTTGCACTTTGAACTCAGTTTGCACCCATGCATGTGCACCCAAGGAAAAAAGAGGAAATTGGGCAGTAGAGAGAAAAACTGGGAGCCAGAGCCTTACTGGAGAAGAAAACAAAGTGGAAATGGAGTCAGACAATAGCAGCTTTCTCCACGCCTTGCTGCATGACATTGTAGCTTTTCAGTTCTCTTCCCATGGGAGATGCTTCTAAAAGCACCTTTTTTTCTAGCTGAAAAATCTGTTCGACAAAAGGCACACTTTTACAATTGTCTTCTGCAAGAAGAGAACTGAAGCGCTATGACGGAGAAAGCCTCTACTCTCCAGCTCCGTTTCCACTTTGTTTTCTCCTGCAATAAGGCTCTGGGTCATTTTTAAAGCAGTAGAAAAAGTGGGACAACAGAGGATGAATCAGGACTCTTTCCAAATCAGGACTGTTGGAGGGTATGTAAGACTGCTGAATGTAACACTAACATCCATCAACCTTAGATCATTGGGAAGGGGGTGATGGCAGTTGTAGTTCACCGTTTGGTGGGCTACATGTTCCCACACCCTTACACATACTCTCTCTCTTTACACATGTAAATACATACACACAGACATACATTGACATGAAAACCAGATAAAGTTGGATCCCAATTTAGACAAAGCATGGGATGTTACTCTGTAGAATTTTTTTTGTTTCATTAGCTTCTAGAGCATGCCAAGAAACAGCAGATTCTTGTTCCTTTATGAATTACACATGGTTAATTTATTACTTTGTCAGTAAATACTGCCCAAAAATATCCCCAAATATGCCACCAAACCCTGCCCTCAGCCCCACTCCACATGAATCTACTACAGCAAAAGTTAATCTCTTTTTTTTTATTCAAACATGGGGCACTCTCTGTTGCTCCAGTTTTGCAAAAGGCCTGCAAACTGACTAGGCTAGAAGGCCCCATGTGTAAGCAAAGCCTTGCAGCTTGTTTACATTACTATAGTCAGCCCTTCTTATACATGGATTTTTTTATACATGGATTCAAGCATCCACAGATTGAAAATGTTCAAAAAAGTATAAATTTCAAATATCAAACCTTGATTTACCATTTTGCTATGTCATTATATTTAATGGGACTTGAGCATACACAGATTTTGTTATACATGGGGGATCTTGGAACCAATCCCCAGCATATAACAAGGGTCCACTGTTTTAGCATTTGTCAAGACATTATGGAGCACTATTAGGCCATTTGAAAGCAGACCGTCAAGCAGAGCCTGTCCTTCAAGTGTCCTTTTGGTTACAAAAGAGAAAACATGGTTAATTTTTACTGTGGCTGGATGTCAGTGTCAATGGGTGTGTGTGTTCCTATAGGAGGACAAAATGAAAGTCCCCAAAGGGACTAATGGCCCTCCCCTGAAATCTCTTTCAGTCTCCACATTTCTATCATTGCAGAGAGTAAGACACTGGAAATCATTCATATCTAGAAGTCTTATTTCTTACACTCTTATATAGGTATGATTTGCATTCGCTTTGCCTGCCCCCTTTCTCTGGATACATAAACTGCATTTCTAAATACTCCACTAAAGTTTTGAGTTACTGTAATGCTAGAAATTTAAGGATTGGATTAAAATTTCATGGGTAGGGGGTCAGAATACGTATTGTGGGGGAAATGCCGTCATTTTGCCTCCTCCCTCATAGCTATACTCCTTTGTATTTTAAAAAGAGTACCAAAATACTGTCCCTCAAACAAGAAGCAAAACATTTCTTAGGCTACATCCTCACTGATAGAAAAACCCTGTATATTGTCAGATCATGGGGATGGTGAGTTGCCTGAACAATCGGCACCGACAAGGGGCTGATACTGGTGCACTGTCCACACACTCCCCAGGCAATGGCTATCCTGCTGGGCATTGGTGCTGTACTAATGACTAATGACTAATGACAAGTGCTAATGTGGTTTATGCAATCAATTTCTATGTCTGCCATAGGAATGGCACTGGATCCACATGAAGCTGAAAGTGAAAGTACTGTTGTGGAGTTGGAAGTTCTGGGTGGGAAGAAATCAGTGGCTCACCCCTCCATCTACATATCCAGGGATTTTCTGGAGATTCCACCCTGATCTGGAGCAAAAGACGTGACATGAGTTAACAGTGTGGCTAAAAAAGCTAATGCAATTCTAGGCTGCATAAATATCATGTACAGTTCAAGGGAAGTAATAGTGCCACTCTATTCTGCTTTGGTCAGGCCTCACCTGGAATACTGTGCCCAGTTCTGGACACCACAGTTGAAAAAAGATGCTGACAAGCTGGAACATTTCCAGAGGAGGGCAACCAAAATGGTGAAGGGTCTGGAAACCATGCCTTATGAGGAGAGACTTGGGGAGGTATCCATATATACTCGTCTATAAGTCGACTTCATGTATAAGTTGAAGGCAGGTTTTGGGGCCAAAAGTAAGGATTTTGACATGACCCATGGATAGATTGAGGGTAAAATTTAGGGGCAGGCAACAAAGGATCTACAGGATGAAGCAAAGCAAAACAATGCCAAAAATATTACAAAATTCCAGCAGGCATATTTGCGCTCACAGTAAAGTCTGGATAGATGAGAGAAGGAGGGGGGGCAGTGATTCCAGGAGAAATTATGCTTTTGCTTTTTTCCAGGTGATGTTTTCTTTTTAAAATAAGAGTTAAAGTACAGTACGTACACTGACCCATGGATAAGCTGACTCAGTTTTTGGGGTCAATTTTTTGACCAAAATATTTAGAATTATACATGAGTATAAACAATAGGTAGCCTGGAGAAGAGATGCTTAAGAGGTGATATGATAGCCCTGTTTAAATATCTGAAGCGGTGTCATATTGAGGATGGAGCAAGCTTGTTTTCTGCAGCTCCGGAAATTATGATGCAGAACAATGGATGCAAGCTATAGGAAAATAGATTCCACCAAAACATTAGGAAGAACTTCCTGACAGTAAGAGCTGTTGGACAGTGGAATACGCTCCCACAGAGCGGGCTGCCGTCTCCTTTGGAGGTTTTTAAACAGAGGCTGGATGGCCATCTGCAGGGGTTCTTTGATTATGTATTCCTGCATGGCAGAATGGGACTGGACTGGATGGCTCTTGTGGTCTCTTCCAACTCAGTGATTGTATGATTGTATGAATTGCCTTGGAGTGTAGGTTGAATCTGGGTTCCACCCAATTTGACCCTGTGCATTGTCTAAACTGGTTGGTGGGAGAACAGAGCTAGAACATTTCTTTTTCTCCTTGTGGACACCACCATAGTCTATCAGTTTTTTGCAACTGATTGCGGGGGGGGGGGGGGGGGGGAGCCATGCAGCCCCTTACCAGTAGAAGAAATAACATGCTATAGGTAAGATTTTTTTAACTTTGCAAACATTTTAAAATTTCAGAGCAGAGCATTTATAATTGTTGTTGTTAATTGTAGTAGTAGTAGTAGTATACCACCTTCCTCCAAGAATTGAGACTCAAGGCAACTTATAGTTCAAAAGAGCAGTACAGTAAAAAACAAAAACAAAAACAAAAAACTGAAGTGTATTTTCAGCCAAAAATAATTTTGAAAGTGTAGGGTTTTGAATTTTTTCCTTGGAAAACAAGAGTTGGAAGGTTGAGGCATGGGAGCAGGGCCTGCATGCAGCCTATGGATCACACTATCCCCACCCCGATAGAGATAATCCTGAGCACCTACAGGAAACATTAAAAAAGAAGAGATTTTCTTAGGAAATGTAAGCAATTGGGGATTTTATGACATTCACATTAAAAATTTTGTGAATTTTTAGCCAACCCCTTAGGAAAGAAGGCTTTTGTCTGGTTTCACTTTCCTTTCTTGTTGTTTTGAGTTTCACCAGGTTAGCCGGTAGGAGGAGGTATCCCTAGGTTCCTATAAAGTTCTCACTTTCTTACGTGAGGAGTTGCAGAATCACTGCACTTACTGTAACAGTAAAGGAGAAGAGTTGGAACTTTGTGTTCCCAGTTAATAGTTATATAGGCTTCTAAAATAATTACTGAGGCAGGCTTTAAAAAAACAACAACACATACACATACACACCTGTAAAACTTCACCCTACTAATGGTTAAAAAAAATAAATCTCATTTTAGAGGCTTCTCAAGATCAGAAAACACATTCTTTCCTAACCTCCTTTACAGCTTTCCAGAGGAAGGTTTCTCATGGTAAAACTAACCGATCCTTAGTTTTCGGTGAGTTTTTCCAGGCTATGTGGCCACATTCTGGAAGAGTTTATTCCTGATGTTTTGCCTGCATCTGTGGCTGGCAATAAGATTTCTTCCTTTGAAAGTGTACAGACTATTGCATTTGCAAGTGGTGGCAGCAATGCTACAGGCCAGTAAATCACAATTTTCATGGTGGATTGAAGCCCTGACAATTTGTAGAATTTCCTCACATTATAAATCCTCTAAAGCTCCTTTGTGATGTATAGGAAGGTCTATGGACTTGGGCTACTCTTTGGCGCTTCAGGGTTAAAATGGAAAAGACTGCCTGAATGTTATGCATTCTGCTGAGAAATAAATGTGACCCAAACTGAGCCTTCTAGATTAGGAGGGCTATAAAATCAATACAAACAAATGAACAGTAACCTTGGTATTTATCAAATCCTTTGTGTTCTGCTGTGATATCCTTCAGTACAGTGCTGATTCAGACGTAATGCCAAGCAGAGAGCAAATATAACAAGAATCACAAGGATTTTCTTCCCACCCCAGCAATCTCTAAACACCATATTCCCACAATATTTTGTCCTCTGAATTCACCTCTGTAAGCTTCTAGGCAAATCAACAAGTTTCAGCATGGCTCTCATTCAAGCTCTGAATAAAACTTGTACATGACAAGTCTAATTATTGGGTGGATGCATTGCTTTTACATTATGCCGAGAAGTACTTAAATGCAATTACAACTGTTCACCAGTGCAGTTCGTTCGTTCATTCACTCACCCGTTCATTCACTGCATAACAAACAGGCCACCTTGTAATCAAACCGTAAGCTCATTTGGATACTATTGACATTCATTGGGTTTTTTCTCTCACTGCCAGCAAAGGTGAAAAGAAAAGGCAAGCATTAGTTATTACTGTCCAGTATGAGAATGAAAGAATGGATAAGAACTACCTTGGGCTGGTCAGAATGGTGTTGCAGAACTGGACCCAGGATGTGTAATAAAAGATTTGAGCATAACCCTTGCTGTGCCTTGTTGAAATTAATGGGTGGTTCCTATAAACATAGTGATCTCCTTGCACACAGTTCCTACTCATTTCAATGAGACTTGAAGGAAACATCCAAAGGTTTTGTGGTCATCTTGTCTATTGCAGTTCTTTTATATCCATATTGAGACGCTTCTGGTACATTTACTAAGAGATCTGGAAAGTTAATCTGGACTATTTGCTCATACATTTGCACAGTAACAGTCTTTCAATGTGCTCATATGATCTCCTGTTTGGCTCACCCCATGTTGAAATGATAATCTATTCTTTCAGAGGAAATAATTGCTCCCTTAAAGGGCTGTTTTTTGACTCTTGACTCAAACTGCCTCTTTTTATGACCAAGATAGGGTTGCCATAGCACGCCCCCCCCCTGCCCGGCCCGGTTTTGGGGGGCCCCTCCCGGTCACGGTCCGGTTTGGGCCCCCACCCGTGCCTGGTCCCCTGTTTGGGGGCCCGCTCCGGCCATTGCCGCTGCTGCTAATGCGGCTGCTGTGGCGCCAACCCACCTCCTCCTCCAGCTCGCCTTCCTCGCCTCCAAGGCGAGGGCTTGAACACTGCCCAGCCCAGGCCTCAGTAGGGGTCAGTGGCAGGCGCGCGCGGAGGGAAGTGGGGCAGGGAAAGCGAGGCCCCATTCCCTTCCCTGGCTTCCTCCGTCGCCGGCGGAGAAAGCCAGGCAGAGGTTTGGGGCTTCGATTCAGCGAGGCCCCACTCCCTTCCCTGGCTTCTTCCGTCGCCGGCGGAGAAAGCCAGGCAGGGGAAAGAGCCTTTCCTCTTTCTCCTACTCCTTCTGCCTCCTCTCCTCCTCCCCTTCTTCCTCTTCTTCTTCCTCCTCCTCTTCCTTTCTTCTTCATCTTTTTCCTCCTCTTCTTCTTCCTCCTCTCCTCCTCCTTTTCTTCCTCCCCTTTTTCCTCTTCCTTCTTCCTCCTTTTCCTCCCCTTCTTCATCTTCTTCTTCCTCCTCCTCTTCTTCTCCATCTCTTCTCCTCCTCCTCCTCCTCCTCCCCTCTTTCCTTCCCCTTTTTCTTCATCCTCCTCCTCTTCTTCTCCATCTCTCCTCCTCCTCTTCCCCTCTTCCTTCCCTTCTTCTTCCTCTCTACTTCCTCTTCTTCCTCCTCCTCCTCTTCTTCTTCTCCTCTTCCTCCTCCTCTTCCTCCCCTTCTTCTTCATCTTTTTCCTCCTCTTCTTCTTCCTCCTCTGCTCCTTCCTCCCCTTCTTCCTCCTTTTCCTCCCCTTCTTCTTCATCTTCCTCCTCTTCTTCTCCTCCTCCTCTTCTTCCCTTCTTCCTCCCCTTCTTCTTCCTCTCTACTTCCTCCTCTTCTTCCTCCTCCTTCTTCTCCTCTGCCTTTTCCACTCTTCCTCTTCTTCAATGCCCAAATGTGCTGTTTGGAATGGGGGAGGCAGGTTGGCCAGAAAGGGAAGTCCATTTCTGCCATCTGTCTAGGAACAATGTCAAAATGTCCTCCATTTTGATCATGCCTAAGAAACATGCATTTCTATTAACACTTTTTAAAAAGCATCATTTTTTTTGCGTGTCCTCCATTTTTACAAAATATGTCCTAAATTAGAAAATTTTGTCCTACTTTTGTCCTACATTTGTCCCAGTTTCGAGGTCCAGAATTATGGCAACCCTAGACCAAGAGACAAGTGAATTTCCTCTCTTGGGCTGCATCCGCAGTGCAGAAATAATTTGACACTGATTTAACTTCCATGGTTCAATGTTATGGAATTCTGGGATTTGCAGTTTTGTGAGCTATTTAACCTTCTCTGTCAGAGAGGTCTGGTGCCACAACAAACTACATATCCCAAGATTCCATAGCACTCACCCACAACAGTTAAAGCAATGCCAAATTGCATTATTTCTGCAGTCTTGATTTGCTGTTGCTTTTGAATACTTGGACAGAAAGACTTTTTAAAAAACTAGCTTTGATTGGCATGCTAGCTGCAGTAATTCCTGAACAAAACAGGCCTAGCTAGAGTGAGTGATTCATCTCTGAAGTGGATGGAGCAAATGAAGCCCTGGAAACCACCAAGAATGGCAATTTACCTTTTGGAAAGGTTGCAGTGCCCCTTTCGCTGTTTGTATACAACCTCCCTTTTTTTTCTATACACTTTTGGTTTCAGGTTAGAAAATCAGGGTTGGGATATGGCAGGACATGGCCCGCCAATGTCCTGTGGAGGTCCAATGTGGCATCTCATGCAACTCCATCCACTTCAGAGATGAATCACTCACTCTAGCTAGGCCTGTTTTGTTCAGGAATTACTGCAGCTAGCATGCCAATCAAAGCTAGTTTTTTAAAAAGTCTTTCCATCCAAGTATTCAAAAGCAACAGCAAATCAATACTGCAGAAATAATGCAGTTTGGCATTGCTTTAACTGCTGTGGGTCAGTGCTAGGGAATCCTGGGATATGCAGTTAAATTCATATTGCCCAGAATAAACCTATACTGGGTTTCTGTCAGGCTGTTCTTTCATGATATATAAGCAAATGTTAAATGAAGGCTTCCCCCTGCCACACGCACACCTTTTTATATTCACTTGGAACGTTAGTGCAGAATGGGGACAATGAATCACTTGCTAATTGGGAGTTCCAAACTGTGAGGCTATTAACACTGGCCACTCTGAAACTGGCCCTATGCAGGGGTTTTATGGTGCTATTTTTCTATAATAGGGCCGGTTCAGAGGCCTGCCCTTTTTATATGTAAAAAATTACTTTGGAATCATAAAACGAGTTCCCACTGAACACTTTTAAAACTCCCCTTTAAAAGCAGTCAGGGTCTATTTTCTGTCATTTCTCTTGTCTTTCTTGAAAAATATTACAGTTGGTCCTCCATTTCCCTTGGATTTTTTATCCACAGATTCAACTATTCAAAAAAATATGTAATTCCATAAGGCAAACTTTGATTTTGCCATTTTATATATTTTACTCCATTTCATTATACCATGATTATACACAGATTTTGGTATCCACTGGGGGGAGGGGGTGCTGGAACCAAACTCCAACGGATACCAAGAACACATTGTATTAAGTAATGACATTTCAGTTTGCTGTGTGAGGTAGTGCATCCTCCAACTGTTTTGATTTGGCAGGCACAATCTTGATTAATCTTCAGCCCACTTTTCAGCTGCTTTAAAAATATTCTAGTTTTTCTTTCCTTCCAAATTCCTTCTTTGTCCTCAGCTTACTTCAGTTGCTACAAACTGAGTTCAATGTGTAAAAGTAGTTTTTACTCAATAACACAGCAGGAGAGAGAAGAGGAAGAAGAATCTTGCGCTTCCCTGTGAGCTCAGGTAAAAGCAAACCACTGCCACTTCTCCTAATTTGTGTGGTTTCCTCCATTCGTGACTTTTGCCATCTTGACCATACTTTGATGTTGTTTGATCACATGTAAAATAATTTTGAGCTGTGAAATATTGGAAAGTATGAGGTAGGTTTTGGGGAAGAGGGTGCTGGAGGAGGACACTCCTTTCCATCTTTCTTCTCTGCCCAGAGTTGAGCCCTCCTCACTTGCTTTCTCTCATTCCCAAACTTCTCCATCTGCTTTTCTTGTAGGTTGTGATAGGCTCCTAACGTCTCCAAAGCAATAGCAATTGGTAACTTCCAAATCAATGAAGCTATGGACCCAATGCAGGTTTTTGTCCTATCCTCCAGCATTTTGAACCTACCTATAACCTGGGCAGCAAGTTGCACCAGGAGACAGGTCAGAATGGGGATTTTCCTTCCTTCCCATTGTTTTCTTTCGTCTTTTAACCTGTATCTTCCCATTAAAACTGATGGAAGGAATTAATGTATATGCTACCACCCAAGACTGTCACAGATCATTAGCCAGTTTGAGAGCATGCCAAAGGAGCAGGGTGGTAGAGTTGTAGATCCATAGCCTGCCTGGGCACATATCCTGATCCACTTATATTTTATCATCTATTGCCTCTTGCCATCAGAGGTCTGACCTCAGAAAGGAGCAGCTGTGGAGATTCCTACAGCATCTGCGTGACACTTGGGATTGGTCATAGAGCACTTCTCTTCCTGATCTACATCCTTGAGGCTAGCCATGTTGTCTAATTATAGCAATTTGATACCTTTTTAACTGCCATACTCCAGTCAGACAGAATAGTGGGATCAGTAGTTTGATTAGCTATAATACTCTGCTAGAAAGCCCAGTCTACTGTATTTCCCTGCACTACAGCTCTGTCACAAAGAATTCTAAACACAAACTATAAATCCAAGGAATCCATCAAATAGAGTTATGGCAGTTCAAGTGGTATGAAAATACTGTATTTGTGTTGTGTGGCTTTGTTGTTGTATGCCTTCAAGTCATTATTCTGATTTATAGCAACCCTAAAGAGAACTTATCACAGGGTTTTTCTGGCATGTTTCTTCAGCGGGAGGGGGGTGTTGCCATTGCCATCTGCTGAGAGCGTGTGACTTGCCCAGAATCATCCAGTAGCTTTCATGGCTGAGCAGGGATTCAAATACTCCAGAATACTCCAGAATCATAGCCCAACACTCAAAGCTACATCATGCTGGCTTGTACTTTCCTTGGGTCCTGTCCTCTGGAACAACATCATATGCATGAACTGCAAGAAGGGAGCAAGCAAATTATGATAATTTCAGAGGGGGGAGGTTCATATAGCATAGTTAGTATAGAAGCATCCATAGCTGTACACACTGGTGCTAATTTTAACTTAAGAGATTTGTTAATTGTGCAGTTTCACTAGCCACTAGCCACTTTAATTCAGTTCCCATTTGTTCTTTGCTTCACATTTGCATCAAGCCTGATAATCTGTCAGGTTGCACAAAGCAAATGACATCCCACACCAGAAAAGCCATCAGATTGGAACAGGCTTGGCATAGTAGTTTGCTGGAGTTTTGCCACAGTTACCATATATTATTGCTTGTTGCAACCACATACAAAGCTTACAGTGTAGTATTGTTTCTGTCCCACATGAGGGAGTATCTGCATATAAGTAATTGCAGAAAACTTTTAAGCCATTCTTTAAAAGAGTGCTAAAGTAAATCACCTTTGTGTGAGTAAGTAAGGGGCTAGACGTAAGGTGAAAGTAAAGATATAATTCTTTGCTAATTTCATTGTCAAAGAAAGCAGTGGATAATGTTAACAATTTTTCCCACTGAGAGAAAATCTTTGAAAACTGCAGTTTTTGAAGACTACTCACAGTTCAAGACTTATTCTGCACAAAATTCACACTTTTTGTGTAGAAAATAGCATATTCTGTGCAAGAATTAACATTTTTTCCAGTTAAAATAATATTTTGTGCAGCAATATTATGTACAGAAAAAGTTGTTTTCTACAGTGAAAATGCTGTTTTCGGGAAAAGAAAAATGCATATAAATTTTGCTGTGCAAATTCTTATTCCAGGATTCTCCTTGTGAAAGATACTTTGACATTTTAAAAAACATTTTAAATATTCTTTGCATCCCTTTGTGAAAGAGTCTGCAATGATTTTTCCTTATAGTAACATTCAAAAATGGACCCTTCTGTCGGAAGTAATTGTGCAACTATGTTGCATGTAAAAGCAGCAGTGGCTAATTAAAAGCAACCCAAAACCTGAATGCCATTTGCATCAATGTGATTTACACAGGCACTCTATGTCCCATATTTGTAGATGTTCAATCGATTTTTTAAAAAAGGTACCATCAAAATGTACTATTCCCTGATCCCAAATTTTTGAAGAATCACAAGAACATTTGTGAAGGAAACATAACTTAGCAAGATGTATGGAATAAGTTGGGACTGCAGTTGGAGCATCAGAAACCAGGAAGACAATCCTACTTCAGTCACCAATGCCAGCAAAGCCAGAGTTATAGTGGGGTAAAATCAAGATAACACAGCTGACACTTAGTCAATTAAATCTAATACAAAGTAACAAATGCAGGTTAAATGAATTACAAGGAAATAGCCAAGGAGATGTAAATGTAAAATGGCCAGTTTAAAAGTCATGCACAATAAAATCCCAGCCTTCTAACTTTGAGACCGTGCTGGTATTCTGGTGTGATATCCTTTGGACTTTCAGCTGAAGTAGTGTTCAGCATTCACCCCCTTCAGTCTTTACACTATTTCTTACTGAAAGTTCATTTTGCATTGTATTACATTGCACTCTTCCCCAAGTTATTAAATTGTGGGGGAAAGTAAGTGATATTGATTCTCGTTTAGGGAGGAAGGTGGGATATAAATCCAATAAATAAATAAATGTTGACACTGGGGATGTTCCCACAGAACATCACATTGAATGGAATCTAAGCAATTCACATTTGAGGTAGGCGAGTATGGAGAAGGCCAAGATCTGTGTACAGTGAGAGTAGAATTTTGTTGATCTCCAAGTCCCTTCATCTGTAGGTAGCATAGTGAGGAACTCTGAGAAGTACACTCTAACAGCATCTGGAGAGCCTCATGTTTCCTATCTTATAATTTTGTTGGGTGTTGGACAGGGGTGGTCTGCTGTGTTAGGCCTCCTCATCTGCACTTTTTGCTGGCTGCCACTGTTGAACAAAAGAGACAGGTGTGGCAGGCTGTGGTTTTCTTGGAGACATTTAAGCCTGAGTCATTCTTGTGTCCAACTTAGAATAGAGGACCAGTGAAGATAATTTCCATCCATGGCCAAGTGTCAGAAAGAGAACTCTGTATAAAATTTAATTTGTGAAGAAACAGGTCTGCTTAGGTGAGTCAGAACAGGTTGGGCACTGCTCCAAACACTTGAGGGTAGAAAACAACAACAGCAGTTCTCAAGTTGACTGGGAGAGCTCCCAAGGTAATTCACTGCCACTGAAAAAGGGAGGAGATAAAAATTAATGACAGTGAAAAAATCAAAAGATCCTTGAAAATGATTCCAGAGAAGGCATGGAGTGCCCTTCAGCTTTAAAGGGCTGGTGCCACTGAGGGCGATTTGGCTTCACAGTGTTCCTTCAAGGGGGTTATTAGACCTAGTTTATGAATTGTGGTTACCAAGGTACATAATCTGAGAAACTTGCTTCTGCACAGAGAAGGGAGCGCCAGACATAGGATTAGACTTCAGGGGAGCATTTTGGCTCCACTGGCATCCATGGCAAGGCTCTTGCTGACTTCGACAGAACCAAGATTTCGGCCCCACAGGTTTCCTGGCTGCTGACAATTGAATGCAGGAGAAAAAGTAGACGGACTGTCTCCATTGTAGGGGGAAATTAGAACCCTATATACATTAACCTGCATCTACTCCCCAAGCAAGCACACATAATTTGATGGCAGAAGTTGCTGAATGGTTTAAACCATTTTAGGCCTTGAGATGAGCAAGAACTTTAATTCACACACACACACACACACACACACACACACACACACACATATATATCCCAAATTTGAACATTTCTTCATAATCAGGATGGTAATAAACTGAGATTTTAAAAATCTGAATGTGTGAAATACAAACCCCGGGCTTTGACCACTTCATTCTGAAAAGTCAAGATTTGAATCCCATTGTTAATACCAGTATCCCAGGTAGATATAATGTAGTCATCAACATACTGGGGATAGATGTTCTTGTTTCATTTGGCGGGTACACAAGGGGGAGAATTTTGTTTCAGGTTGGAAGGTGTTTTTTGGAGGGTTTTGGGAAGAATTTATTAAAATTCACAAATTTCTTCATATAGCCTATAGAAAGAACTTGAGCTTTATCACAATTTGAATGTGGGAAAAAGTAAAACTGACAATAGTTTCCCATCCCAAACTGAGCCTTTGTGTTTAGTTTCAAAATACCATTGTGGCTGGTGTGTGCGTTTTTAATAGCATGTAACCAATAGCATAAACAGAGCATAGTAGACAGCTAGAAATGTCAGGATAGTTTTTGCTAAACTTCTTTGAAATGTACCATGCCATTTTTAAAGTTGCCCCCAAAGTGTTTCCTAGTCCAAATAGTCTTGGCAACAGTCTCCCTGGATTAAAAATACTAAGAAATCACCTCTCTCAGCTTTGCTGGTCAGGGTTCTCTGCAGAGGAGAAGGCAAGATCTAGGGGTAAAAAGATGGTCAATCAAGATTCGGGGTGAGGAAAGGTCTGGGAAGGAAAGGAATGGGCCTGTGCCAAGGCATCTTCCTCCCAGCTTGCCTTTCACCATCCCGAACAGCCTCTGGGGAGTCCATTCGTGGTGAGGAAAAGCCCAGGAAGGAGAGGAATGGGCTGAGTGTCCAGGCCTCTTCTTCCCCCTTACCTTTCCTCACCCCCCACAGGCCCCAGAGAGCCCATGGGCGGCAAGGAAAGGCCCTGGAAGAAGAGGACTGGGCCAAGTGCCCATGGCTCTGCCCCCAACAGATCTTTTCTAAACCCCACCTGTCTCCCAGAGACAGCTGGGGGCAAGGAAAGGGCGGGGGGAGAAGCCCCACCCTCGGAGGGCAGACACCCCATCCCTGGCACACAGCCCCATCCTGGGGGGGAGGCAGAAGCACTGCCCCTGGCACACGAACCTCAAAAGGTTCACCATCACTGGCCTACACCATTGTGCAATAGTTTCCCCTCCTGAGCTTTCTGGATGGGTCCCACTGGTGGCATTGGAATCCAACATGTTGTGCCAAAGCACTTCAACATTCATGTTGAGGTTTCACTTTTGGTAATAGCTTGGGGCTTGTGGATCTGTCCAAAATTGTATCTGGCCCTACTCTTGCTGCTGAAATTGATTTTCAGTGCTGAATGGAATGAAGATGGTGAAAGTAGAGAGACTTTCTACAGTTCTTCTGTGATAACACAGGTTACTATCTGGAAAGATTTTGTTTTAGCAGGACACTGCAGGGGTAGGAGTGGGGATTAAGATGGACTTCCTCAGTGGGCTTTTCTAACAACTCTTGGAGATTTTCCTATTGCCTCAGCAGGATACTTAATCAAAGCTCTGGCTGATCTCTGTAATGAAGAAACGGACAAGATGATGGTAAGAATTGTACTTAGTTGGTCCCTTCCATAGAATGGAGCTAAATCAGATCCCTGTTTTTTTAGGGAGTTAGTAGTGATGAAATAAAATAAGACAGAAACTAGAATGATATCAGTAGAAAACTTGGACTGAATCCTGGGTGAATCAATGCACATAGCTAATCCTGGGAAATTGTAGGCCCAGGGACTATAGCATATGAACCTAGTATCATGTCAAAAAATGAGCTTGGAAAATTTACCTGGGGTTACTAAAGGGAAAAAACTTTTTGGATTACAGCTCTTTGAATCCCCATGCCAATATAACAATAGCTATAGTACATTTCTATATCGTTTATTAGTGCACTTAAGCATTCCCTAAGTGGTTTACAAAGTGTAAGCTAATTGCCCCCAACAAGCTGGGTACTCATTTTAGCGACCTTGGAAGGATGCAAGCCTGAGTTAAACTTGAGCCCTTTTGCTGGGACTGAACTCGCAACCTTATGGTTTGTGAGTGAGTTGCTGCAGTATAGGCATTTAACCACTGCGCCACCATCATGCTGGCTAGGAGGCTGGGGGAGTTATAGTCTAAAATGTAATTTTTCAAAGCTAAAAATCACCACTGCCATGCACCATCATTAAAAGCCAGGGTAGAATGCTTGGAAAACAGATCTCCACATCCAGCACTTCCTAAGAAAAAGTAAACATTGACATGTTTCCAAACTGAGCTGACCAATGCTAATTTTGAGAATTTCATTGAAAACAGACATTATCAAGCCAAATGTAGATGTCTTGGCTCAGTTGAGGTATCAGATATATTTCTAGGGAGGCAGAAAATGATTTAAATTGCAATTGTAAAGTATGTCCTATTCTGTACAGTATTTATAACATAACAAGTCCCATTCCTCTTAGTGGGAGGGGGGAAGGAGGGAGGATACATTTTTATGACCTTTCTTCAGCCACTGTTTTACTGAATGTGCCCTTGAAGTTCAACTTCTGTCAGTTACATTTTTTCTCTCTCACTCTGATGAAACTGCCTTTCACATTGCAGTTGACTGTGAGAGATAAATAGCACATCCTTGACACATAGTTATAGCACCTTCTTCACACTTTAACTGCTGTGGCTCATTTTTATGGAACCCTGGGATTTGTTGTTACGGATGAACAGCCAAAAAAAAAAATAAAAAAATAAAAAAAAATGGCTCATTGAACAGATCACAGAATCATAGAATCATGGAACTGGAAGAGAGCTAATGGTCCATCCAGTCCAAACCCCTACCATGCAGGAACACACAAACAAAACACCCCCAACAGCCTCTGTTTAAAAACTTCCAAAGAAAGAGACTCCACCACACTCCAAGGCAGTGTATTCCACTGTTGAACAGTTCTTACTGTCACAAAGTTCCTCCTAATGTTGAGGTGGAATCTCATTTCCTGTAGTTTGCATCCATTGTTCTGTGCCCTGTTCTCTGGAGCAACAGAAAATAAGTTTGCTTTATCCTCAATAACACATCCATTCAAATATTTAAAAAGGGCTATCATAACACCTCATATCAACTTTCAGATCAAGCCTGAAATCGCCTTGGAAGCCAAGGCCCCATACAGACAGACCAAAATAAAGCTGCTTCGGGTCACTTTGGAGGTATGCTGTTTAAATGATGATGCATTCTAAGAGCCCAGAAGCCACGCCAAAGTCACGATCTAGTCCTAAGGACTAGAGCGCAGCTTTGGTGCAGCTTCCGGGCTCTTAGTGTGCATGCATCATTGAAACAGCATACCTCCAAAGTGACCGAAAGCAGCTTGAGTTTGGCCTATCTGTATGGGGCCTAAGATTACCAAACTGATGCTGTCATACTTTGGCCCCATCGTGAGAAGGTATGGCTCCTTAGAAAAGACAAGAATACTAGGAAAGGTAGAGGATAACAGAAGGAAGAGGATCGCATGCCAGGTGGATAGACTCCATGAGAGAGGCCATGGGTATGAATCTGCAGGACCTAAGCAGAGCAGTGGAGGACAAGAGGCTTGGAGGTGTCTCACCCACAGTGTTGCCATGAGTTAGGGCTGACTTGAGGGCGGTTAACAGCAGCAACAACAATAACAACATGATCTTAGAATTCCCAGCCAAAGAGTCCTAGTGCATGATTCTGAATTGCCAATGTACTCTGATTTAATCCTGAATGCCTTTGGGAATGTAGTTCAGAGGATTTAATTCAAGCTCTTTAGCAGATAATTGACAATATCTTACCATACTAAAAATCCCAGGGATCCATATGATGTATCCATGACAGATAACATGGCATCAAACTTCTACAGTTGTGCAGTGTGCAGGGTGAGTCTTTTTTTTCTTCCCCTTTTACAATGGCAAGCCCTGGGCCAGTTTAGAAGATTTGCTAAAATGTTAAACAAGACACCTTCAATTAAGCTTTCTTAAGAGCTTGTAGCAACACAAGAGGGGTTTTCTAAACATCAAAGTACTGACTGTTAATTAGGACAACTATAATAACTTATACACAGGCAATTTTTATGTTTAGTAATTAAAATCCTTGGTTTCCCTCACTTCTGAATTTGGCACATTGACAGTTTCTACAATGAACTGGAAAATAATAAAACCCACACCTCAGGAATGTCTCAGAAAAACCCGCTTGAACTTTTTTCCCAAGACTTCCCATTTTACATTTTCAAATGATGGTCTAGCCTGGCAACCACTGCTGCTGTATTCAATATAAAGCATATTAAGGGGGGAAACTGTGTGGACTGCTGTTTCCTTTGCAAAGGCAAGATCTGTGGTGACTGGGACTCAATGCTCCAAAGGAAAATGTTCCATTAGAAACATAAGAAGCTACCTTATATCTGCCCAGAACATAGAAATGAAACTTTTTTTGTACTACAGGCAAGGTGCAAAAATGATTCCTAGTCCCTTGGAAGTTGCCACCTTAAAAACAAAACATATGCAAGACATGCTCCCATTTGAAATGGATGAGGTATGATCCTATTGGAAAGATCCTAGGCCTCCAGAGCTGCCACAAAGCAAAATAGACCCAGAATGAGGAAAGTGTGGCCTGTAAGCTAAATGGGAAGGGGTTTCAAAATGGTGGTATGAGCTTCCCTTCTGATGCTCAGATCACTTCGTTCTTTGTTTCCATGATAATCTCTCATCATTGGCTATGCTAGCTAAGACTGATAGGAAATGCAGTCCAATAACATGCTCATCACCACTAGAGCAAATAGTAATGGGGTCAATGGACCAATAGTTTGATACAGTATACAAAACTTTTCATATCATAGAATCATAGAATCGTAGAGTTGGAAGAGACCACAAGGGCCATCCAGTCCAACCCCCTGCCATGCAGGAAATCTCAATCAAAGCATCCCCGACAGATGGCCATCCAGCCTCTGTCTAAAGACCTCCAAGGAAGGAGACTCCACTACACTCCGAGGGAGTGTGTTCCACTGTTGAACAGCCCTTACTGTCAGGATGTTCTTCCAAATGTTGAGGTGGAATCTCTTTTCCTGTAGCTTGCATCCATTGTTCCGGGTCCTGTTCTCTGGAGGAGCAGAAAACAAGCTTGCTCCCTCCTCAATATGACATCCGTTCAAATATTTAAACAAGGCTATCATATCACCTCTTAACCTCTTCTCCAGGCTAAACATCCCCAGCTCCCTAAGTCTTTCCTCATAGGGCATGGTTTCCAGACCCTTCACCATTTTAGTCACCCTCCTTTGGACACACTCCATTTTCTCAACATCCTTTTTAAATTGTGGTGCCCAGAACTGGACACAGTATCCCAGGTGGGGCCTGACCAAAGCAGAATAGAGTGGCACTTCCCTTGATCTAGACACTATACTTTTATTGATGCAACCTAAAATTGCATTGGTTTTTTAGCTGCCGCATCGCACTGTTGACTGATGCTCATCTTGTGGTCTACTTGGACTCCTAGATCCCTTTCCCACGTAGTTTCATTCAGCCAGGTGTCCCCCATCCTATATCTGTGCATTTCATTTTTCCACCCTAAGTGCAGTACCTTACATTTCTCTGTGTTGAATTTCATTTTGTTAGCTTTGGCCCAGCTTTCTAGTCTATTTGGGTCATTTTGAATTTTGATCCTGCCCTCTGGGGTATTTGCTACTTCTCCTAATTTGGTGTCATCTGCAAATTTGATCAGTATGCCCCTAATTCTGTCATCCAAGTCATTGATAAAGATGTTGACTAACACTGGGCCCAGGACAGAACTCCCAAACATATGTTTACAAGCTATAAGTAAGGTACTAAACATGCAGGAAAAACCATGTTGAATCCTACTAAGATGGCTATATTGTTTCCTCCTGAGACATAGCCTATGAGATCTCGACATGAGGAAAATGGCTGATTCTATAAACTACAATGTGCACATTCTAATTTCTGTGAATAGCATATCTGCAAAAAGGTTGTCACATGCTTCTTAGCTTTTGACTTCTCTGCTGTAATGCAGTCATTTATAATCTTCATTGCAACTTTAAAAGGCTTTCTGAGAAAACCTGACAGACTTCATTCTTTGTACACTCCTTAAGCGTTCACGTAGTATGGGTTAAAATGAAGAAAATGGCAAAGCTATCTCCTGCTTCGTAACAATATTGCATTGAAAACAAAGGGAAAGTTATCATACTTAACGCAGACATTGTGCAGTAACAGAAAAATACACGTGGAGTCAATCATTAAGAATCCAACTTCTGCTACTGTTTGGCCTTTGCTCCTACTAAGGCCCCCCTCCTGCTCTTGGACATGAGATACTCCATCTCTTTCATAGCTAGTGCAGACAGCTACCAGGTACTCTTAAGGGACATAAGACTATTTCTCTTTGCAAGATAGAAAATGTTCAGAAAAGAATCTGGACTTGTCTTTACATTTAACTGCAATTTAAATTGGAATTTAACTGCCTTTAACTGAAATTGCTTATATCTGTGAGGTTGAGGACAAGTGGTCTGCATTTGGGAGCTAATATTTTGGACCTGGGGCCAATATGCATACAATATAGCTTTTCCCTAGGATACAGGAGATGGATGGCTTCTTTGTTTCCTTGTCTCAGAAATTCAGAGAAACGGACTAATCTAAAAGTTACATTTCTTCATGCAGAAAGTATGTGTTTTTTTTTTAAAAGAGATAGAACCAAACACCTGAAATATATGTTCTGCTGCATCTATAGATGACAGAACCTTTCACACTAAACATCAGTGGTATGATTTCACTTGTGGAAATATCCAGTGGAATCCTGGGATTTGCAGTTTAGGAAGGGATATGGAGAATTCTCAACCAGGGAATTATAATGCCTTAAAATACTACAAAGCCCAGTATTTTATAGGATGTAGCCATAGCAGTTAAAGCTGAATGATAGTGTTATAACTGTATAGTGTGAAAGGGCCTCTGCTCTGAGTCCAAAATTCTGAGAAACAAGGAATTCTGTTGAATGTCTGAGATGGTTCATACAATTTCAGCTAATATGTGCAGTATCATTTGCTTTCTTGACCAGGACCCATCCATACATACACACACACATACATACATACATACATACACACGTAGAAGGAGGGGGAGAGTGGTTTTATTTTTATTTTTTACTGCTGGGAAAACTGACAATTACAAAGGCAGTACTTAAACCCCATGTTTATGGTGCTGCTGTTGAGGCTGTGCCCTTTCATCTCTTTGACTCCTGCAATAAAAGAAGAAGGAAAAAACCTCTGTTGTCTGCTCCAGAATTAAGTGTGGCAGGTCCACAGTGCCAAGATGAGGCGTATCATTTGCTGCAATGGCTGGATTTGGGGCTAACTCCTTGGCAAATTTCTCTCTTGCCTCTACTGGCAACTCTTCAGAGATCGCCTCTGGGGGTTATTTTGGATTTGAGCTGTTGCTGGTTTGGCTTCTCCTCCTTGCCTGTCTCCTTGGACACAGTTTGCCTTTGTCTTTTGCTCCATGGCACGTAATTCCCTTAGTACAATTAGGACTGCTTCTGTTGCTTTGTTTCTATCTTTGGGCACAAGACATGGCATAGTTATGTTAATTACATATATTTAAAGTGCATGCATAAGGCTTTTGGTTTTCTTTTCACCCTCTAGGTTGAACCTTTAAAATGAAATTTGACATTTATCTGATGCTTGACTGAAGATGGGAAAACCCTTCAGGTCTGAGCTGTGGGGAGGCTGAGCAGTGGAAGTTTTTGGGATCGCTCACATCTTAGTGCTGGTGCAATCAACATTAGCATTTAGACTAGGTGCCAAGGTTTCCTGGTGAGATATTGTATTCTGAGCTTTATTGGTCCAGCCATAGCCCACTACTGTTTCATTCCACAGAAGTTCTAAGTAAGTGACTAGGGGTGCATTACACCATACTAAAATTGGCACCCATCTGTGCTGTCATTTATTTCCTTTTCATCCAGGTCTTCTTGCATATATCTTCAGGTGGCATGCAGTGTCTCTTCTTTTTTAAAAAATCTTCACAAAAAATCCATAAGTTGAGTTCAGATGTGAGATAGTGAATGGTCCAAAGCACATATCTAGCTAGGAAGGTTCTTGAAACAGGCCGTATTGCCATAACTCTAGCCCTGCAGCCACCATGAAACCACAGTTATCACAAGCAGAGGTCTAGTTGCAGTATTGTTTATCTTCCTTTCATCCAGTGAGATCAAGATTGTGCATGTAATTCTTTTTCTGCCTGCTTTATCTTCACAACAACAGTCTGAAAATGGTCAGGCTGAGAGGAAGTGACTGGCCCAAGATCACTCAGAGACTCAGTATGTAGTGGAACCACTGTCTCCCAAGTCTCAGATCAACATGAATGTGTAGTTAGAATTCTCTGCCAGAGAGCTTTAGTCCACTCTTTTGAACAATACTTCCCAAGGTACATTGCATGCCTCTCAACACTATGGAATTAAACTGATTTAATTCTCAGTCCTTCTTTTCTCAGTGTATCTTGGTACCTTCTGAGTATCTTGCTAAATTACAATTTCCGGATCCCTTATCATGGAGCTGTGAGAACGAAAGTGGTATAGAGCTGATATAACTGTGTAATGCAGATATACCTCTTTTGAAAGGCCTGTAGAATTTCAAGAATTTCAGTTTCACTCTAGTTCTGGCTGGTAGTTTACAGAAACAGCCAAAGCTGATGATAGAGGATGTACTCCTGGTTTGATGGTCTCTGCCTTGATTCATTGCAAAGATTGGAAAAGATACATTTTGGACATCAGTCCTAGAATCTCTTGACCAGATTGGCCAGTTGCCCTGAAAAGCCCCCAAAAGTACATTTTCTGGACTTCTGATCCCTTTCTAATGTGCTTGTTCTGTCTTTTCAGTTGTAAAAGGGGAAATTTGTGTTCCTTTCCAATGGATTTGCCATGTCAAACCACAGGCTGCTCTGTATGGAAAGAAGAAGCATCTATCTTTTTTCTTCACAAGCCCAAGCTCTGTGGCAATGCCCAGAGTGGCATTTGGACCCAAGTGACAAATGTTTAGAGATGGAAAGAATATTTGAAAAAAAATGGTAAAAACAGCAACAATAACTAACCTGTTTCTTAAGTGTTAAGAAACTCCAATGAAAAGAAACCTGGATTGATGATAATCTTTGCAGATTGCGACTCATTCTGTGCAAGTTTTTTTGTGTGTGTGTGCAGAAAACTGCCATTTCTGTGGAGAAATATTTCCTGTGCAAAAAAAAAATGTTCCTTTCTGTGGAAAAATACCACATGTAATTTTTTGCCAAACTGTGGATAATTTTTGAAAACAATATTTTAAAATCTTCTTGCAGACAGAAGAAAATTGTTAAAATTACTAATTGCTTCCTTCATGAATAATGTTAATGAAGAAAAACATGTCTAGCGCAGTATGACAATAACTGGACAGACTGGGTGCCTAAACAACTTGCTATTAAAAAATGGACAGTGTGAAAAAATTGAGTATGCAACTTCAGAGATGTCTTTCCTTCTTGAAAGTATCTGAGCCAAGACAGGAGAGGAGAAAAGGAAAAAGCCAACGGCTACAGAGAGCATAGTAGAAAGCATAATGAACTCCAGTTTCAGGTATACAATTACACTTGGAACTGAAAGCCTGTAATTTTCAAGGTGTGTCTTAACTGGAAAGAGAGAAGCTGAAAAGTTTTGACACAGAGGTATTGGTCACTTCCAAAAGAACAATGGCCAAAAAGTTTGTTTCTCAGGAAAAGGGAAACAGACCAAAGGAAAAAGGATGTGTTTTTTCATTGAACTTCAGATAAAGGAATGGTTAGTGTGTCTCCCAGCAGGAGCAGAGAGTTCCTGGTTGTCACATTCTCAAGGAACCTCAAGAAGTCACATGCACATCACTCCTGAACCAAGCTTGGTAAAGTTACCTCTTGAATCACCACACCCAGAATCCCAATGACCATGCTGGATAGGGGATTCTGAGAATTGTAGTCCAAATAAGTACATTCCCTGAGCTGTACTCCTCAATGCTCCATTCATTTTCTTTGAAGAACATGTTGCTTGCACTTCTTTGTCCTCTACAGAGTTGTGTTTCAAAGAAGGTGGACATTGTTGAGGTCTTCTCTACTGCCCAGTCCCCCCCCCCCTCTGTATTTTCCACTGTAGCTCCCCTGTTCCTTGCCATTGATGTGGACTAGAAACATATGTGTATCTATGCTTCCACCAAAAGCAGGCCTCTTATAAGTTCTTCTAAATTGCCAAACTACTCACAAATTCATCAGATTGCAGTAGGTAGAGAATCTGAAATAATGTTGTTAAGCATCATTCACAAAAAAGGTACAGTGTGTATAGATTGTCTCATTCATTTCCAAGGCAGGTACCTTCATACAGTGATAAGGTTGCACACACAGAGTTGCTTTCCTCCATTCAGATCAATGTAACAGCCCTGCTGCACAGAGGCTCCACATATCTAGGAAGCACCATATACCTACAAAAGGAGTTAAGGGTATTTTTTTAATGCATCAAACCCATTTTCAACTGCATATAGCTTTTTGTAGATTACAAATTAAACCACGTTCCCTTAACAGAAGTAATAAACGTTCCCAGTCACTGTCTTTTTAAAAGAACTTTTCTTTTTCTTTTTCTCTTGAAGAGTAAGAAGGCAGAAGACAATACTTTGATGGGCTGGACATTCCCACTTTGCTTCTTCACTGAGACAGAACCAGGGCAACTCAGACTCTACCATTCTTGTCAAAGACCCGGTACACACAAGCGGGGAAATGCTGCCCCTCTTTGATGCGGATCATTGTTGCAGCAATCAAACCATGTGGCAACGATATGCCAGCAGGAAGAAGTTGCCTAGAGTGGCTTCTTCCTTAGGACGTCATAATGACAGTTCTTCCTGCCACTGACATTTGGGTGCTCAGATGCCCATACGTCATGGATATGTCCCCCATGTGGGCAGTGCCGCTCAATAATGGTGCCAACTGCACATACTAGGGCTTGGGAGCATGCAGTTGCTGCACTCCCCCGAGCCCTAGTTTTGGCCCCATGACAGCGCTTCCCGCCTGTCTGTAGTGGGTCTAAGCATCCACCAAAACCTGGTTTTCAGCAAGAAACAAAGAGGCGACTAGATCATACCCTCAAAAAAATTAAATGTCAAGGAATGGTTACACATGTAGTTAATAAAAAGGTCTGAGCCAGGGGATGCTGCTAACATCTGTCTCTAATCATGGTGAGACCTGGACTCTGTTGCAGTTTCAGTGGAAACCAATCTCAGAGCTAGTGGATGCCATTTTAAACACCCTATCCATTCCGCATCGTCTCCCAGTCCCATAAGAACATGGCTGTTGGAACAGACTGGTGAAGGGGTTGTAAATGAGGGAGTGGGATCTTCCTAATATCATTCAGGATCAAAGTGGAAAAGTACCTTTGGGAACTGCACTCCACAGGAAACAGCGGTTGCAAGATTCTGGACATATCTGACTTCCCATGGAGTTAGACTCACATATGTGTGTAAATGTGCATAAATGATGTGTGTAAAGACATCTGCAGCTCAGTGTGGACTTTTCTTGGGGGAGAAAAGTCATGTTCAGTACAATTTGCATATCAGGAATGTACATAGTGGAGAAACTTCCACTTGTAATGCTTTTGAATGGGAGAACTACCTTGGAATAGAGTCCAAAGTCATGTTAGTCTGGAAAATCAGTATGCAAAGGGATCTTGTAGCACCTTTGAAACTATCTGAAAGAGAGAAGTTTTGTAGACTTGAACATATTTCTTCAGATGCTTGGCCTAGTTTGGGGGGGGGGGGGGGAGCAAACTATTGAACTTATTCATCCTCACATGCAAGGATAAAATAGTCAATGATTTATATCCTTAAATTAAATAAAGTGATGAAGACTGAGGACTGAATGCTACTAGTCATGATTAAAGACAGACAAATCTGTCAATATAACTTTCAAGCACATTTTGGTTTTTTAAAGTCCAAAATTGGTTACATCTTGGTGAAGAAAAAACTGAAAATTTGGAGAAGCTCTTAGTCCAAAAAATAATCCCCCAAACTGAACAAAATTTTCATGCTATCTCTTGTCATGGTGGCTATATTAAAATAATACATTCAAATACACCTGCCATTGAATTTCATTTGGGAAGCGCACAGAGAGGACAGAAAAGAAGGTTTATTTAGGTGTGTTTATGCACTTGTGAGAAAACCAGAATATGGAACCCAGGCAGTCTACTTTGGAGAAATTCAAGCCAAAGCTTGGAAAAGTGATGTTTTGGGACATCATAACCCAGGATCTCACTGCCAGCATGGTCAGCAACACAGGTTGGTTCCTGGGTTTATTTTGCGCATTTTTAGAAGCCAATGTGATATAATGGTTGGACTGATGGACTAGGATTCTGGGAGACCAAGGTTCAAATTGCCATTCTGTTATGATCTTGGACAAGTCACACTCTCTCAGCCTCAGAAAAAGACAAATGCAAGCCTTCTCTGAATAAATAAGAAATAATTCCAAGAAAAAAGTGTGATATGAGTCACCTTAAAGTTGCTATAAGTCAGAAACAACTTGAAGGTACACAACAACAACACAGAATGGTGTGGTTCACTGATTAAATTATATGAGTCCATAATATTTCCAATGGGTTCAAAAAGCAAGGACTTTTTTGGACACATAACTGTTACTTTAAAAATGCTTTCCACCTTGGGGAAAATATTTCACAGCTTTTTACAATTTCTTTCCCTCTATTTACAATTTCTTTCTCGTTTGATTCTTATGAAATGTGTATGTGGGCATCATACACACACACATTTTTATATATATCTGCCAGATCTGATGACATTTATAACATAATAAATGGTTAGCTTTTGAAGATACCAGTAGACTCATTCCTTTTTATAAGAGTAATAGTAGTATTAATCACTTTTGAGTAAGGTGGTATTTTTCTGTTCCTTCCATGTGATTTAATTGATATTAAGTGTATCTGAGTGGCCAACTGAGACACTACATGTCATCCTCCTTGGAAAAGGAAAATCTTTTGCTGCACCTTTAATGAAATGATTTCTTACTGCAAAGTAAGGAAGTGGCCTTCCTTGAGGACAGGTTACAAGAGGTACAGTATGGTGCATCTTGTGGCACTTTGTGTCATGCAATTAATTTAGAAGGAAGCCCCAAGAGGGTTGTGTGTGTGTGTGTGTGTGTGTGTGGCATGTCGACATATGGAGACCCCATGAATTTCATAGGATTTTCTTAGGCAAGGAATGTGCTTAATTTACACATAGCTGTCATTAAAGCAGCACCAAAGTCCCAGGCTTAAGTGCAGATGCCACTAAAACTTTTTATAGTCTTAATTCATTGAAAAGCAGAGCTGCAGAACATCAGTTTCCTACAGCCCCACAAGCTAAATGTCATCCTCTTTCAAGCAGGCCTGATATAAAGCCTTGATAAGGCCTTCGTTCTGAATGTTTTATTGAGTAATGTGTACTATTAGTGGGATTATTGCAAATCATTATTGACATTCTGTCTGCTTGCTAAGTGTGTGTGCATCTGTGCACACAGGCACATATATGTGTGCTTTGAAGAGGACTAGAAAGGGGTGAGTTTAGAATTAGTGAGAAGATAGCTAATATTTGGACACAGATATGGGATAGAGAAATATGTTCTCATCCAAGTTTCTTAAATTTGAATTTTTTGTTATAGCCTATAACAGCTATGAGTAACATGTGGTCCTCCAGATTTTGTTGGACTGTCTCTTCTATCATCCCTTGACTATGCTGGCTAGAACTCCAGGTCAGCAAAATGTGGAAGATGTACATTTTAGTTCAGAAAGGATATTTTAATCTGTGTTTTTATTTTCTTTTATTCTGTATCTCCTTTTTATCTGTATTTTATCTGTCTCTAATGGCAGTGGGGCCGTGTGTTGGTTTAGGCTGTCATAAAGATTCTTATTCTTCTTCATAACATTCTCCACCCCAGTCTACAGTCATCATATTGTATAAAAGTATACAATCAATAGGTCAAATTGCACCTAACTTTTTCCTATGGTTAGGGCCAAAGCATATTTAACAATACATTGTCTACAATAAACATTTAGGATCTTCTGTGTTGTACAGTCAGCCCTCAGTATACATGGACTTGCCATTCGTGGATTCAAGCATCTGTGGAGGGCAAGCCTGCATTGCCCTAACGGCAGCATGTGCACATGGCTATGCCACATCTAGGGACAGCCTTTGTTGTTCCCAGTGGGGGAGCGTGCATGCAGCTGTGCCACCATTAGGGACAAAGGAAGGTCCATTGTCCCAAGTGGCAGTGTGACCACATACCACTACTGGGGACAACAGGAGCCATGTGCACACACCACCATTGAAGTTCCATTGTTCCTAATGGAGGCATGGTTGTGTGCACACACCACCATTGGGAACAATGGAACTCAAGCATCCACAGATTTGGGTATCTGCTGGGAGATCCAGAATGGATCCCCCATGGATACTGATGGCTGACTGTACTTCCTGCTATAGTCAGGCACATTCTAGTTCTATGTGGGGTGGTCTATTCTCAGCATCCAGTTAGTGATACTGCAAACATGTGTCCACCTTATGCTTGTATATGTATTTCTTTGAATGTTGAGTAGGCTGGTATTATCTTCCTCCCTCTAGAACAGAGGTTCTCAACCTTTGATCTTCCAGCTGTTTTGCACTTCTGCACCCAGAAGCCTTTGCCAGCATGGCCAATGATGAGGGAATCTGGGAGATGAAGTCAAATGCATCTGGAGGACCAGAGGTTGAGAACTACTGCTCTAGAACATCCAAAGGAACCCCTGCGGCCCTTAAGCGTTCTTAAAGGGACCGTCCCACCACCACCGCCGAGCATTCCCATTCTGTTCTGGGAGCGTTCCCCAGGGCCAATTTTCGGGAATGCTTTTTCAAACGTTCTTGAAAATCAGCCCTCTGGAACACTTCCAGAATGGAATGGGAACACTCTGCAGTGGCGGCAGCGTTCCCGCTGTGCAATATACAGTGTTCCCTGCCACCTCCCATTCCAGGAACGGTCCCTTTAAGAACGCTTAAGGGCCGTTCCAACTTTAATGTGGTAAACGTCACTGTTTCACTGCAATAGCACCTCCCATGGCCATTCTGTTGATGGTACAGGGGGCATCAGAGAGGTGTCTGGCTACATTATCATAGCCAGCCAGATAGATTACTCTGTCCCCAGTAGTCTTGGCAGAATATCTTCTCCATGGGGACATACCCAAATGTTTCTCTGATCCCTTCTGCTCTCCACCAGTGGTAGAGTGGCCATAGGGAGGGGCTATCACAGTGCAACACTGAGTTCTGGGAATGGAGACAGGTGAACCGTAGTGTAGTTGCACAGGTGGAACTCTTTCACTGTGCTTAGCTATGTAGGAACTTGGCCAATATGTTTCAGGAGGAAATGGTCACCCCACCACAGGTTGGAGGGACAACTCAGAGCAGAATTTCCAGTTATGCTAGCTATCATGCACTTCCCAAATGTGTTTGATTGGTAACATGAATACAGAGGAGGAGGAGGCATATACAGAGAAGGAAGAGGAGGCACATACAGGATGTGCATATGCCACTATATATTCTAGAGTTTTCCTTGCAACCCCAGAGCTCAACTGGAGTAAAGAGTGTTTTAAAAACAGATCTTGGGAAAGTGACCTGTTTATACCAGAAGTCTCAGGTTCAGATCCTTCATCCAACAATCAGAGTGTAATACTCTGCTCATACATTTTGATTTCCTCCCCCACCACATTCAGCCCCTGGATTTGGTACTGGATGGGTTATGTATGTCAGACCATAGGAAGGTTACTTTTATGATTCTATGGCGCGTTACAAACCGCCGGATTGCGGCGGTCTGGCTCTGCCTCCGCTTGCAGCATCCGGGAGCCGCAGCGGCCAAACCGCGCAGCTCCCGGACACTCCGAGGAAGGAGCGCGGAAATCGTGCTCCTTCCTGGGCCCTGGAAGAGATGCCGCGAGGCGCTAGTCGCGCACTCACAACATCACTTCCAGGGTGCAACGTGCGGACGCACAGCGTCCGCTATGTCAATATAGCGGCAGCTGTGTGGAACAGCCACCGCCCATTTGTCATGGACTCTGTCTGTGATAGGGTTAGGGGCGTCTGGAAGAGATGCCCCTTTTTCAAACTGGGACCTCCTCAGGACATCCCTAATGGTGGTCTGTAACCCGCCTATGATTCAATGATACTTTTTTACTACTACTCCAGCCAGCACAGCTAAGAGAGATGGGGAATGGGGAGAGAGAAAAAGAGAGAAAAACCAAGATAGAAGAGAGTGTTTGTGAAGTGCATCCCACAGCTCCTCAAATACAAAAATGCTGATGTGAGTACATTGTCCAAGGTCACGCTGCAATTTGAATGCTGTTCCAAATCTGACACTCCCATCTCCTGAGCTTTGCATTCTCAACTACAGTGGTACCTCGGGATACGAAATACCCAGGTTACGAAATTTTCGGGATACGAAAAAATCCCATAGGAAAACATTGTTCCGGGTTACGAATGTTTTTTCGGGTTACGAAAAAACTTTTGGTGCTTTTTTCGGCTTTTTCGCACGGAATCGCGGCTTTTCCCCATTAGCGCCTATGGCAATTCGGCTTACGAAGGCTTTTCGGGTTACGAACGGTGCCACGGAACGAATTAATTTCGTAACCCGAGGCACCACTGTAACTCCTATGCACTCATGTGAGACAAAGACAGACAGAAATAAAGAAAGAAAAAAAGATGTGGCATGCTTTAAATAAGTAGCAGTAATTTAATGTGCGTTTTCTGTAATCACAAAGTTTGCTGTTGAGTGTTTTTCCCCCCTGACATTGGTGAAAATGAACAAGCCCTACATACTGAGATAATTAGCTCACACTTTTGGATTTGCTGATGGCCACATTGTGCTCTATTCCAAAATTATTTCATTTCCCAATCTCTACAGCTGGTGCATATTATTCTTGCTCTGGAAAATGCAGAGGTCACTCGGTAGGTTTCCATGGGAAAGCCAGGATTTGAATCCTGGTTTCCAGAGTTGTAGTGCAATGCTTAAGCCATGACACCATGCTGTAAAAAAAAGGGGGCGGAGCTTTTCAAATTAAGGTCTGTCCTCTTTAAAGTAGGATACCCAGCCACCTGATCCACAGTTGCTTGAGAGCAAACTTGATAGAACTGAGAGATTTACTTTCAAGTAAACCTGCATAGGATTATACCATTTAATCTTTTACAGATGTTTCTTTGTACTCCAGGCCTCCTTGAGTATCCCTGACAGGCTGGATATGAGCGTTTTAATCAATAGATTATTTAATAAATACAGTACATACATAAATAATATTTTCTGTTCCAGCCAGCTAGCCAGCTGGTAAGCTTCAACAAGTGTGTCTTCTTAACCAGCTAATGTGAAAGCCTTTGACTTCATAATGTGTAAGTCTTCGTGTGGGTCTTCATTGCAACCACAAACACCTCAAGGGAAACAAAGACTGTAATGATCCAAACAATTGCGACAGTGCTGGATTTGGGGTGTATTATATGGCCAGAGGCATTTCCCTGATGTCTTTGAAATTCTCGGCTGTGAGTTCAGAAGGAGGCCATGGCACAAAACTCTGCTTTGTGCTGTGCTGAGATTGAAAGAGAGGTACCCTTTGAAAAGCTCCTCTGAAACTTGTCAGGACTTTTGTACCAGTTTTTATCACTCAACCTAGTTGATGTAATCTAACACAAATAGTGTCAGAATAATATGGAGATTATTAAATTGCAAGAGATGATTTCTAAAAGCAACCGATTACCCTGTTCAAATGCCCCAGCATTAGATCTAAGAAGCTTCTAAGTGGGCCTAAGTAGGCATTTTAAAATAACACACATTGTCGAGCTGCAGTTACCCAAATTCCAATCTGACATTTAGCACTTAAAGAGTTTAGACAATCCAGACACTCTTATCAGTTTCCAGACAAGAGCACTAAATATCAGTGCAAGCTTTCCTTGGCTTATAACCACAAGGTTCACAGAGAATGTAATGCAGCTTAGGACTGAGTGTTTAAGATATTAGAGAAACATAAAAACAAAGAACACTACCTTTTAGCCATACTGAGTCTCTCTTTTGGAGTGTTGTGTACCTGTGAACTGCTTTGTGTAAAAATCCAAATGTCAAGAGAGAATGTTTATTACTGGAACTTTGTGAAGTATCAGAATTACACTCACATTGCCCTGTTTTATGTACAATCTACTTTAATTGGGGCTGGCCCTTCCAGTGGGCAAAATGTTGTAGTTGCCTCAGGCAGCAAATGCTGGGAGGAGGCAACAGGATGTTGGAGGAGACAGAGAAAGAGCTAGCATCTTACTTTTATGTGCTCTGGAAGATGCTGCCAAACATCACTGCTGAAGAAAGATTGATTTGCCATTCGAGGGCTGCATCTGCACTGCACAAATAATCCAGGGTGACACTACTTTAACTGCCATGGCTCAGTGCTATGGAATTCTGGAAATTGTATTTGCTGTGGCACCAGAGCTCTCTGACAGAGGGCTAAATGGCTCACAAAACAACAGTTCCTAGAATTCCCTAGCATTGAACCATGGCAGGTCAAATGGTGTCAACTTGGATTATTTTTGCAGTGTAGATGCAGCATAGCCTTTGTCCATGTGAAAAGCTGCCATCTTGTTCTTTTCCTCTGACAACACTTGGGGGGAACAAAAACAACCTGTTGGGGGGGGGGGGGAAGGGGAGGTCTTCAGGCCATGTTTCCCAGACCTGTTGTAGGCAGTGAGAAAAAGGGAAATTTCAGATATTTTCTCAGAAAAAGGTCTTTTGAGAAATTTTGGTTCAGCTCTAGCGATTTCTTAAGAGCTGGTGACATGTCTGTAGAAGAATTTGATAGGAACTCAATTTTGTTAGAAATGTCACTTTACTCTTTCCACATGGGTCTCTTTCTTTTATTTTTTTTTGGGGGGGGGAGGTTTAAAATATTTTTGACATTGTCTACAAGAAAGGATTGTAATTCAATTGCTCCATCCAAAAATTAGATTATTTTTGACATTGTTTATTCCATTCTTCATCCTACAGATTTGAAGTGGGACTGAGCCCTGTTCTTAATTCTGTTTGTCAGCTTTTGATTCACTGTTACTGCAATGTAGTAATTGCTGTCCCTGAATTTATTGTTTTCCTTCCTTAGATACTCAAAAGATAGATTCTGTACTCAGTGTGCATTAGGCAAAGTAAGCATATTTTCATAAATTTATTTGCTTAGTTTGCCTAATGGATTTTCCTTCTGATGTTTAATGGGAGAGGCAGGGTGATAGCCCGTGGTTGGGTGGGAACCGACAGCTTGATTCTCTGTGCAGTGGAGATATCTGAATGTCAGAAGAGACACTCCAGCTTATACTCAAGGACATGACCTATTTTTCTGATCTCGAGATCTCATATAGAGAAGATGTGCTCAGAATGGGGATTCCTTCCCACACGTTCAGCTGAATGGAAGAGCCCTCCCTGATGTAGCATCTCACATGGGTGGAGTATGGATGGAAATATTATATCCACATTGTTAGAACACATGAGATTTTCCCAGAACAGTGTTTACGTGTGGGAGAGAGAGAAAGAGAGAAAGGGAGAGAGAAGGAAAAGAAAGGAAAGAGAGAAAAGAGAGCGTAGTGTCCATCCCAGCCCTATCATTAGGCAGTGTGAGGCAGGTGCTTCAGGAAGCTGTTCCAAGCAGCAGATCCTGGGAAGTGGAAGTGGTGGTGAAGCATAAGAGAAAGCAATTTGGGCCACGTAGATTGACCTCCACCCATTAACCAGTTTGTTGCTCTCAGAAAAACACTGTGCTACCTTCAGTGTTAAAATACATCTATTTGTATACTGAGCAAACAATAGTTTGCCTTTCACCTGAGGGGTTATCTACATGTTTTGTTTTGCAATGCAACTAGGTGAATAATCTCACTCACGCATTCCCTATTTGTTGTTCACACTATTTTTTTATCAGAACCACATCTCTGCACATCTCTGCAAGTTTCATTGCCCACATTATTATTATTATTATTATTATTATTATTATTATTATTATTATTAACCTTTATTTATAAAGCGCTGTAAATTTACACAGCGCTGTACATACAATCTTTTTAATTATACAGTTCCCTGCCCTCAGGCTTACAATCTAAAAAGACATGACATAAAAGGAGAAGGGAAAGGTGGTGGGGCTAGTAGGCTAATACATATAAAGTACATAGCAATACAGGAAATGGTTTGATAAAACAGGCATCAAAAGAACATCAAATAGCAAGCGACAATTATGCAATGCCTGGGAATGCTTCTCTGAACAGGATGGTCTTCAACTCTGTTTTGAAGCTGGTTAAAGAAGTGATGGCCCTTGCTCACAGGGGAAGAAGGTTCCAAGAGTGAGGGGCAGCAAGTGAAAAGGGGCGAATCCGAGATGGGGCAGAGGAAATCCTGGGCTAGGACAGCAGACCTTGACTACCAGAACGGAGGGCCCTGGTGGGAAGGTGAGGAGAAAGAAGGTCTGATAAGTAAGGAGGGGCCAGCCCATGGAGAGCTTTAAACGTCGACAGCAGCAGCTTGTACTGAATACGGAAAGGGAGGGGGAGCCAGTGAAGGGATGCCAACACAGGAGAGATGTGGTCAGAGTGGTGGGAGGATGTGATAATGCGTGCAGCTGAATGCTGAACAGAGATTAAAGGACGGACGTGAGAAAGAAGAAGCCTAGCCAGGAGGACGTTACAGTAATCAAGTGGTGAGACCACTAGAGCATGGACCAGGATCTTGGCAGTAGAGGCGGAGAGATATGGTCAGATTTTAGCAATATTGTACAAAAAGAATTGACAAGCCTTGGCTGTGGTCTGGATCTGAGGGATACATGACAGAGAAGAATCAAAGATGAAACCAAGACTGCGGGCTTGCTGGACTGGTTGAATAGAAATGTTGTCCACAGAGACAGAAAAGGAGTGTTGAAGGGTGGGCTTAGGAGGAAAGACAAGAAGCTCCATCTTGGACATGTTGAGCTTTAAACGCCAATGGCGCATCCACTGCGAGACAGCTGTGAGACATGATGAAACTTGCTGTTCAAGCCTTGGAGAAAGGTCGGGGGTGGAAAGATACAACTGGGTGTCATCGGCATACAGATGGTAGGAAAAACCAAAAGAGCTAATGAGTTTACCTAAGGACAGTGTGTAGAGAGAAAACAGAAGGGGACCCAGAACAGAGCCCTGGGGAACTCCAACAGATAAGGGGAAGAAGTTTGACCGCCAGCAACCACTGCAAAAGATCTGCCAGACAAATAAGATCGAAACCAGTCGAGAACAGAGTCTGAGAACCCAAGGTCAGAAAGTATATTAACTAGAAGAGAGTGATCAACAGTGTCAAAGGCTGCAGACAGATCAAGAAGGATGACAACAGAGTAAAGGCCATTTGCCTTGGCCAGTAAAAGATCGTTTGAGATCTTGGTGAGGGCTGTCTCTGTAGAATGCCGTGGGCAGAAGCCAGACTGAAAGGGATCGAGAATGGAGTTGGCTTCAAGAAACTCAAGACAGCGAGAATAAACAACCCGTTCCAAAACCTTAGAAAGAAAGGGAAGAAGAGAAATCGGATGATAGCTAGACAAAGAGGAGGGGTCAAGAGAAGGTTTTTTCAGAATAGGGGAAATGAGAGCATGTTTGAAGTCCGAAGGGAAGGAGCCTGTAGAGAGAGAGAGAGAGATTGAAGATATGGAGAAGCGAGGGCAGAAAAGAAGGAGCTATAGAGATTAGAAGACGAGTAGGAATTGGGTCAAGAGAACAAGTTGCAGGTTTGCAAGAGTTCAGAAGTGTAGAGAGTTCATCCAAAGAAGCAGGAGGAAAAGCAGAAAATTTGTTAGGCGAGGGCGATAGAAGATTATGAGCAGAAGAAGAATCGGGAGGGACTATCTCAGAGCAAACAGTGGTGATCTTAGAGATGAAATAATTAGCAAAGTCATTAGGAGAGAATGATGGAGAGACAGGAAGAGAGGGAGGTTTAAGCAAAGAGTTGAAGGTGGAGAACAAGCGCTGCGGGCACCTCTCATTGGCAGAGATCAATGATTTGTAATAATTCTGTTTTGCCATAGAGAGGGCGCGTGAGAAGGAAGAAAGAACAAATTTGAAATGGATAAAATCAGCCCACTCTTTGGACTTTCTCCAAAGACGTTCAGCCGCTCTAGAGCAGGACCGGAGAAACCTAACGATGGGAGTAAGCCAGGGCTGAGGCCTAGTCTTAGAGGAAGAAGTGCGTACAGACACAGGGGCAAAATGGTCAAGAGTCGAGGAAAGAGTGGAGTTAAATAAAGACATTGCTGAATCAGCAGAATCCCCAAGATTTAGGGAAGAGAGAGATGAATCCAGGATCTGACCAAGATGGTTAGAGCCAACAGATTGAAGGTTACGAAAATGGCGTTGAACAGTATGACGAGGAGGAGGAGTATAAGTGAGAACAAAGGAGATTAAGTGATGATCAGATAGTGGAAAGTCAAGTGCCAGGTAGTCAGAAATGGCGCAGTTTGCAGCAAGAACTAGGTCAAGACAGTGACCAAGAGAATGAGTTGAAGAGTTGGAATGGGGTTGGCCAAAAGAAGCTAGGAGCCCTGTGAACAAAGATGGAGTCGATGATGCGGATGTATTCAAAACATGCCGAATTTTATCCTCATTTATCCCAGTCTATCCACAACAGTTATTCACATAGATGTTAATGTGAATCTTTCAGGAAAACAAAAATGAAAGCCTGAGATTGATTATCCCAGGTTTTGTGGGGTCAGCCACCCAAAAAACTTTAGTCAGATGCATTCAGAATTAATGTGATCGGCACAGATTCAACCCATATTCTACCAGAATTATTTACACCATCTGAACAACACCTTAAACACCAGAAGATCTTGGGCTGGTCTTGACATGTGTGTATATCTATACATTGGTGACTCCATGCTCTGAGGGAATGGCTGTAAAATCATTTTATATTTCATTTCAGACTACTGACTACCATCATGTATCCTATTGTAGACCCATGGTATTGGTATTCACACCCATCCCAGATTACATCACAAGGGAATGGCTGCCATGTCTTTCTGTACAACTGAGCTTGGCTTGCATTGATCAAGCCACACTTTAGCCAGATTATATCTTAATGTGCTGAATTTTGATTAAATTATATACTGGACCATTTACTTGATCATCTCTTTGCATGTTCTGATTGAGAGTTGTTGGGTGGTTATGTACAGTATTTCTATGAGTGAATACAACCACGGAGTAGGTTGGGAAAGCAACATACACTTATTTTTATTTGGGAAAATGTTTCATATAACTAGAGAAGTCACAAAGACTTGTTTCACTGGCTTATGTTTCTTGTCCAGTCCTTATTTTGAACTAGTTTCCTTTTTCTTCCTTCTTTCCAAGTAGTATTACCCAAAGTTTAGAAAAGTTATTGGGGTTTTTGCACAAAAACTTCCAGTATCCTGTTGACTGTGAGATCCTGGAAGCTATAGCTTCTCCACATACACACAAAAAATACTTCCCCAAGTTCTAGAATCATCTACCCTCAATCCAAGTCTTTGATAAGTTTTTTTTAAAGCCAGAGAAAATGAAGAAAATGATGATCATCCATTTGTGTATCTAGATTAAAATGATTTTATATAAAAGAATTAAATAGTTAACATAAATCCATAAATTGTGTTCCTGTTGTATTATATTGTGTTAGATTAACAAAAATACAAAATGTGAAATATTTTAGCATTTTTGCTGTAATGATAAAACATCAAAAACTTCTCCTTTATTATATTAGGCTAGTATGGCTAGCCATTTTTCTTCCTACATTTTAAGGAAAACTTCAACTTGATCCAGATCTAACATAGGACTGGAGGTTGAAGCTGGACAGCACTTTATCCATCAAACTAGAGTTCAAAGTTAAAACAAATGCTAAAATAGAGTAGCTGCTTGAGAGGAGGGGGACCCCAAGTGACCCAAACTTCAAAAGGGACCAACATCAAGCTGTTGCATTGAAGTTCCTTTAATAAATAAACATTTGATTCTGAAAGGAACATTTTCACCTTTCTGGGTTGACAGCTAACCACTGCAAACCTCTCCATTCAGATTTTATGCAGTAATTACTTCCTTCAATGCAGAAAGCTTTCCTACCCCAATAAAATTAAATATAAACATGCTTTCTATATATATTAAAGAAGAAGTGGTGGTGGGAGGGAGGAATCTCCATCATAGCTCTAGTGTATGTTCGGGATTCACAACCGTGATCCTCTGCTTACTTAACCCAGACAGCAATATTTTTCTTCTCTTAATTCAGTTCAGTGTATCGCTTTGATTTAGAAAATCCCAACATCGTAGCAGCTTGTAAAGATGTGAGTACAGTAGTTAGTAAAAGCCTGCTTTGAGTTAAAGAATGTCGGAGAACTTTGGCACATTAAGAACAATGAGAAGTCTGGAATCTTTTGATCTTCTGGCCCAGCTCAGAGCTCAAGCAGGGCCTCGTGGTGTTTGGGCAATAGAAAAATTTGTTCCATTTCTTAAGTCTGGCACCAGCACTTTGGCACTGAGTTCCCCAAATTTTCTGGCCATCCCCTTGTTTCCACCACCATTTGATGGCAGAAAGACATTTATCAATGCATGGCTTCCACCCAAAATGGCAGCCTCCTTGCATATTTTCTCAGCAGTGTGTTTGTTTGTTTGTGTGTCACATGCCTTCAAGTCATTTCTGACTTATAACAACCCTAAGACAAACCTGTCATAGGATTTTCTTGGCAAGATTGGTTCAGAGGGTGATTGCCATTGCCATCCTCTGAGGCTGAGAGAGTGTGACTTGCCAAATGTCTCCCAGTGAGTTTACATGGCTGAGCCCTGATTTGAACCCTGGTCTCCAGAGTCATAGTCCAACACTCAAACCACTATTCCACACTGGCAGAGTGGATCCCAAACTTGATCCTCCAGGTGTTTTGGACTTCAAGTCCCAGAAGCCATAATTAGTTTGACCAACAGTCAGGAATTTTGGGAGCTGAAGTCCAAAATATCCAGAGGACCAAAATTTGAGAACAGCTGCTGTAGCATGTAGCAAAGCTTACATTAAAGTCTATTGGAACATCATGCCTTGTTTTTCTCTACCTTTTCACCTTGTATGACATCACTTCTTGTTTGTAATAAATGATAAAGTTTATGATATCTTGTAAGCTTAATTTTGTGCTATGGACACAGGGATGTTGTTTTCAGCAGTAGCCTCAGGTTTATTGTCAGGTGCTATTTCTTAACAGGAGAGGAGCAGGGAGTTTGGGGCAATGTGAGAGATAGTAGTGTATTTCACAGTCAAAGTAATAAGTATTCACAAGCAAAACGCAAGCAGCAACCAGTCTCACACGCCAGTACCGCCATTGCACACAAGTGTATCAGAGAAATACAGCAGTGTTAGTCTTTGAAAAAACATACCAAATAGGTTTAGTTACAAATATTAAACAGGACATTTGGTACCAGCAGCAGAAATAACATGGAAAGAATAGGGAGAGGTTCCTACACCACAAAAAAGGAAGAGCAGTTCAAGATGTTTCAGCAGACAGGTCAAAATAAAGCTGCTTCAGGTCACTTTGGAGGAATGCTATTTAAATTATGCATACGTCCTAAGAGGCTAGAAGCCACGCCAAAGCCATGCTCCAGTAGTAAGGACTGGAGTGCAACTTTGGCGCAGCTTCTGACCTCTTATGATGCGTATGTCATTTAAACAGCATACCTCCAAAGAGACCCAAAGTAGCTTTATTTTGGCCTGTCTGTACGGGCCCTATATGTCCATGTGGAATGAAACAGCCAGATCAGATAAGCATAAGTAAACAAACACATTTTGAACATTATGGCAACCACTTGAAGGCTACTTCCAAAATGAATCCAGAGATGATTTATTCTTTCACCAACCTGCAGAATACTCTGTTCTTTTATGTGACTGATTTTTAAATGTAATCCAGAGAGTCATATATATAGGATGGAATTAGTGAAACAAACGATTAAAAAAAACCTAACAAATTTAGAAAAAGGTTCCAACACAGAATTGAAATAATGAGACAACCTGCAGGAGGATGAAGCACTTTGTGGATCTTAGGTGTAAAGTATTTAGAGTAGGTATTCTGGGGTGGATGTTTAATAAAAAGTTATACTCTGCATCTCTGATTTCACCTGAATATAAAACCTCCATTAAGATAACCTTAATTTCCTTTATGACATCTTCAGTGGAATCCTTAGGACATGGTTTGTATGAAGATGTATCTGATTACTGGCACAAGGCCTCATTTTTGTATTCTAGGTTGTCTTGCATGACCAGAGAATCTCCTTTGTCTGCTTCCTCAACAATATTGGAAGGATCAGTGGCTGAATCTTTCAGAATGAGTTGTTCATGTCTACTCATACTGTGCCATAGGGATATATTTGTTCTCTCTCTCTCTTTTTTTTTCTAAATACTTTAGCACTAATCTTTCAAAAGCTGAATCTATGGCCTGTTACAGACTGCCAAAATAAAGCTGCTTCGGGTCTCTTTGGAGGCATGCTATTTAAATGATGCATGCATCCTAAGAATCTGGAAGCTGCACCAAAGCTGCACTCCAGTGCTTAGGAATGGAGTGTGGCTTTGGCGTGACCTCCAGACTCTTAGGACCCATGCATCATTTAAATAGCATGCCTCCAAAGAGACCCGAAGCAGCTTTATTTTGGCAGTCTGTAACAGGCCTATATGTCCAGGGGGCATGAAAGTGGATGGAGTCCTAAAAACCATTTTGGAGTTTGTAAATTTATAGGTTCTTTAAAATATTGACTTAACAATATTTCTTCTAAAAATGATATAAAACTAATCTTATTTGGTTAGGAAGGATCATGTCAGGGAATAGGTACAAAAGACAAACCTTTCCCCAAAACCTGTAGTTCATGTACATGCAAATTTATATTAGAAAGATTAACTACAGTTGATATCTGGAAGACCAGCTCAAAGGAGCCCTGTTGTGTGTAAATCTCTTACTGGTGCTGTTTCTGTCTTTTCCTTTTCACTTGCACTTCCAAAAAAAGAAGGGGTAGATAAGGAATGTGTATCACTGCTCTCTCTCATGGTAGACTCCCATGGGAGGTTCCCTAATCTTTCTCAAAACAAAAAGAAACTTTCTTGGGTTTTCTATAAAGCCAAGGTTACCCTTTATTAGAAGGATAATCTAAATCAAATTTGAAATTTCTCATATTTTACATGCATCATGATGCATGTATATATGTACACAATACTGATATTACAAATTATAACTTGTGTCCTGCTATATTTTTGTTGTTTATATATTGCCCCTTTCCTTTCTTTTAACTTTTATCAGCCTCTAAAGAACGCTATTAAATGTATTACTAAGCCAAAATGTGTTGGGCTAATTGCAAGAATAAAATCATATTTTTCAACAGTCTGAGACTGTCTCTTCTCTGTTGTTGTTTAGTGCCTTCAAGTCATTTCCAACTTATGGCGACCTTAAGACAAACCTATCATGCTGTTTTTACAGCAAGGTTCTTCAAGGAAGATTGCCATTGCCATCCTCTGAAGCTGAGAAAGTGAGATTTACCCAAGATCACCCAGTGGGACTACATAGCTGAGCTCAGATTTGAACCTTTGGTCTCCAAAGTCATAGTCTGATGCTCAAACCACTATTTCTTCTCTACATCCTTTACTTTGGGTATTATCACTCCTCTTTGCTTTGTGGCCTAAAATGCAGAGTACATTCCCTCTCTCACCAACATGGAAGCTGCAGACCACAACTGGGCAAAAGACCTTTTTCTTCAGGTTGGTGTTAGATAACTAGCCTCGCTACATAGTTAAACTAGACAGATATGGTATTGCCTTCTTTTGCTGGTCTGTTTTTAAATTATGTATTTAATTTAACATGGATTCATACATTTTATGTTTTGGCTGTCTTTGTCCTATTTTATTGAAAGCCACCTTGAGTCTCATTCATGAGAGAAATGTGAGATAAAAATTGAATAAATAGACAAAGAAAATAAACTACTTATGTAAAGGCAGCTTCCAGCCCCTGTTACTTTTTCTTCCTCTGGTTTAATATTGATTTGGACTGGACAATTTTTCAAATAAGGGACTTGTTCATGAAGAGAAATGTCATCTGTTGATATCTGTTGAATCTGTGTCCTGGAAAGAACAGTTGTGTTTACTGGTGATGGCCAACTTAGCTACTTCCAGGATAATACAAATAAGTAGCCAAGTCGGGATACATTTCATTTTTGGAAAATACTGGGTTAATTTAAGATGACCTGGGAAGGAAGAATGAAATATCCATGGCTGTATCTACATGCAGACTTAATGCAGTTTGATATGGCTTTAACTGCCATGGCTCAGTGCTATGTAATTCTGGGATTTGTAATCTTGTGAGCTAGTTAGCCTTCTCTGTCAGAGAGCTCTAGTGCCACAACAAACTACAAATCCCAGGATACCATCGGATGGAACTGTGACAGTTAAAGCAGTGTCAAATTGCATTAATTCCATAGTGTGGCATCATCCCTTGGTAATGCTGCAAGATCCCAGGAAATACTTCAGAATGAAGAAAACATGTAGATTTTTTATCATCTGGAGGGGCTTTTAGAAGAACGATGTTTCAATAGAAAAATTACCAGGAAGAACGGAAGGGTTACACTTTGCCTCCCATTTTCCCTACCGAAGTCCTGATCTAAACTGTGTCCCCACAACTGCTTTTCCTAAATAAAGAGTAACTATTTGTAAGCCTGCTTTTAATAGTGTGAGCCTAATATAATGTGTACTCTGCCCCTTAAATATTCCTACTGGGTCCTTAATAATTCTTTTGGCTGGAATGGGATGTGGCGAAATTTCATTTCCTCTGGCGTTTGCCCTACTTGAATTGGTAATGTCAGTGTCCCATGGAGGAATGCAGACGGACTTCTGCCATAGTTGCTGACTCAATATAAACTTTAAAATAGTGACATGTTCTTAGAAAACCCTCTTTGATTTTATTTTTATTTATTTATTTTGAAAAAGAAGGGTTATGAAAGAGATTTAAATGGAGCGATTGTAAGAGAAGCCAGCCCTAGTCGAGAAGAAAGAGAAACAGTGAGGCACCACTGAAAGAAATACTTTATCTGTTCACATGGCAGGCATGAAGGAGAGTTCCAGACTTCCCCACAAATGAAAATACTGTCTTTGAACAATTGCTCTCTTATCAGAGAGTGCCCTGAATTCTTCCTTGTAGCCAGTGTTGTCTTCTTGAGGGACAGTTTGGTGCCACTGGAGGTTGCGTGGGTGGCATGAAAACTTTAGCCGTACCATAAACAGAGCCTGAGGGGTTTGACATGGACATAATGCGGTGGTTCTCATAACAGCTTCTTTATGTTAGTGTTTTCTACTTCTTTTTATATAGTTGGGGCACTGAAGAGCCAGAAGTACCAGTGCTTTATGTTTAGCCTGCAATGTTGGGGGCGAAATGTGGTTTTCATGGTGACAGATTAAATCCAGAGCTGCATCAAATGTTGTCCTGTTTCTGTTTTGAGAGTGAAAGTTTCAGTTACACACACAAACACACACAAAAAAAAGTTTAGATCATTTTTGTGAGCATTTGTCTTCTCTCTCTATTGCTGGCTCAGTGCTCCCATCCACTCCAATTTGGGTGGCTTTCCCATACATAGATTTCAACCTGTCAGCGATCCCATTGCAAACTTGATGGCAAAATATGCTTTTGGGGCAGCCACTGGGATTCAGAGATGTGCTGACATGACTGAGAGCAAATAAAGCTAGTTTAGCGAGAGGATTATGGTATCTCAATTGATCTCATGGGGGAAAGGATGTCAATAGGGGAGTGCGGGGAGTGTGGACTGCACCAGGTGATACGCAGAAGAAGTGTCATCCGGTGCGCTGGTGAAGTGGTTGCCTTCTGGGTTTGGCAGTTCTGCTGGCCAGTTGGGAAAGTGAGCCACATCCCTTTCCTTCACCTGTTCTCAGCCTCAGGGGAAGGCAATGGCAGACCTTCTCTGAACAAATCATGCCAAGAAAACCACATGATAGGTTCACCTTATGAGCGCCATAAGTTGGAAACAATAAGAAGGCACACAACAACAGCAGTAGCAGAAATAATATATTTATATCCCACCTCTCCTCCCATGAGTTCACAGCAGTGCCCATGGTTACTTCTATCCCCACTTTACTGTCACAACAACCTCATGAAGGTAAGGGTGCATCTGCATTATAGAAACAATGCAGTGTGACAACACTTTAAGTGCTATAGCTGCATCCTATGGATTCCTGGAATTTGTAGTTTTACAAGGTCTTTAGCCTCTGCCCAAGTGTGCTGGTGCCTCACAAAACTAGGATTCTGCAGGATGGAGCCATGCCAGTTAAAGTGGGGTCAAATTGCATTATTTCTATAGTGCAGATGCACCAGATCTGGCTGCGAGAAAATGACTAGCCCGTGAATTTGACAGCTCAATAGATCTGAATCTCTCAAGTCCCAGTGCAACTTAACTACTGCACCATGCTATCTTATTCCCAATGAAAACCAAGCACCCCTGGCAATTTTTTTAATACCAGAAGGTTGCTTTTGCATCGGTTGAGTAGATGACAAGGATTAGACACGTAAACCATCTGGGTTTCTTGACCCCTATAAACTTCAAGAGACAGTAATTTATGTTTTCACTCCACCCTATAAAATCTTTCCCGTTATCAAAAAGTTTCAGAACTGGCTATCGCTCTGGGGAATCTTTTCATTTTAAAAACTTTTCAAGGGGGAGGCTCTCCTTTGTTTTACAGCAACGTGTTTGCTTTCATCAGCAAATACAGTAAATCCCTGCCTATCTACTGTATGCCCTTAAGGGACAGCTTCAACGGAAAATTGATTAAGTCCACATGTAGCCAAGGGGATCTATGTCCCCACTAATTAGATAAACTTTAGGGACTGTTTAGAGCACCCATCGCTTCCCCCCCCCCCCAAATATTTTAAAGATTCCAGCTTTTACAAAGAGGCAAGTAAAATCTCTTGGAGCATAATTTATGCCGCTGACAGGAACTGCATATATAACATCAGGAAGTCTGGTTTTAATTCATGTAATATTCTTGGGGAGGTGGGTGGCTTAACTAATAAAGCTGATCTTTCACCTTTAGAATCAGAATGTGTTCCCATGTTGAAACATGCCTGCATTTAATTTGGAGATTTTCGTTCATAATGGTTACCTGCTGCCCGAGCAGAACTGGGATTGTATGCAAAGCATGAGCTGGCAGGGTGGGGAAGAAAAGAATGAGAGAGACTTGAGGCATCTGAAATGTTTTAAATGTTTAATGGAAATACAATAAAGGCAGAGCATGGCATTCTACTGGCCAGAGAGGAAGGTAAGAGAATGGGAATGAAGGATGCAGGGAAATTGTATATGGACAAAAAGAGAGAGCTTTGGAAAGAGAAGGGAGAGGGATCAGATTTCCTGGTTGTTGTGGTCACTCACATCTGCACTGAGGCTTTTTGATCAAAGGCCTATGTTGCTTAAAACATCACAGCCATGGTCCTATACATTTCTGGCTTAGTCTGAGTTTATCCCATTGTAATTATTAAAGATCCTATAGCTGAACATCTGATGGCACAGCAGGCAGGCACCAAGGCATTGTGCAACAGTTAAATAGCTCCCCACCCCATGGGTTGCAGATTGAAAATTGGAGACAACGCCAATGCCATTCATGGTTGAATAGAAAAAGGAATTTCAGCAGGTGTTGCTTGTTACCTGGTTGTGTGACAAGTAACACCTGCTTAAATTCCATCTTCTACACAACCATCAAAGATATAGGAACCCTCTCCAGTTTTTAGCCTGGCAACCCTGTTCACCCATGAAGTCAAAGTTGACAGAGTACATCTACACTACAGAAATAATGCAGTTTAGTACCACTTTAAGTACTGTAGCTCCATCCCATGGAATCCTGGGATCTGTAGTTTTGCAAGGTGTTTGGCCAAAGTGTGTTCGTGTCTCAGCACTTAAAGTGGTGTCAAACTGTATTTTCCCTACATTGTAGGTGTACCCATAGTCACCAGATCAGGATTATCCCAGACACTTAGATTTCAAGGCCCAAACATAACACCTAGGGATGGCCCCTTGTGATGTCACAGGGAATGTAAAAGGTCCTATTGTATTCCATCCCACCTCTCAACTGTGTAAATGTGTTTTATACTTGGGCATTTCTTATCACTCAGTACTGATCTTGGGCAAGTCATATGCTCTCAGCCTTGAGGGAAGGCAATGGCAAACCTCCTCTGAACAAATCTTGCCACGTAAACCCCATGATAGTTTCCCTTTAGGGTTGCCATATGTCGGAAACAACTTGAAGGCACACAACAACAATCTGCATCTAAAGAAATGGGTTTATATCCACAAAAGCTCATGCAAAAATAATTTTAAAAACAGGTTAGTCTTAAAGATGTTGCTACAAATAATGCTACCCTGTAATTATTTTTGGTTAGGAAAACCCAACCTGCTAATAAACGTTGTTGGTGATCTCTTATGAAAGCAGTTTTGAGCCTCTATAATGTTCAATAGGGATCAGTGACGGATCCTTAAATGGATTCCATGCTGCCTTCTTCACTGGTCACATTCTTACTGTTCTGAAGGAGGCCCCCACCAAAGACTTTCATCTTCAAGTCTCTTCAGTGTTTTTGTCCCAAGAGGAACAGCTGTAGCCTGGTCCAAATCGAAGAGTAACACAGAATTCTTTGATTTCGTGTAACTAAGATCTTTTGGTACAAAGCAATAGCACTTTTTTTTGGTAAAGTGCCCCATTGCATCTAATGTTTTGGAAAAGGATATTCTACTTATTAGTGTCATATGGGGTTCATTAAGGTGACTAACTTGATTTGCAGAAATTCAGTACTGAAGAATGCAAGGTTAGCTCCTCCAGCTCCTTGTGATTTGACCTGTGAGCAGTAGGTTGGCGCATGCATAAACACTTGCACTTTTAGTGATTCATGCATGAATGGCCTCTTTAGATTTGTCCACCTGCTTCCATAAGGATGGGGTTTGCTGTTAAATGTGATAGTTCTTTCTTTCTTCCTTTCTTTCCCTGTGAATTTTCTTGTTCTCCTGCTATAAATAGTGGCTGCTTTTGGGGGGGGGGCAGGGGCAGAACAAGACATTTGCTTCCAGATTGTGAGGCTATTGCCCCTGCCTTCTGTGTATAAAAGCAAACTGAATTAACAGTTGAATCTATTTTCAACATTGGATATAGGGCAGCATCATTCACTGCATGTGAAGGCAGCAAGCTAGGTTAGGGGGCACAAGGAAGTTGTTGTGTGCCTTGCTGTTGTGTGCCTTGAAATCATTTCTGACTTATGGTGACCCTAAGGTGCATTTATCTTGGCAGGAGTTATTCCGTGGCAGTTTGCCATTGCCTTCCTCTGAAGGTGAGAGCATGTGCCTTGCCCAAGGTCACCCAGTGGGTTTCATGGCCGAGTGGAGAATGAAACCCTAATCTTCAGAGTTGTAGTCCAACACTCAAAATTTCCTTACCAACATATCTTACATGCTTTCTTTGGTGCTTGGAAGGAAAGCATGGGCTTACAGTAATTCACAAATCTTAGTATTAGGGCATACATATCTGAGGAAATCCCATCATTGGAAAGAGAAATAGGCTAACTTGAGGGAATATACATTCCCTCATCTTATTTGACTTGAGGGCTTCCATCTCATGCTGCCTGTGAGTATCGCTGAACCTGTCACCTTGAATCCTCCACAATGGCCCAGATCTGGCATTGTCCAAGGGCACTGTGTGTAGTGATGGCATGTGTGTGGGCACATACATAAACACAAAAACACACACACAATCTAGGAATAATCTATTTTGAAAATTTTAACTCAGCTATAGTTTGTACCCCCAAAACAGTGACATGACCTCCAATAGTGATATTGGGCCATGGTCCTTTCTGGTAGTTCAGCAATGACTAACCTTTCCCCGGATGTTTGAGTGAGTAAAAATGGTGATGTTAGATACTCCCTTTTCTCATTTTAATTTGCAACCCTATGGCAGAAGGAGCACTATCAGTAGCACTACCAAGACAATGATCTCAAGCCTGATGTGGTGTGTGTGTGTGTGTGTGTGTAACTTTAGTCCAGAGGCTAGACAAGCTCCCAAGGAATTTTTTGTGACTGCAAACCATTCTAAAAGATTTCCAGTTCTCCCTTTAAAACCAGTGTTCCAATTCCTGCGGGCTTTTCCAGGAATGCATCTACACTGTTGAAATAATGCAGTTTGAAACCATTTTGGGCCCGAACAGACTGGCCAAAATAAAGCTGCTTCAGGTCATAGAATCATAGAATCATAGAATCATAGAGTTGGAAGAGACCGCAAGGGCCATCCAGTCCAACCCCCTGCCATGCAGGGAATCCAGATCAAAGCATCGTCGACAGATGGACATCCAGCCTCTGTTTGAAGACCTCCAAGGAGGGAGACTCCACTACACTCCTAGGAAGTGTGTTCCACTGTCGAACAGCCCTTACTGTCAGGAAATTCCTCCTAATGTTGAGGTGGAATCTCTTTTCTTGTAGCTTGCATCCATTGCTCCGGGTCCTAGTGTCTGGAGCAGCAGAAAACAAGTTTGCTCCCTCCTCAATATGACATCCCTTCAAGTATTTAAATAGGGCTATCATATCACCTCTTAACCTTCTCTTCTCCAGGCTAAACATCCCCAGCTCCCTGAGTCGTTCCTCATAGGGCAAGGTTTCCAGACCTTTCACCATTTTAGTTGCCCTCCTTTGGACACGCTCCAGTTTCTCAATGTCCTTTTTGAATTGTGGCACCCAGAACTGGACACAATATTCCAGGTAGGGCCTGACCAGAGCAGAATATAGTGGCACTATTACTTCCCTGGATCTAGATACGATACTTCTATTGATGCAGCCTAAAATCGCATTGGCCTTGTTAGCTGCCGCATCACACTGTCACTTTGGAGGTATGCTGTTTAAATTATGCATGTGCCTAAGAGGCCAGAAGCTGCTCAAAAGCCACACTCCAGCCCCACAGCTTCTGGACTCTTAAGATACATGTGTCATTTAAACAGCATACTTCAGTGACCCAAAGTAGTTTTATTTTGGCCTGTCTGTTCAGGCTCTTTAAATGCTGTAGCTCCATCCTATGCAATCCTTGGATTTGTAGTTTTACAAGGTCTTTAGCTTTCTCTGCCAGAGGGCTGGTGCCTCACAAAACTACAAATCTCAGGACTGATGGAACCATGGCAGCTAACATAGTGTCAAACTGCATTTTTTCTACAGTCTAGTTTTACCCTACGTTTTGTGCTTTAGGAGCCAGAGGATCTCTGTCAGCCAGTGTGGTGCAATGGTTTGAATGTTGGACTATGAATCCAGCAGATCAGAGTTCAAATCCCTGCTCAGCCATGGAGGCTGCCTGGGGGACCTTGACCGAACCACATTCTCTGTAATAGAGGAAAGTAATGGCAAGTAAGCCTGAATAAATCTTGACAGGAAATTCCTGAGATCTGTCAGAGCTGACATAAAAGCACATAATAACAACAAAGGGCTTTTGAAACCCCTTCTCAAGCCTCTAAAGCTTTGCAAAAATGAAGGGGACCTTCAGATGCTTCCAGATTCAATTTTTTTTAATGTTATTTTTGCATTTTGGGGTCTGGTGCAGCCCGTGATAAATCTTTGGGCTGAAAAAACTGGGCAGTCTCAAATTCCCTCTGCCTGCTTTAGATAAGAGTAGATAAAACTGTTGCTTTTTATTAGCAGTTCTGATCAGGGTTGGGGAGGGGGCTTCCCTACCAATTGCATCCATGTGGGCCTTTTCACACTAATTATGATAGCACTATGATTTCACTTCAACTGCCATTGCAACATCCTATGGAATCCTGGGATTTGTAGTCTAGGGAGGGGCATTTAGAATTCTCAGCTCCAGTGCCTCATCAAACTACAAACCCCAGGATTTCATAGGACACAGCCAGTTAAAGAGGAATTCTATTGTTAGTTACTGTGAAAGAATCCTGGAGCCTTTTCTGTGTATATGCCGAAACTTGGGGGAAAATGTCAGCTGTCTCTCACATTGGAAAGGAAAGCTTCAGAGATGGGAGTGAAACACAGAATAGGATCTGGGTGGGACTGGAATGGAGGAGTTGCATCAAGTTCAAATCCAAGCTTAGCAGAGGATAAGGCATTTGAGGGGAAGAAGAGTGGCCTTTTTTCTTAATGCTTTTGAAGATGATCAGGATGAGAATCACAGGTACATTAGGAAACAACTTGAAAGACATTCTTTCACATCCGTGTTCCAGCCATATCCTACACTCCTTCAGCTGGAATAGAATTTCATACTTGATCTATGTCATATTTTATTAGTGAATCCCTACTACATGGCCTGTGGTTTCCATTCCTGGAACATGAACGTTTCTGATCTTTATCTTGTTATGTCACCATTACACTTGAGGGAGGGAAGTTATAACAATAGAAATAAAAAGACTTTTGTTTTATTAGCATGGTGCCTGATGTGCATGTTTGTCACAAGATACCAGTGATGTGAGAAGGAGGAAGATGAACACCAATAAAAAATTGGAAGAAAGAAGGAGAGGGAACTCCCTGCCAGCTTACATTCTGCTGTGAAATCATTTGTATCTCTTTGTAGTTTTGAGAACATAGGAACTGACATGCTGAGATGGACCACGGGAGGGATGGACAGTCCTCAGGGAAGTTCACAAAGTGGAGAAGGTGGAGAGGTCCTATGAAACCACTGCCTATACAGAAAGGCCATTTGTCCATCTGAAAACACAGAGGAATAACTTTTTTCATACTATAACTCCAACTATTTTGACTGGAGAATTCAAAGGGTAATGTTTCCCAAATTTTGATCTAGGCTTATTTTCTGTCTCCTCTGCCTCACAGTGGCTTTCCAGGATGGAGACATTGCTGTTAAAGTAGCATTAAAATGCTACAATGGTGTACTGTAGACATAATAATGGCTGGATCCTTTACTGAAAGTGTACAAATACTAAGAGAAGAACATTCTGTTTTGGCAAGCATATGGCATGCCTGATATCTGAACTCTCTCTCTTTGTTATTAGTATTTGGTAGTGTTGGTTGTGACTGTCTTCACCCCCTGCTATGTATATGTGTTTTGATTTTGTTGTAACTCATTAGAAGGTATGTTGATTGTAAATCATATGGGGAGACTTGTCAGAAAAGCAAAGCATAATTGCACTACCTTTTTTTAAAAAAATGTAAATTTGTTTGGTTAGTGCTTTTAGCCATTTGCATCATGACTAATGGGAGTAAAGTTACTGAAAGGCTCATGACATCTGAGACACTTCTAAATGGTACAGAAGTCTCTCCTGGCCTATGTTAATAGGTGCTTCTAAGTCCCTGAATTGCCTGTGACATAAAATCTACATATAACATGTATGACATATAATTTAGGACTCAGAACAGGTCACTCAAAAAGCATTATCCCATCAATTTAGTTGAACAAGACAGTCTTTTAAAAGTCAACTGAATGTAACAGAGTATATTTTGCAATAATATACTGTTGCAACAAAGAGGTGACTAGTAGAACACATATTTTTCTTGAATGATTTAATGTCCTCTGGGGAGATATAATTTTCATCCAGAGTGAACTACATTTCAGCTCGTTGGACATTTTTATTATCCATTTTGAACTAAGTAATTGACTCTTTTGGAAGCAGCTCCTTCATTGTCTCAGCAAATAGTTAGCACATGAAATATTGTCCAGCAAAATGATCACTTAGCAAGTGGCAGGTAAGTTATCCCTTCATCACTTGAGAACTGACACCAATATTTTATCCAAAGTGAAATTTAAGGCAAATCCAGGATTACTTCCTCAGGCTAAATAGCTGAATTATATTATGTGCTTTCCACTTCCCCAAATGGTGAGCAGTTCTTGGGTAATTCCACTAACAGGCTTTGGCTTCCTTTTGGCATTGGAGACTGCATACCTTCCAACTGTCCCAATTTGGCAGGGACAGCCCAAATTAGTTCTCTGTTGTCCAATTTTTTCCACTTGCTTTTAAAATCTACCACTTTCTCTAGCCTCCTTCCACTTTCTCTGTTTGTTCTCAGCTTATTTCAGTTGCTGCGAGCTGAGTTCAAAGTGCAAGTCTGAAGTCAATTAATTTATCAGGGGAGAGAGAAGAGGAGGTGGCAGAATCTTATCCTTCCCAGTGGGCTCAGGCAAAATCAAATTGCTGCAGCCTCTTCTAGTTTGCATGTTCTTCCTCATGAATAACCTTTGACATCTTGACCACACTCTGATGCTACTTGGCCACACATAGCCTGGTTTTCATCTGTGAAATGTTGGAGGGTAGAGATTATATAATTTCAGAATGCAGGAGGGGAGGGTTCATATATTATGATTGTTGTTGTGTACCTTTAAGCCATTTCCAACTTATTGCAACCCTAAGGTAAACCTTATCTGATAGTCCTGATTAGAAATCTGTATCAAGGACAAGAGGCCACAGTCAGAACTGAATTCAGAGAATTCTGAATTTGGTAGACCATGGCGGGTTATAGACCACCATTTCAGACGTCCTCAGGACGTCCCATTTTAAAAAAGGGGCATCTCTTCTAGACGTCCCTTTCCCTATCACGGACTCAGTCCGTGACAAATGGCAGCGGCTGTTCCACACAGCCGCCATGTTTACGTCCTGGATGCATAGCGTCCAGACGGGTCACGGTGGTTATGACGTTGCGGGTGTGCCATGGGCGCCTCACGACGTCATAATGGCGCCGCAGGAAGAAGCTCCATTTTAGAGCTTCTTTTTTGCTCTGCGAGGGAGTCGCGCGGTTTGTATGCTGCGACTCCCTCGCGGAGCAAAGAGCAGCGCCGGCAGACCACTTCTAAATCTCCCTGTATGAACTGGCCCAGGTTCTGAGATCCTCAGGAGAGGCCCTTCTCTCTCTGTTGGGGAAGCGAGAGAGGGCCTTTTCCATGGCTGCCCCTAGACTTTGGAACTCCCTTCCCAGAATGGTCCCCTCCTTGTTGGCTTTCTGCCAGCAGGCAAAGCCCTTGCTCTTCAGACAGGCTTCTAAAGCAGAAGGTTTTTAAAGAACAGGCTGGATGTTGTATTCTTTTAAATTATTTTAAACACCTTTATCTTTTTTATTTTTATGCAATCTGTTTTTATACTGTAAAAATTTAATTCTGTTTTAATGTAACATTTTCTGTTTTTTTAATTGTACTGTTTTTTATCTTGTAGGCCGCTCTGAGTCCTAGTTTTGGGGAAAGGGTGGGATATAAATAAATATAATTAATAATGATAATGATAATAATAATAATGTTTCCCAATAGGTAAAGGGGCAAGGCAAGGCTGCATAATATCACTCTGTTTGTTCCACCTATATGAACAAACTCCTGATTCTTCTGAGTCTAACTCTGGCGGGTTACAGACCCCCATTAGGGACGTCCTGAGGACGTCCCAGTTTGAAAAAGGGGCGTCTCTTCCAGACGCCCCAACCCTATCACAGACAGAGTCCGTGACAAATGGCGGCGGCCGTTCTACATGGCCGCCGCCATATTGACATAGCGGACACTGTGCATCCACACGTCGCACCCAGGAAGTGACACCGCGAGTGCATGACTAGCGCCTCGCAGTGTCTCTTCCGGGGCCCAGGAAGGAGTGCGATTTCCGCACTCCTTCCTCGGAGCGTCCAAGAGCCGCGTAGTTTGGCCGCTGCGGCTCCCGGACGCTGAAAGCAGAGGTGGAGCCAGACTGCCGCAATCCAGCGGTCTGTAACGCACCCCTGTTTTCAGCAGATAGGTCTTTGAACAGATCAAACCAGAACTCTCCTTGGAAGCTAAGATCATACTTTGGCCACATAATGAGAAGGTGTGGATCACTAGAGAAAACAATAATTCTAGGAAAGGTAGAGGGTAGAAAAAAGAGGGGAAGACTGCACATAAGATGGATAGACTCAAATGGGGACATGGGGGGCAGAGGCATAGCTTTGCAGGGCCTGAGCAGAGCAATGGAAGATAGGGAGCCTTGGAAGTTGTTGGCTTTTTGTGGGTTTTTCGGGCTATGTGACCATGTTCTAGAAGATTTCCTTCCTGACGTATTGCCAGCATCTGTGGGTGGCATCTTCAGAGAAAACTCACAAAAAACCATGGATGCTGGCCATGAAAGACTTCTACTTCAGCCTTGGAAGTGTCTCATCCACTGCATTGCCATGAATCAGAATGGCTCGAGGGCAGCTAACAACAACAAGGTGAACTTATAACAGGATTTTTTGGCAAGATTTGTTCAGAGGGGGGTTGAAATATTGGAGGGTATGCTGCCAGCTCCCCTGTATACAAATTACACATAGATGTTGCAAGTCCCATTAAATACAATGGCATAGCAAAATGCTGTCCCTTGTATAAAATAGCAAAATCAAAGTTTGCTTTTAGGAATTTATATATTTTTAAAATATTTGTAAGCCATGGATGTTTGAATCTGTGGATAAAAACAATCCATGGATACAGTGGGTTGACTATACTACATGAAGAAATACCAAATGTAGGCCATCTTGTTTGGCTGAAGGTGGTACTAACAGCAGTGTCTAAAATGGAATGAGAGATGGACAGGATTAAATAAAAACACAATGTTAGAAAGCTTGTCTTATGGTTCCCCCTTAAATGTCATTTGCTGCTCTTGCATTGGCAGGGTGGAAACTGTAGGCCCAGTGCAGACATAGCATGCAGTATGCTGAAATGTTCTGGGAATATTGGACACGTTTTCTGGAGTCAGTTGCTGGTCCTTCAGACTCTGAGGATCCAGGAGCTGCCAGCCAGTAGGACTTGAGAACTGCTTGGCAGCCTCTTTTGTATTGATGATAGTGCAGGAGGCCAGGTTTGATCAATAAAGCAGCATTACTGCTCTCTGTCTTGGCTAAGAGCAGGAGAGACTAGTTGGTGCATATGTGCTTCCTTGGATTTAATTATATATCACATTGATTTTTAATTGCCACTTGAAGAGGATGCTTGTAAGAGTGGCAGACTAGCAAGCAAGACCTCTGCCCTTCTCTCTAGAATTTTCTATCAGGTAAAGACAAGCATGGATAAGCAGAATTGGAGGAAAGTAGATGCAAGGGCCAATGTTTATTACTTATATTTATTAATTACTCTGATGACTGCAATTTCTTCCAGTAAGCTCAAGGAGGCATGTGTGGTTCTCCTTTTAGCCCACTTTATAGGTCTTGGGCAGAGAGCGACTTACTCTGTGTATTGTATGGCTTACTAGGGACTTGAATCTACATCTCCCAACATTTTAACCACTGCAAAATATGGGTTGTAATGTGATAACTCCTACACACTATCAAATATAAACCGATTTACATGTCGTGTGACAGTGCCATGTAATAGAAGAACCCAAGAAGGCAAGGGCACTACATTATGGGCTGAGAGGAAAGAGAGGGGTAGGGGTGTGTGTGTGTGTGTGAGAGAGAGAGAGAGAGAGAGAGAGAGAGAGAGAGATGGATGCAGAGGGCCAACTGTAGTTGCTGTTGTTGTTGTGTTCCTTTAAGTCATTATTTATTTAATTAGTTATTCCTAATTAAGGCCCAGTACAGACCTGGGGCCAAAACTAGGGCTCAGGAGTGTGGAGCGAAGACACGCTCCTGAACCCTAGTATGTAACAGCACCACCAGCATGATGAAAGCATGGCACAGTGTCTGCACATCATGGTGCCCTGCTTGGATCATCGATGTGTAACAGTGTGCCAATGGTGCACTCATGGCATCTGCAGCGTGCATCAAAAAGAACCCGCTTTTAGTGGGTTCTTTTTGGTGTGGAAAGAGGCCGCACGGTTTGACTGCTGCGGCATCCCTCAGAAACAAAATCGGGCTCCTCCAGCCTGCCCTTTTGGGGTGGTTTGTCGAGCCCCTAAGTCACAACTGCAATGTAACTTAGCTACACCTTCATGATAAAGAAAAGGGAAAAATGGGTTGGGGTGTTGTATTATTTTAAAGTGTACTGTTTTAAACACATGTATCTTTTAAAACTGTATTTTATTATTTTAATGAATGATCTGTTTTAATTTTGTAAGAATTTAATTCTATGTTAATGCAACAATTTTGTATGTTTTTAATTGTACTATTCTTTTAAATTGTAAGTTTTGGAGGGGGGGAGCAGTATACTACTGCTGCTACTACTAGTACTACTATTTGTAGTTTAAAATTACTTCTTATTTACAAATAGTTACTTTCAAACTCTGGAACTATGCAGCATTTTCTCACAGGCAATGGCTCAAGGAAGAGATGTGCCATGAACTGTAAGACCCACTGTGCAAAGCTCAGCTTCTCAATAAAACCAGTCTTGAGAAAAGAAACATGTGGTTGTAATGGATAGCTCACTTTTTTGTGTGAAGGTGAGAAAAATCCACAACAGGAAAGTCTCAAATGAACTGGAGGCCTGTGGCCTATAACCACCAGCCTTTAAACAGGCACTTCTTATCTCTGAGTTTTGGGTTTCGAGTTCCCCTCCAATGTTCATTGTTTGGCTTCAACATGTGCAGGCGAGGATCGAAAGGAAAATGTGCAATCTATTACAGCTGGCGGCCAGGCAATGGTGGCAGAAGTGGTGGGAATCACTTGCATTCTCTATGGAACTCAGGAGACAAAAAGGAAGCCATAAATAAATTCAGTTTACTGTGAGATTAAGGCCGTGGCCCAATTAAAACCAAGTTCTTCCCAAGGGAATTGGACCCATCATCTCCGTTTGGTGTCTCCAGACATTTAACATGCTGTGGTGTGAGAAGAAGGGAGACAGATAATGAATGGGAAGTCAGGAAAGAGCCAGGCTGGAGCAGACCAAACCCCAAGGGAAAGCCATATTCAGCACTAGCATGCTCATTAGACACTTAGAACATTTTCTCAGGCAATCTCAAATTGTGACATTTGAGAAAGACTGTTTCCTCACACAGAGAAAGTGAAAACCTAATGGGAAGTCACTATGTCTTCCATCCTCTTACTATAGAAGATAGAAGGAGGGTACTGGTGACAGGGAAGAGATGAATCCAAGCATACAGTAGTCCAGAAGTCCGGAACCAAAGGTTACAGCAATACCATTGGGGTATTTGTGGCTTTTTAGAGGTTTATTTTGTACTTGCCATATCAAACAGCCATCTGATGTCCAAACTATATGTGACATACAAATACAGATTGAGTCTCCCTTATCTGAAATACTAGAGACCAGAAGTATTTTGGATTCTGGAATATTTGCATACACATAATGAGATATCTTGTCATTGGGACCCAAGTCTAAACATGAAAATATGTTTTGTATACACCTTATACACATAGCCTGAAGCAAAATTTATACAAAATATACACAATGAATTTCAAGATTCATCTCAGCCATGGAGCTGACACAGTTCACCAAATAATGGGTATATTAACAATCCATAACAAAATGAGGTGAATATAATCAGTGTGGTATGTGGTTTGAGCACTGGACTGCGGAGATTATCACACAGGGTAAAGCATGGAATGCTCCCGTCCTTATGGCACGCTTGCATGAAGATTATCACATGATGTCTGTCATTACCCCGTCCTTCTGCCATTCTTATAACACAACCACAATAAGATTTCCAGACAACTCGGGAGAGCAAGGTTCAATTCCCTACTCAGCCATGAAAGACCACTGGGTGACCTTGGGTAAGATGCACTCTTTCCTTCCCAGAAAACTCTGTGATAGGTTCACCTTAGGATCACCATAAGTTGGAAATGACTTGAAGGCACTCAACAACAACAGCATAGTCATCACACAGCAAGATGAAATATGTCGTGTGAAAGACTGACTACTTTAATGAACCTTTTAACCATGAAAATATGTGATTGCACACTAAATACAACCAAACCTGCACAGGGCCACAGGTAGAGAGATCTGTGACCTGCTCCCTAACCTAATATCTTGTCTTCAAGTGACATAAAGGATGCTGTCCTGTTGGCAGTGTCAAGGCACTGAGAAGGTGAAGTTAGTAGTGCTCCAGAGTAACTTAGCCAATAGAGCTACCACACAGAAGAGAGCTTTCTTGCTGTTGGCCCTCAAGTTATAGAATTCCTTTCCATTCCTTTCCATTAGCAATCTGGTGGTCTGGCATACTCTCATGTTTCAGGCACCAGTTAAAACCATATCTATTTGTACAAGCTTTGGGAGATAGACAAGTGCTTGGTTTGTCTTCTGGTCTTCATTGCTCATGCTTTTGTCGTATTTTAGGAAACACATATTATTTTAGTTATATGAAATTTTGTGATTTTAGATATTTGTAACTTGTGACTTTAACTGTGTCCTTTTATGTTGGTTGTTAACCACTCTGAGCTCCTATGGGAAAGGTAAAGGTAAAGGCAGTCCCTTGACATGAATGTCTAGTCATAAATGACTGTAGGGGAGGCGGTGATCATCTCTGTTTCTAAGCTGAAGAGCCAGCATTGTCTGACAACTGCTCTGGTGGTCATGTGGCCAGCATGACTGCACTGAACGCTGATACCAATCTATCTACTTGCATTTGCATGCTTTTGAACTGCAAGGTTAGCAGAAGCTGGGAGTAGTGATAGGAGCTCACCTCATCATACAGCACTCGGTGCTTGGACTGCCAACTCTCTGATCTTCCAATTGAAAGAACTGACACCTTAACCACTAAGCCACCTATGGGAAAGATTATTGAAACAATGACCAGAGCCAGGCCAGTCAACTTTCATGGAGTGGGATGTGACACCATCTTCTTCTTTGCCTTGGGACATGATATTATCTTTTTCTTTGCCTTGGACAGCCTAATGTTTTAGGCTGGTCTTGAAAGTACATAGCTTTTCTGTCCCCTTTCTTTTGCTGGGCATCTCTCCCACATTCACCCAGTGCCCTAGACACTGCTTCAAAAAAAATTATCTAAGGATATGACTAGCTCCAAGATGTTCCAGCAAGTGTAACCTTAAGTCAGAAATTCATTCACAGTCCTCACATGCTACTCTGGCATGATAAAACAAGCATGTGTCTCAGAGATGAATTAGGAGAAGGTACTCTTATAATGTTTAAACACTGTAATTATAACAAAGCTATAAAGCTGGTATGACCCTCGTTCCTGCAAGCATTTTGTGTGACACATGGGTTCCACCTCCCAGTTACTTGTTTGAGTCTGCCCTGTTTGTACTAGGATATCAAACACAACTACAGGTCACTTTGGAGTCTCAGAAATGCCAGAAAGAGCATTACCTAAGATATAGGTGGGGAATGGAGCTTTTGGCCTAAGATTATCTTTTATCTTCTAAGCTGAAGAGCCAGCATTGTCTGAAGACTAATCTGGTGGTCATGTGGCCAGCATGACTGCACCGAACACTGTTACCTTCCCACTGAGAAGTGGTACCTATTTATCTACTTGCATTTACATGCTTTTGAAATGATTGGTTGACAGAAAGTGGGACTACAAAGTCAGCTTCTTAACCACTTGAGCCACCACATCCATGATGGCTCTACTTTCCATGAATATAAAATTGGTGAGGTTTTCTTCTATCTGAGCAGCTCCATACAGTTTGCCATGAGTACCACACCCCACATAGTAGTAGTAGATAATAATAATAATAATAATAATCCATATCTACCCCTGGATTGAAGTGGGGAACAACATCAGTTTAAAAGAATAAATAAGGCTGTATCTATGCTGCAGGAATAATACAGTTTGACAGAACTCTAAGTGTTGCAGCTCCATCCTATGGAATCCAGGGATTTGTAGTTTTACAAGGTCTTTAGCCTTCTCTGCCAAAGAGTATAGTGCCTCACAAAGCTACAAATCCCAGGATTCTGTAGGATGGGGGTAAACTGGTGTTAAACTACAATATTTCTATCATGCAAATGCACCCTAAGATGAATACCTATTAAAACAATCAATCCACATTTAAAATCCATAATTAAAAAATGGCAATTTAAAAATCATCTGCAAGTGACATGATTTTAACATGTCAAAAATGTTGTGAGATATCCTTCTGGATAAGCAAGCTTAAGATGGGCATTAGACCAGTCGAGATCATTACGCTTATCTGGCACTTGGATGGATAGCTAACTCCAGACTATAAGCATTGCTGGTGCTCTGCCACCTAAGCCTTGGCATAGTCCAAGGAATGTATGTTTTAAATTGTATTTCTTTAAACATTGTATGCTGCTTTGAGTTCCAACTTTGAAAAAATACAAGTGGGATATATATAAATGTAATAAATAAATAAAGAATGGTCCTTTCCTGGAGGGTAAAATTACACTGTTTCTGTTTGAACTACACATAGCCTTTCCAAATTTGCATCTATAAATATAAATTGCATGTGCAAAATGTATGCAAATACATGGGCTCTGCCCTTTGGTGATGCATAGGCGGGCAATCTAGCCAATGTTGTATTTCATTCTTTGCATATTGCATAAGGCTCAGTAGATACTGGTTAACAGCCTACAAGGTGCTTGTGTCTTGTAAATCTACATTCATGTAGTTACACAATGACTGTATTATACCATCCTTCTGCTGCACAATCAGTTCTGTACCTGCCACTGTGTCTGCTTACTGTCCCCTTGTGCAATGGGGAATGCACAGTGGCTGTTTCTGCAGCCCCAGTGGGGGAAAATGGTATATTGAAGGCAATGACAAATCATTATGTGTTGCCACCCAAGAACATACTATGGCATGGCTGGGATCCTAATGGTTTGCCTCACTAAAGTGAATCTATTGAATGATTTCTTAAATTGTAAGTCACCATGCAAGTAAGTTCAACCAATTCAATGCCTATCTACAAACTGGGACTCCCAATAGGATTTAGGTCTATATGAAATGGTTACACTTCTAGAAGTTCACTTTTGCAAGCCTAAACTGAATACATCCATAGAATATCAGCCAAAAAGAAAAAGAAAAAGAAGAGTACAATCAGCCTCCATATCCACAGATTCAACCATCCTTGCCTGAAAATATGATGTTAGAAAATAAATTAATTCCAAAAGCAAACCTTCATTTTGCCATTTTATATAAGGGACACTATTTTACTACCCCACTTTATATAAAGGGATTAGAGCATCCATGGATTTTGGTATCCATAGAAAGTCCTGAAACCAAACTCCAGCATATACCAAGGGCCCACTGTACAACCACATATGCAAGGGAACTTACACAGGTGTATGCCAATAAAAGGATTCTAGCCTTTGTTTTCATAATACCAGTAAGACACAAATACATTAGGTTCTCGCAGTGGTCAATTCTAGCCAATGTGCTTTCCCTTTCTCCACTTTGTAACTGACTACATTAACAGAGAATGAACAGACAGCTTCAGTAAATGTGATCTAATGAAGGTCATTCATTTCAGCTAATAGGAACTGATTGACTTGAAGAGGCTGCAGCAACAGGGACACTCTTTGCTCCCAGAAGAAATTTTGTGTTTGTTTAAAGATACCATCATGTTCAAAGATATCTTCGACCTGCAATATCTTAACACATATAGCTTGATCCATATCATAAAAGATATCTATCTGTCTATCTAATTATCTATCTACCCATTCATCCTTCTAAAGGAGTATGAGTAAGATCAGCATTAGGTAGAATTTTGTAGAATTTGGTTGCATTTTATAAGAACTTATCAAAACTGTACCTATAACCAATATGCAAACCAGAACTCATTCCTATTGTATTTATCAAACTGCTGTACTGCAGTTCTAGGAGGAAAAGGGGGATAGTGGCCTGAAATGAGTACATCAGTGAAAAAGGTGTAATTATATTCATAATAGACAATGACTGGAACCCTGTTGGTCAGTCCCAACTGAAGTAGATCCATTACCTCAATGGGATTTACCTATATGTTGACTCCCCATTCGGCAATTGTTTCAATGGCTCTACTCTAATTGGTATTACAGGGTTCCAGCTTTTGATTTTTAAAAATGTACATTATACTGAGAAAAACATATTCTTCTCAACATGGGAATATTAAGTACTAAAATGTGTATATTGGAGAAAATAAGAAGAAAAATACATACAGATTTTAATGTAGAACCTTTTCTTAAAGACGCCCACAATGCTATATAGAATAAGGCTGAACAAAACTGAAAAACTGGGTGAAATCAAAATGGCCAGATTCATCCCTTCTAATGGAAAGTAACACAAAAACAGTTTCTGAGATATATGAACATTTTTGTAAGACATGAGAAAGAGTAAAAGAGATGCTGTACCTGAAACAGATGTATGAAATGTATTATGCCTGAACACCATTAATAGCCTCTTCCCCTTCCCCTGTCCTTCAACAAAGATCTTTGAAATTATCCCCTCCTAACCTTTGTTTATTAAGTCTACCATCATCTGCCATCCCATCTGTTCATGTTCAGCTGCTATATCCAGTTTAAGACTGTTTTCCTTTAAAGAAAACTGTTGAAGAAAAGAAAATACAGACTTTAAAGACTCTTATTATGGAAAGTCCATTGTGTAGTTTAAAATAATACAAATTGTTTGAGTGGAGGAAAACTCATTTCAGAGTTGAGTCAAGGCCCCCAAAAGTCATAATCACTGAGAAGAGGTGGAGGTCTGGAATCTGATAAATGTTTCCTGTGCATGTAAGCATTTATTTTATGAATGGATCCATAAATTATAGCATGGGTGTCCAGAAGCAAACTTTCCAATATGAGATGAAAACACCACAATTTATGAATGGGGTGTGTCAGCCACCAACCTAACTAAAAGGAGCTTGTTCAGGCTGCTCACTGGTGACCTAAATGCACAGCTTTAAAAAGTTACTTTTTGGATCACAACTCCCAGTGTCCCCAGACAGACACCGGTCTGTTGGCTGACATTGGTGGGCATTGTCATCTTTTTCAAGCTCTGCCTGAAAACTACAGTTCTGTGCATGGTTACTTGGGAATGAGTCCTACTGAAATTAGGAAAGTTTACTCCATGGTAAAGACAAGAGAAAATTCTCTTGTACATTTGATCAATTGTTCTCCTAGTAAGAAATATTGCACAAAATTGTAGATATAGCTAGCAATGGTGAAAATAGTGATGTTTCATCTCAACAGATGCAGCCAGTATTTCTGACAACTCTGCATCCGTCTGTGTATATGAAGACCAGCAGAAGCCAGCTAACAGTTCAGTTTGCTTTCTGATTTTTTAAAGGACTGCCCCAAGGGAATGGGCTGAAACCCCTGCGTTTTATTTTCTCTCATTAACCAATCAGCATTTGAACCCATTTCTTCCCAGGTCAAAGGCCAGTGTTGTTAGCTCATGGCTGTTACTAATGCTGCTCCATATGTTTCCAGAATCTGTTAACAAAATGATTTTGAGAAAAATTGGAACAGAGGGAGAGCTGTTCCACTAATTGCAAACTGCCCCCTTTCATTTTATGCTGAATGGTCCCTGTCAGCTCACTTCAGTATTAAAACGATCGCTTTATTTATGCTCTCTTGCAAGACTGTCAAGAGCACAGGCACCAAAGATTGCTAAAATGTTTAACTTTTCAAACTGTCCTAAGAAGAGGAGGAAAGAAGTTCAGTGCCTGGAAAATTTACCACTCCCAGAATTTACTCTACCACTCCACTCGCTACATGAGATTCTGCAGTTCAAAAAAGTAACTGTTCCAAGGTCTACCATCACTGTGTAGAAACCACCTCCTTTAAAATGCTTTCAAGAATTCATTGGATATATTTTCAGTGAAATTGTTAAATAACAGACTCCCTGGAATTCCATTTTTGTCACAGCACGTTAAAGTTTATTTTCTTGTGTGTAGAGTAGGCTTAAAGTCTTCCTCTCCCCCTCCCCCCCTTTTTTTTAAATCACTAGATTTATTAGATAAGTATAACATTTGGTGGAAACATGTAATGTGGGGTTTTATAAATGAAAACATTACCAGCTGCCCAGTCCTCAAAGCATTCTGAGGGCACAAGCTCCATTCATAAATTCATGAATGGAGTTTGTACTAAGGAAGTCCCTTGAGATTTGGAACCAAGATCATTCCATGGGCGGCAGAAAGTCAGACTGATCAAACCACCCAGTATTTAAAACAAAAAACAGCCCCAATCTCTCCAGAGCATTGCATAAAGAAGATCTAATCAATCAGCTACCCTTTGAAATGCAAATGACATTATGATCTCTTTTCAGTAGTTTGTAGGTAAAACTGCTGCCCACTTTGCAAAGTATACACTTTACTGTATATGAATGATCCTTAGCATCTTCATCTTCTATGTCATGTTGACTTGCAACAGCAACTAAGGACTTAATTGGATTGCCTCAAAGTAAAAGAGTTTCCAATTCTTTTTGTTTCGATTGCACCTATTCATGGATTTGATATTCAAAGGTATGTATCATTTTCTTTTAGTGCTAACATTCCTTTCCTGGTTTGATGTCTGTTGAATCTGTGTCCTGGAAATAATTTAACTGCATTTACATTTCAGCCATTTTTACTAGCAGGGAGTTAGTAGAAACACACAGGCAAGTTAACTAATAAATTTTATTTTGAAGAAATCCTGGGCTAATTTAAATTGATCTGTATAATGGGAATAAAAAGGTTTTGGTAATGCCAGGAGCTTCCAGGAAATATTACATTATTTATCACATGAATAAAACATGTCATTTCCTGAGATTTTTCCCCCCACAACTGTGCATGCCAGACAAATTATGGTGTGCCTCCAAAACCTATTGCAGGGTTTTCTTGATAAGTTTCTTCAGAGGGAGTTTGCATTGCCATTGCCATTGTCTGAGGCTGAGAGAATGTGACTTGCCCAAGATCACCCAGTGGGTTTTTCATGCTTCAGCAGGGAATAAAACCCTTATCTCCAGAGTTGTAGTCCAATACTCAAACCACTACACCTAGTACATCTAGTGCCAGGAAATACTGTATGTAATCATTAAAGCGTAAAAAGGCAGGCAGGCAGGCAGGAAGAAGACTGCCATAAATGTACTAATTCTTGCAGGAGCCCACCACCATTTGATTTCACCATTTGTGAGCAGCCTTTGCCTTCCTTGATTTTAAAATGCATATGTTACAAATGCGGTGTTGATTTTCTAAACAGTTTATCTGGTTCCATCTACTGACAACTTTTATTAGTTTTATCTTCTGAACATGCTGTTACAATATTTGATTTGGTTTAGATCAGTTGTTACTGTCTTTTAAACGAATGCATGAGCCCACAATCAAGGGATATACAACCCTCTTAAGTGCACAGACATGCATTTATGGGCCACTTTTTCCTTCTTTTCTTCTTGAAGAGAAGTTTCCCTGTCCTTTAAGACAGGGGTGGAAATCATGCAGCCTTCTAGATGTTGTTCAATTGGCTGTGCTGACCAGGGCTACTGGGACCCATAGTTGAATAACATCTGGAGGCTGCATGATTCCCTTTAAGAGAACTTTTTAAAAGTATGTGCAGCATAAATTTTAGGATGCCAGAAACAATAGCATGGAGCAGGTTCCATATTTTTGATCCTCCTCTGACAACTCAGTGCCTTCCAGATAAACTGGACTACAAACCTTACTGGTTCTGCCCAACATAGTTAGTGGGGATGATTGTACTTGTAGTTTAGCACATCCAGGGTGTGTCAGATGTCCAGTTGATTCTGCATCATCTTGCCCCAGTCTAGAGTTCTGTATTTCCAATGCAGCTACCTAAGAAACCAGATCCATGTAGCCAGATGAGGCCAGACATCAGGATCATTCATGAAGACTGAATAGAGTGGGACCTTTGGAGATCAGCATGCAGTTCCACATGTGACAGCTCCTATGTACAGGTCAAAATGATTAATCTAAGACTGGTGGCTTCTGTGTTGAATGGGTTTTAGTACTAATGTTAAGCCAGCTATCCAAGGAATACTGTTTCCAAAATAGGATCAGCACCTTGAGATAATTCCATTAAAGTTTAGCGCAGCTTCCCTCCGGAGGAAAAAGAACCTGGAAAAAACAGGTTCTTTTTGCGCTGCAGGGCAGACATCACGAGTGCAAATGCTGCGTGGTGCTTATGTCATAATGGCTGCGCCCATGTACATGGGACACCACCATTGTTACACTGCCGTGCCATGCTAGGGTTAGGGACCGTGCGGGTGCCGTGCAGTCCCTAACCCTAGTATCGTTGGGTGTACAACGCATTTGGACGGTCTGTACCATGCCTAACTGTCCCATTAGCATGAAAACCACCAGCTGCCCACTGTCTAAGGTCCTGATGCCTTTCTGAATATATGTTTAGAAGTATAAGAGAAATATTACAAGATGGGGGGCAGAATTTTTAAAAAACATATTTAAATACATCCCTGTTAAAGATGGTAGGGATAATTTTACCAAACTCACCTTGGATTACTTGTATACTACACAATTATAGCACTTTAACTGTCGTGAGTACATTCTGCGGAATCCTACTAGAATTTGTGGTTTGGTGAAACACTGGAGCTCTCTGACAAAGAATTCAAAACAGCCCTCCCTAAACTACAATTCCCAGGATTCCATAGGTTGAAATCATGACAGTTAAAGTGAAATAATAGAGTTATCATTGTCCAGTGAGAAAGCCCCCCTAATGTTGCTGGACTACAACTTACCATCACCCCAAAACAGTATAACCCATAGTGAGGAATGATGAGACTTTAAGTCCAGCAACATCTGGAGACCCACAAGTTCTCCATCCCTGCCTAACAATAAGGCAATAATTCCCAAGTTGTTTTGGACTTAAAGCTCCCAGACCCCTCTGCAATCTTGGCCAATGGTCTGGGATTCTGGGAGCTGAAGTCCAGAATACCTGGAAGGCCAGAGTTTGGGAACTACTGATCTAAGGGATACAGCCCTAATGAATGAATCATCTGGCTCTCCAAATGTTGTTGGACTGCAACTCTCAGCAGCCCTTACCCAGAATAAGTGTGAAATGTACTCTATCATCCTATTCCAAGCAACGGCTCATCAGGAGTGTAGAAACAGAGTTTACAACTTTTCCTCTGGTTTCTTTCTGTCATCTAATATTCAGAAGTATACTGCTTCCAGTCAGAGGATCTCTATAGAACAGTTTCCAACACAGAGATGAGACCAGATACCTCTCACTCTACTTTCTCTGATCAACCTAAAAATCCTTGGAGCAGGGAAAGATACCACACTATTTAAAAAGGCACATTAAAAAGCTTAACATTCAAATGCAAACTGTGTAGTAGAAATTTTCCAGAATGAAATGGGTCATCTCTTGGATACTCTTATAATACTATATAGAAATAATTATGAGGTTGTATAAAGCTCAATAGCACCAACCCAACAGATATTTATGGATCCATGAAATGGATCAAGGGGAGGTTTTCCCCAGCTGGAAGCCCTCCAGATGTTTGGACTAGAAGTCCCACATTCTGTAACCAGATAGCTATGGATGATAGGAGTTGTAGTTCACCAGGGTCTACCAGGGTTGAGTAGGGATGATCAAAGGAAAGAAGATCTATGGAAACAAACAGGCAGAATAAATGGTGATCATGAGGAACGATGTATTCATTCTGGAACTGTAACATTTGTTTCAGTGGGAGGACACTCCTGACACTCCTGCTTTAGACTGGGAATTTTTGACAGTGCAAGGGACTTGTGGGGATGGGATGGTTTTGGGAAGGGAAGGGAAGGGAGAGGTAGGCTAGGGTATGTGGGTGATATAAATTTGACTGCTGAAACAATGGTTTATGTTGTGATTGCAGAATATAAGACAATTGATGTGCTGGGTATTTTATAACAGCAACAGCCTTCAAAGGAGGGAATATACCCTAAGGTGATAGAACATGTACCAAAAGAGGATTGTGAACAGGAAAATTAAAGAATAAAAGCAGAATTGCCTACTTGGCAGTGATTCAACAGGTTATCCCATTTTATCCCATCTTGACAAGCAGCAATACTGCACGAATATCAAACAATACACAATTGGAAAAGGATGTGTGTGACCGACAGGGCTTTGTTGTTAAGTGTTCTCTGGTGGCCTTTCCCTCTCTTTCCTGTGAAAACATGTTTGCCCCGTGTTTGACAATGATTCAGTTTCTGAATTTATTTATTTTTTTTAAAAAATCTTATCTAGCATAACAGAGAGTGGAGTAGTGTGGTATTGTTGTGGTTGTTTGGAGTCTTCAATTTCAGGTTACTGTGAGCTTTTGCCCTTTGTGATTTAAGCACTGTAACTTCTTTTGGTTTTTACAAAATGTTCAAATTGTCCTCATGATGACACTATGAATTAGGTACATAACATTCTGCAAACATAACATTCCACAAACAACATACTGTTAGTGATTTAAACATTGGTAAGTGCAACTTGTGTGTGTGTGTGTGTGTGTGTGTGTGCGCCTTCAATCCGCCTGTTCACTTAGAGTGACCTCATGAATTTCACAGGGTTTTCTTAGGGGTTATTTTCAGACAGTGAAAATAATCCAGGTTGAATCTCTGTTGTCCAAATGCACTCAATTAAGTTTTTGGGGGGGGGGGGGGAGAATGCCAAAAAACAAAAATAGGGGTGTTTTCTGAGTTTTTAAAAAACATTCACATCATTGGCAGTGTGAATAATTGCTGCGAATAGACCCGAATAGACTCGGGATAAAACTGCATGCCTTGAATACATTTTTAATATACTTTATTTTCTCATGTATAAGACTACTTTTTAACCCAGGAAATTTTTCTCAAAAGTCGGGGGTCATCTTATACGCCGGGGGTCGTCTTATAGGGCTGAAACTTCTGAGCCAGACTGAAAAATCTGCAGTCGCCACATATGGTGACCGTATGAAAGCAGCAAGGGCGGTGCTCTACAAGTACAGTAGGAGAAAATCTTGGAGACAGGGAGGGCTGGGCAGGCAGGGAGAGCTGACCAATCCAAGCAGGTTTTGTATACAACAGGTTTTCCTGCTAAGTACCTGCATGTCATACGCATTTGAATTAAAATTACCATATTGAAATCAAATCTGATTTTTTAAAATTTTTATTTGGTGTGTGTTGGAAGAGGGGTAGTCTTATACGGTGAGTATATCCCACACTCTATATTTTAACTGGAAAAGTTGGGGGTCGTCTTATACGCCCAGTCGTCTTATACTCCGGAAAATACAGTATTTGCATTATCGACAGCCCCACAGTCGAGAAAGAATGCTGGGGAGAAAAGAGGAAAAGGAGGATGACGTCTGGCAAGTCCTGCAAGTACAAGGGAATAACAAGATGAAAATGAATTTGAAAAACGTACCTGGTTCTAGGCCTCCATTTCCACACTATAGTGGCTGTCTGCACAAATGTGTCTGTCACCATCACAGGTCGCTCATTCTGAGGACAGAACAAGATGCCCAGCATGTGACCACTGCTGGGCATCTCATTCAGATCTTAGACATAAGTGACGTGTAACAACAGCAAATGTGCCCAGTAGCCCTTCAGGATGCTCATACAGACAGTGGAGATTATTGCACACGTTTATCTCCTGAGCTGGACACAGGCTAGGCACGGGTGTAAACCATTTAAAAACATTGTTTTTGCCTGTTTCCGTACCCAGCTTGGAGGCATCACGTACCTGATCTGGACTTCTCCTGGACTTTGAGTCCAGTTTCTTACATGTTCAGAGAAGCGTTCCCAGGCACTGCATAACTGTCACTTGCTATTTCATGTTCTTTTGTTGCCTATTTTATTGAATCATTTCCTGTTTTGCTATGTATTTTATATGTATTATCCTACCAGAGAGGCAGGCTAACTCCAACAGGCCTCCCTGGAAGAAGTTTACCCATCCATTAAAAAGCCAAGCTCTCCCTCCAGTCCATCTGCCTTGGTCCAGGCCTCGGGGGTAGAGAAGAACTGCCGGCCCTCATCCCCTTCCCCTCCACCACTCCTTTCTCCTTTTGTGTTGTGTCTTTTTAGATTGTAAGCCTGAGGGCAGGGAACCGCCTAGTTAAAAGATTGTATGTACAGTGCTGTGTACATTTACAGAGCTTTATAAATAAAGGATAACTCCAATAATAATAATAATAATAATAATAGTGAGTGGGAATCCTGTGTCCCTCCAGATATTCTTGGATTGCAACTCAAGCACTCTTTACCAGTGACTATGCTGGTTAGGATTTTAGAAAGTTCACAGGAGACAAAACAAAGGACCATTTCTCAGCAAAGCACCTTGAAATATGGATCTTTCGGGAGCACACTCAAATCTGTTAAACGTAGCACTAATCAGAATGGAATATTATGAAACCCATCAAAAGAGCTAAATGAAATGGAAAATGAGGGGGACTTTAGACTTGGCCCTTCCGTAACCAGCAGGAGTCCCAGGAAGCCCTGAAACAATTTTCCATTCTGCCACACAGAGGCTTGTAAAGTACACAGGCCATCATAAACAGCTTTGGTTTCATTTACAGGGTGTGCTCCAGGAAGAACCCTAACAGATCATACATAGTATATATACTCATGTATAAGTGTAGAAATTTCACTCAAAAAGTTGACCCAAACTGAGTTGACTTATTCACAGGTGAATGTAAGTACTGTACCTTAACTCTTATTTAAAAAGGAAGCATCCCCTGGTGAAAGGCAAGAGAATCATCTGTCCAGGAAGTGTTGCCTCCCCTCTACTGTTTCATCCACCCAGCCTTTAGTTTGAGCACAAACATTATGCCTGTTTGAATCTGGTAAGTTCTTTGGCATTGTTCCTTGACATATCAAAATCCATAATTTTGTTCCAAAATGTGCTCTTGATTTATATGTGAGATTGACTTATAGTTGAGTATTTTTGTTGAGTGATTTGCACCTGTAGATTTTCTCCTTCTGATGCACTGAACAGCTGTCACTGGGGCATTTTCTTTTGTTGCTCCTTTCAGATGGACCACCAGCAGCAACAAAACCCTACTCCATTGCCAGCAGGTGCATTCCACCTCTTGTCCATCCTCCAAGATCTCCTGTGTTTTAATAAAAATTTCACTGGCCAGAAGGGGTCGGGAAAGCAGACTTTTCTTTTCTCCTCCTCATGGGGGAGAGGCTTGTGTGCCCGTCCCTTTTGCACTAGGCTTTTGTGGTTATGTGCCCCTTCCTTCATCATGAGCAGGCTTCTGCTTTGCTAACTTCAGAAGTCAGGCAACATTTCCTGAAGGCGGCTGATGGTTTTTAAGCAAGGGCCTTTCACTGACCTCCCCATGACACCGGGCTCATGAATAAGCAGGTCTGTTGCTAGCCCTCGTGCTTAATTTTCTCTGAGGAAATCTTCTGTTAAGGGGCAACAGTTTTCCATTTCAGTCTGGCAGCACCAGCCAGCTGCTTGTTATTTCACTTGGCTGAGCCTGACAGGCTAATGGTATGTTTGATTTGCACTACAAGTTCCTGCAAGGGACCTTGTTGCTTCGGCTACAGACATCACCCAGTGTGGCGTTTTCGGACAGACATCGTTCTTTCAAGCATTTTCTTTATTATATTTGTATTCCAAAAAACCTTCAGGCCAAAAAGAAGGAATGAAGAAAGATTTCCTGCTCAACTCATGACAATTAAAATGTCATGCATGATACTGTTGTTGTTTGTTGTTGTGTGCTTTCATTTCTGACATGGCAAAACTAAGTCATGGGATTTTCTTGGCAAGTTTCTTCAGAGGGGTTTTGCCATTGCCATCCTCTAAGGCTGAGAGAGTGTGAGTTGCCTAGGGTCACCTAGTGGGTTTCATGGCTGAGCATGGAATTTGAACCCTGTTCTCCAAAGTCATAGGCCAAAGCTCAAACCACTACAGCACACTAGAAAACAAAATGAAAAATGAGATAGAGATAAAGATAAAGAAAATGAGTTAGAGGCCCTCCCCTCTTACATGCTAAAACAGGAATAGGTAACTTCCCAAAGTCCAAGAGCTTTTGTCGGACAAATGTCCCAGTTACTCTCCTCTATTCCTGCTTAGCCCCTTTGTAATTCAGTGGCTGAAAACTGGAGTTCAAGGTGCAAGAGGAGAAGAGAGGTGGCAAAAGCAATCTGCTGCAGTCTCTCCAAGCTTATCTTTTGTTCCTTCATAACTTTTTCCATCTTGACCACACTCTGATAGTGCTTGGTCTCAAATGCCCCATTTTTCTTATTTGAAATGTTAGAGGGTATGCTAATGTCTAATAAAATATAAAGAATGCATAACCAATAGTATATAAATTATAAAACTATAAAAACCATTCCAATGAACATCAGTCATGTTTAAAAAAAACTGAAATAAAACACCTGCATATTCCCTGAAAGTCTAGGCAAATAAATATGCTTTAAACTGTTGCTTAAAAGATACAAGTGTGGGGAACAATTAGGGCTGCATCCACACTGCAGAAATAATCCTGATTGATATCACTATAACTGCCATGACTCAAAACTATGGAATTCTGGGATTTGTAGTTTTGTGAGACATTTAGCAGCTTCTGCCAGAGAGATCTAGTGGCACAACAAATTACAATTCCCAGGATTCTTGGGTGAAGCAAATAAACCACGTTTTCTCTCTCCTCACTTCATATATAACATTCAGAAAGCTGACAGCTGAATCTTACTTCATCCCTGGCAGCCGTTTCACCCATATCTAAGGTGGCAGGCAAGCTTAGAGGGTACAGGGTTGGCTATGGTGCACATGCAGCTCTGTCCTTCAATATATTACTACTTCTTCCTGCTCCCTTCTCCAGTTCCTTGGGTTGTTGTTGTGTGCCCCCATCCTGTGTGACTCCATCATGGGAGTTTCTTGGCAAGATTTGTTATGAGGAGTTTGCCTTTGCCCCCTTCTGAGGGTGAGAGAATGTGACTTGCTTAAGGTCATCCACCATGGCATGGCAAAGACTCAAATATGAGGTCCCAAACACACTGCAGAAACAATCCAGTTTGAGACCACTAACTGCCCTGGCTCAATGTTAGGGAATTCTGAGGACTGTAGTCTTGTCAGACATTTAGCTTTCTCTGTCAGAGAGCTCTGGGGCCACAGTAAACTCCAATCCCAGGATTCCCTAGCAGTGAACCAGGGCAATTAAAGCAGTCTCAAACTGGATTATTTAGTATTGTGTTTTGGACCTTAGTCTCCAGAGTTGTTCAAACCAGACTTTTGCAAGCCACTGTAGCACACTGACTCTCAGTTCCTTGGGGCAATTGCCTAATGGTAGAGCCAGTCCTGATGGGAGTGTATAGTATGGAATAATCAGGAGAACATGGGACATTATCAGACATGGCTTTTAGACTGCCATTAAGGTAGAAAATAGCATCTTTGGTGATACTTATCGCACAATGCCATCTCTGTCTCATTGCTGCCTTGCCCTCAAGGCATTGTTAGAGTGAACCTTTAACTGATGGGGAAAACTCGCCAATAAGCTCCCAAATGCACTGCTGCAGCATTAGTCCTCAGGTGTGATAAGTTCCTCCAGCAGCAGTTCCAGTATTGGGCAGTCACATCATGTCAATTCCTCCTCCTCTTCCCTTTCCCCTCACTATTCCCAAATAAGCTGTTAATCTTTTATAAAAACCTTTCTTTTCTTTTTTCTTTTTAAATTGTACTGGCATACCTCCAGAATTGCATTTTATTTAAAAACAACAACAACAACAACAAAATGTAAAAATCCTGAAAGGCATGCAGGATATGGCATAGGGTAGGAAGGCAGGATTAGGGTGGAATATGGAAGAGACCATGAAGGTCCAGTTGTACTACTGGAGAGATGTGCAATGCAGAATGCTCCCAAGCTGGTATGTATCCGATTCCTTTTACTAACGCGATTGCCGTAAGAGCTCTATCGCGGGAATAAGAAAGAGAATGTGCATGCTCAGCAATTGCAGCTCTGGCAGAAATGTCTTTTAGCAAAATGATAGATCAAACCAGGATCCATTAATTACATTTGTACCTATGAGGCACGCTCCTTTGCTGTTGGTTTTTTCCTGCTCTTTACTCTTTCATTTATTTATTTTTGACTGTGGCTGATTCCAGGCTATGTAACTCCCCTCCAAGGGAAGCTAGGCTGTTCTCCCCCAACTCCCTTGGTCTCCCAGCAGGTAAATAAGTTTCTATTCAGGTGGAATTCTGGCCACTGACCAGGTTTCTCAGAGTGAAAACTGATTCCTTATTTGCATTCCTACATAGCTAATGGTTTGACTAGATGACCCCTGGAGTACCTTGCAACACTGTAGATTCTATAGATCTATGATGCTGTAAAAATACAATAGTAAACATACTTGTACTGTATGATTGCAGTGTTCTCAGCATTTTTAACCTACTGTGCTTTCTAAATGAACAGTTTTTTTGAAAGAACTGAGACAGCAAACATAAACCTTATTTTTCTCACAAGTAATTCATTTATTGTTACTCATTACTCAGGAACAATGAATAATATTGATCATCACTGGCATGTTGCTAACACATTCTTTTAAAAATCTTTCTTTTAAAAAAATGGCATGCATGGCCAAAAAATTTTCCCCATTTGCCCCCCTGTAACATTTTGAAATGATTACTTATAAACATACAGACTAAAATTGTGTAAGATTACATAAAGACTAAAGCTTTGCCTCATCATCATTAAATTGCTTAAAAGTCATGATGTTGTTTTTGTTTCGAATAAAGAACAGCAAGTAATCATATTAATTTTTGTATGTTATTTACAAGCACTATAAAAGAATAAGGAAATCAGATAAGTTTTGGGAAGAATTTTTGAGATTTCATGCCTATGCAGAAAAACAGATGCATTTTCTGCTTGAAAGATCTTATAATTAAAGTTGGGTGGGGATGACCTACTTCATATCAATACAGCTTTTTCTAAAATGCTTGCACGGTGGACTTTGTGAAACCCCAAGCAAGTAAAAATGGAGCCTATTAGGATCACAGGTCCAAACTTGCAGCCAATTCAGTGGGGTAAATTTATGCATATGTATTAAAGTTAGGACAGCTTGGTCCCTTTGGACATCTGTTTTTGCAATACAGCTTTTGCTTTAATAAAGTAACTTCGTCCAGGACGATTGTTTGCTTTGAAGTCCTAAGATTCATAAAGGCAGGGGGCCTTTACTGTTTGGATGATTGTTTTGTCTCAATATCTTTCTTGTTTACATTAATGGCAGTCAGAAGATGACATTATTATTAGAGATCTGCTCCCGAGATCTGCCGCCCGCTTTGGGAGCCAGCTCTTTTATTTGCTCCTACTGCTTTCAAGCCAAGATGAAAGGTTGTAAAAGCCTCTCTCTTTTGTCCTGAGGGAATCACAGCTCACAAAAAGTCCTTGTAACTCCTTACAGCAGCTATTTTACTTCTCAGAGAAGATATTTACTGGGTTCCTTTCTTCCTGTAGCAGTTAACAGATGAAGCCCTTGGACTTCATTATGATCTATTTGTGAAGTTCAGGAACTGCAGGGAATGGAACTGGGACATGAGCATTCAACTTCAGGCTCAGAATGGCCATGTGTCTTTCGAATGGCATGGTTCACAATGTAAAGGGCTGTCGGGGTGTATCCACACTGCAGAAATAAAGCAGTTTGACACCACTTTAGCTGCCAGGACTCTATGAATACAAATCCTGGGATTTGTAGTTAGGTGAGTCACCCAACCTCTCCAACAGACTGGGCTGACCAAACTGCAAATCCCAAGATTCCACAGGATGGAGTCATGACAGTTAAAGTAGTGTCAAACTGCTTTATTTTTGCAGTGTGGATACATCCTCAGTCATGCCTTTTTTTGTTAGTATCCTTTGTTTCAGCTTTGCTTGAGTAGGCACCCTCTAGATGTTTTGGACTGCAACTTCTGTAATACCTGATCATTGTCCATGCTAGGACAGAAAGTTGTAGTTGTTCCAAACAGTAGCATCCCTGTGATTGGTGTCACTCTTTGTTGGAAGGGCAGTGGGGAAGTAGCGGGGAGGGTGGAGGGCTCCACCATCTGCCCTCCCTATTGATGCCTTACTTTCCTGCTTCCCAATGTTGTGGTCTCCCCAGAGAGGAGTGTAGTGGAGTACAACCATGCCAGACTCTAAAGAAAAGGCACCACCCCCACCCCTGAGAAGTGCCCACTGCTTTGGGGTACACCCCACAAACAAGGGCCATGTGTTTCTGGGCAAGGGAGACAGTGATGTGGCACCATTTCTTAATTGCTCAGCAACCTCACCAATCCCACCAGGTGTACACCACCCCTGGGGAGAGCAGTCCATATTTAGAGGGAGAGAAGGGCAGGCCCAGCTTCATCAGGCCTAGTCCAAAATAAGAAGGCCCTCCCTCCAGTCCATCTGCCATCTCCATGGCCTCAGAGGGAGAGAAAAACCGCCTTGGCCACTAACTACCATTCCCTTCTCCTTTTGTGCCATGCCTTTTTAGATTGTAAGCCTGATGCCACGGAACTATCTAATTAACAATTTGTAAACCACTCTGATAATTTTTGTGGCTGAAGAGTGGGATATAAATACTCCAAATAAATAAATAAAATTCCCAGTACATCCTGAGTGGCACCACTGGCTCCAGCTATTTGAAAGGCTAGAGAAGACAGACCTGTTTGAAGGGCTATTGAAAGTCAAGAGCCCAGGGGGAAATCATTTCATCTTTAACTTGTTTTTCTCTCAGCTCAAGACCCAAGGTGACTTGCAACAGATTCTTTTTGGGGGGCAACCGGGCAACACTTCCCAGAATGCACCAGCCAGTGGCCATGCTACCTGGGGAATTCTTGGAGCTATGGTTCAAAAAAGGATCTTTTCTAAACCTTGGTGCTTTTCCAAGCCTCGTTTAAGGATAAAGTACCATAAGCTGCAAGGCATTGAAGTTTACCATAAAACAATCATTCTTATATAGAAGCACAATTATCTATCGTTTTGGTGGGGAAAGCTGGGATTAGGAGACCTGGTATCTAGTGGCCATGTGTTGGGGCCTCCCTTCATTGCCCCTGGTGCTATCTTCTCTAATGGTTCAAAGTGGACTTGAACAAACAGCCTTTCAAATACAGCATTCTGCAGTTAAGACATACTGCACCATAAGGAAATGAGAGAGTTCTCTTAAAAGAATAATGGCTCATTTCTCCATGAAAGTCATCACCAGTGGTCATCACCATAACAGAGTGGTGAATCAGCTCCAAGTTTCAGTCAAAAGTTTTAAGGAACTATCCAAGGTTCTGAGTCCCATCCCCCAAATAAGTTCCCTTTAAAGCTAAAGGGACTAAAATGCAGACCAGATTCATCACTGCACTGATGTGGAAGCCAGGAACTGCCATTGATGGTGGTCAACCTGCAAGTGTGAACCAGATCCCAGGGTTTCACTTTTTCCTGAGCTGATATCAACTCAGTCCCAAACTGAAATGAATGGATTGCCATCTGGCCTTGCCTGCCAAGCAGTATTTTGCAGTTACTCCATAACTACTGTGTGATAGCAACTGTAGTAGCTTTGCTGTCACTTTCAATTAATGCCATCTTAAAGGTTTCTAAAGGTATGTATTAATAACCCTAGAAAGGAAATGCTAATGAAAAGACTAAAACAAGTCTGAGCACTTCGATAGAAATACTTCTCATTTTTATGTGGGATCAAGGAATTCCCTATTTTAAAGAGAGGGAGGGGAATTAGTTTTTTTTTTAATGACTCATGATGAACCTTCTCAAACACAATTTTATGTTTTTCTTTGACTTGCCCTATAAATATTTTTACTACAACATTCAAAGTTTATGAGTTCTGTAAGACTTGTAAAAAGGTTGAGTAACTGGAAACCAAAGGCTAATACCTACCACAGGGATTTAGAGCGTTTTTTTTTTTCTTTATTTGGGAGAGAACCCAATTTATGCTATTAGTATTAACAAAATGTGTTTGGATAGCATCTCTAGAAAATTATAGTTTTCCTCATTTTTTTTTTAATGTATCACTCAATGAATATCAAGACCAAGTAAAGGCAAGAACAACAACAAAAAGATCTATAAATACAGAAGGTCTTAGTGTTTAGCTCTCAAGCTGTGATTTAGCAGCATTTGCCCTGGAGTTGAGATGCCAGCATGTAATTACTGCGGCACCTAAGTGTGAATCAGGCCCTTTCAATCGCCATGCCATTGAATTACAGAAAATTGTAGCACTAGTGTTGCGAGGACATCTGAAACCTTTATTTTGTAAGTTTCAGTTAGGAATGTGAACATTTTGGTCCATCCATGGGATCAGATCAAATAAACACAGATCTGACTTTCCCAACCAAGTGCCCTCCAGAAGTATGGAATTATATATATGGCTGCCATTTGTCCCAGAAAACCTGGGAAATCCCAGATTGAAGTGTCTAAAAATGTTACATCTGGTTGGACCAGTTGAAGCAGTAAACCCCGGATTTCTCCTTCACCACAGGCCGATAGGTAGGTTAAAATGTGGCAGTGACAATAAAGCAGGAAGCCGTGTAAGAAGACTGGCACTGACAGGCGCCTCATCCCAGCCTGCAGCATTCGGTTGCTACTGCGCAGGTGGGAAAGGAGGCAAGTGCCGCATGGTGCGGCTGTTACGGCACCAACGAGGGGGAAAGACAAGCGGCACAGGGCTGTCCATCTGTACTGGGCCTTCAACAGACTTTCAACAGAGGAAACATACTTGGATTAATCTTGCTAGATCTTTTAGCATCTTTTGATGCAATGAATTATCAGTTATATACCTCTGATTGTCCCAATTTGGGAGATTAATCCCCTATTGCTCCACCTTATCAGCTGCTTTTAAAATATTCCAGTTTTGCTCTCTACTTTCCATTTTCTCCCTTTGTCCTTTGCTTACTGCAGTTGCTGCAAACTGAGTTTAAGGTGCAAAAGTAGTTTGCACTCAGCAGGGAGGAGAGAAGAGGAAGGGGAGAATATTGCACTTTCTGGAAGATTCACACAAAAGCGAACTGCCACAACCTCTCCTAATTTGTTTGTTCTTCCTCATTAATAACTTCTATAATCTTAATCAGAATCTGGTGTTGCTTGGCCACATGCATGATTTTTTTACAATCAGTTTGCAACAACTGAAGTAAGCTAATGGAGGAAAGTGGGAAGAGGAGAGAAACTGGGATATTATAAAAGCAGTTAAAAAGCAGGATGACAGAGGATTCATTGGTACTGTCCTCGACAAATCCACACAGTTGGAGGATATGCAAAAATAGAGATAACTGAGGGAAGTGATTTCCTACCTGACCCAGCAACTTTTTCTTTTCAGTTTCACATGGGATCTGAGAAAGAAAGTGGATGCTTTTTTGATGGCTCTATATAGGTTTTATAACAACAGCTACCAAGGGCTTTAGATGGGAAGCTACCTATGCTGATTATAATGCTACTAACTCCAAAATATCACCTTGCTGGTAAGGAGCTCCTTGCCCTCACATCATCCCCCCCAGTAGTTCACCATGTTGGGAGATATAGTGCAGGAACCTACCTTTATGACTCATTTGTACAGATTTCTCAAATATACGAGGCAGTAGTTCCTGGTACTATTCACGTACAGGCTGAGGATGGGGGAGAAATTGGTTTGGTTGTCATGTTAATGCAAACCTACCCAAATGCATGCCTCCAAAATCCAGACATGAATCAAAACACAATTATATGTTAATATTTGAATGTTACTGAATTTTTGCAATTCTTCCAAACAAAAAATGTATTCAGAAATCAGCATATTGGGAGAAAGCAGGGACAAAAGTGCATATATTAGTGAACATACCATACAAAAAGCTTTCTCTTGGAGAGGCTTCCTGGAAAGTATGCATATGTTAGTCAAAACTGCATGCAAAAATGCATCTGTTTGGAGAATTGTGAATCACATACTATGGAAACAAAGCAGAAGTTTCTCATAATAGCAAGCAATATAGCAATAGCAACTACATTTCTATATTTAACTACACTCCCTAAGTGGTTTACAATGTGTAAGCTAATTGCCCCCAACAAGCTGGGTACTCATTTTAGCAACCTACGGAAGGATGCAAGGCTGAATGAACCCTGAGTCCCTGGCTGGTATTGAACTCTGGCTGCAGTACTGGCATTTAACCACTGCACCATGAGGGCTCTAATAATAATGATCACAGCTGCAAATCTTGAATGGATAGTTATTTATGGACTGACATTATCATGCCAGTCTTTGGCATTCTCCAAACTGGGTTGGTCTTGGTGGATGATATCCAGATCATATGAATTATTCACCTCTCTGTCTCTCTTTTTAAATCTGTCCATATATGGAGGTAGTTTCATTCTCTAACAACATAGTGTTAACAATAGGAAACTGTCAATGATGTGTCATGTTTTATGTGCCCTTCCCCACCTAAAAAACCCTCTGCACAGCAGCACATAGATTCAGTTCCTTTCTCAGGCAAAAGACATAGCTTTATAAATGTCTGAGTCATTATAATGAACTGAAACAGAATGGTCAACAATTTGCCAGCCTGAACAATTAAAACTGAGCCTTCATTATGCCACTATAAAAATGCTAAAGGATATTGCTTAGAAATATTTAGCTTAAATAGGCATTTAGAGAACTGAGCTGAAATTGGGATGTTGGTGATTTATAATAAAGGAAGGGTCATTCTCATGCAGGCTCAAAGCCATTAGGGAATTTATCACACAGGAGGAATTTCTCTTAATTTTGAATGAAAAGAAAGTGGGGCCAGAATGCATTCATGTGAATTCGCTAGTTCAGCGAATTTACGTGAATTCGAATTGCATTCAAACTGACTTCCCATTGCCCGGAAATAGCTTGCCATTGCCTGAAATTGCGTATGATCGCCTCTCACACAATAACATGAAACCCCATGATTGCATTCAGACTGACTTCCCATTGCCCGAAATTGTGTGTGGTAGTCTATCACGCAATGACGTTAAACCCCATGATTGCGTTTGGATTGCCATTGGATTATATTTCCAATTTCCCTTGTCTGATAAACTCCTAGGGCAACTGTATTTCCTAACAGAAAGACGCACACACCCTCAGTTGTTGCAGCATCCACAGCCTATTTTCCTTTGCTGCTATGCCAACAATACGAACCTGGCTAAGGGCTGCCAGGAGATCAAGGTTCTAGTCCTGATTAAACCATGAAACTCACTAGGTGACCTTAGGCAATCCAGGTTCATACTTTCCCTCTCACTCTCAGCCTGATGTATGTTATTGGGTAGTTGGGAGGATAAAGTGAGGAGAAGAGAGTTGTATACTACCTTGAGCTAGGGATGGAAAGGATATTTGTTATTATTTCTGGATATTCAGGAAGCACCATCAAGCAGAAAAATAGACCAGCAAGAATCATATACATTTTTCTCTCCATATTTCATTGTCACAAAGCATTGCAAAGAAATTACTCTGCTTGGAAAAACACATTTTTGTGCGAAAACCTATTTTTGGAAATTAAAAAAAAAAACATTTCCCTGAGCAGGAAATCTTTTTGGCTGCACAGAAAACAGTGAGGTAGGGTTGCATAAATTGATTTTTTTCTAGACCGAACAATTATTCTGCAATGTTTTGGAATATTCAAATGGGGAGAATTCTGCAGACCAATATTGCAGCAAAAACTACAGTAATTATTCAGCCCTGCATATGAGGACAAATAGTCAAAGATTTATAGGCCTCCCCTGAGACCTTTGGAGGAATGGTGGAATGTCAACAAAACTTAAAAAATAAATCATTAATTAACAAAAGCCTTAAGAGCCCAGACCCATAGTCTCCTATGCACATCCCTAATTATATTTCATGAAACATGTTGGGGTAGCTGTGTTGGCCATTTAACAAATACAAACAAAAATCCATCAGTGATACCTTTATTGGCCAACCAAAATGCACAATATACTTATTGCAAGTTTTTGAAGCTTTAAAAGCTTGCAATAAGTATATAGTGCATTTTGGTTGGCCAGTAAAGGTATCACTGATGGATTTTTGTTTATATTTCATGAAAGACACACATGATACAACACTAGTTTTTATTCACTGCTTATGAACTGAAGCTGTATTGTTTTGCCATTAGAAAAAGTAGAAAATCAGCAGCCTTTATTATGGCCAGTTAAAATGCTACAAAGCAGGGAAGAGCTATTTGAATCCACCAGCACTCTTCCTGGAACAGGTGTGGTTTGGCATCCCTATCATTTTCACCTATGCAATCATGAGAAGCTTTATCAGTTGAATGTTTCCCCATGGAGCAGTAGTTATAGACATTGGGTTCAAATCAGACTTAAATCATGCTCACAGAGTACCCACTGAAATCAATGAAACAAGCAAATCATGTCTTATTTCAATGGACTGTAGTGGGTCTAACTTGAAGGATGACTTAAATTTGAATCCAATGTGTAGAGCAGCAACCTGTTTTCATCATGACTTCATGAGCTTATACTGTTAGGGAGCCTCTTTAAGGATATATGAACAGAAGGAGATCTGTGCGAGATCATACCAAAAACCTGTCCCCAGTCTAGAATTCTGTTCAGATGGTGCTAACCTGTTCCCTATGGAAAGCTTTACATACAACAACTCTCCCATAAGCTGTGAACACAGAGCAAGGGATGGAGAACCTATGTCTCCAGAGAAGTTAGTTATTGACTAGAAGTTCCATCATCCCTGCCCCCTTGACCATGCTGACTGTGGGTGATGGAAATTGTATCCTAGTGGCCTCTGAAGTGACACAGTCTAGACAGCTTCACACTTGATGTATGCACAGATTAAGTAGTATCTGTGATACAGAGTGGAGGGTAGGTACTGGGTTCTATGAAAAAAGCAATTATCACTATATTCAGAGTATACTAAATGTTTCTCCTTTTAGCTGCATTTTTTTTCTATTGGATATTAAAGCCTTTAATGAAGACTGACATCTGTGGAGGTCAGACAGGTGTGAGAGAAAGCAGAGATTTGTCCTGGGAGTGTACTGAATTTGCTGCTACTATTCCAGATGTGAGATCAGTAATTGTTTTAACGCCAAGCATAACAAGCTTAAGGAGGCTTGAGACTCTGGCGTGTGCTCATCTTACAGGAGCTGTGGCATTGCTGTAGGGAAGTAATTCAACCCAATGACTCAACAGAGGGAGATGTGGTGGCACCTCAAAAATTTGGTAAATTCTCAGTCCAGCAGACATGAGCTTTGAAAGAAACATGCAAAAAACCAAAAAGAACAACACAATGCACATCTAGGAATATCTCCTTTACCATATCCCCTATAATGAACAATTGAACATGTACAGAAGGAGACCACCAAGTGATCATCACATAGCATATATTTAATCAAATGGAAGTTGTATACTACAATGAAAACTCTATTCTCCAAACAGGAGGGGAGGAGTTTGAATCAAAAAGTTACGGTTGGACCTATCTCCCTGAAAACAAGGAAATCCAAGCCATGCATTAACTATACAAATTTCAACATTGTATGGAACCTTTCTTCTAACTTAGGGCACGTTACAGACGCGCCAAAGGGGCGTGCTAGGGTTGAGAAGGGGCATTACTTCCTGACGCCCCTCAACCCTAGTACGGACCGAGTCCGTACAAAATGGCAGCGCCTGTCCACATGGGGGCCACCATTTTGACGTCACAGACTCATAGCGTCCGGACGTCGTGCGGCAGAAGTGATGCCGCAAGTGCGTGGCTAGCGCCTCGCGGAGCCATTTCCAGGGCCCAGAAATAAGCGCCATTTCAGCACTTCTTTCTGGCTGCACCCAGGAACCGTGTGGTTTGGCCACTGCGGTTCTCGGATGCAGCAACTGGCGGCAGCGGCAGACCACCCGTTTTGGGCGGTCTGTAACGCGCCTAAGTTCATCCCAAGCAGGGTCCAGATGTTCTCCTTTTTCAGGACATGTCCTACATTTCAGCCTTCTGTCTAGGATGAATTCCAAAATGTCCTCCATTTTGAATATGACTAAGAAGCATGAATTTATATTTATATGACTGTTTTTAGCTTTTATCTGGTTGTATCCCACATTTTTTTTCTTGAACGTTCTACATTTTTCAATGCCTTGTCATCCTTTGTTTTTATAACATCTGGTCACTCTGACCCCAAGTAAACACTACAGCATAATCTCACTGGCTCACTCATTGCCTATATATTGCATTACTAACAGTGTGAAAGAGATGAGATGAAACCCAGGAACTCATAGCCTCAACATTTATAATGAACAGATTTGATGTGCAGTCCTGCACCTTGTTAGACTATCTCTAATAGTCCATTCTTTAATAGTCTGATTGATCAGCAACTGGGGGAAGGAAGCTTTGTTGTGTTTTATAGCCTTAGTTCCAGGTACTCCAGATATATAGGATTCCACTTATCAATGTGGCATATTTTGCAGATAAGATTGTATCCACAAATGTAGTTTCCTGTCTATTGTCTGTTTCAAATTGTACATTGTCTCCCTTCTCATTCAAACATCCCATCAAAAAAGCAATGTTTTCAGTGAAACAGTGAAAGCCATGCAAAATATTGTGATATCTCACTTATAAAAGCCCTTCTCTGGGAAGTAAACAATCACACTTCTTCCAGTTCTGAAATCCTGGTAGCTGTTGGACATTGAATTGCAATGGGCCATAGTATTAGAGGCAGCATTGAATTGGAAGTCAAAACTGTGAATGTGCCCAGTTTTAGAATTTGCTTCAGGCAATGTTATGTAACCCCAATTTCCTTTCAGGATGATAGAGTCCAACAATTTTAATTTTGTTTTAAACTGATGTTTTCCTCTTTATGGAAGATAATTGTTTATCACTTGTGTTTTCTTATGGTGGAAGGTCTGAGTTAATATGGCCTATGATCTGAACTGATATCAGAACTGATTTTCCTTTATCTGAGAGGTATAGCTTCAACCTTAATTTTTTACTTTTAAAAAAAAGTTTTCTTTTTTCTTGATTAAAGGATTCTCCTCCTTACAACACAGGAATACAAATAAGAAAAAATACCATTACTATATGGTGGCTACAACCTTGACAGTAAAGAAAACTGTCAACAGGAACATAACAGTTTAGACTCCAGGAACATAACACTTCTCCCAACCAATTCTAGATGGATTTCTAAGGAAATTACACCTACACACAAAGGAAAGAAAGTTGGTACTACCATTTAAGATTGCGGTTTAAAGAGACAAGTCCAGCACACCACAAGATGTATAGTACCTCAGAAATGTGCTTCCCCTGCTCCGAGTGTTCATATGTTGATCACCTCCCCCCAAAAAACACATTCAAAAACATAGCCGTGTGTGTGTGTGTGTGTGTGTGTGTGAGAGAGAGAGAGAGAGAGAGAGAGAGAGAGAGAGAGAGAATTAGCACAATTTTCACACCAAAATTCCCATTCCTCCTTGTCCTCCTGAGTAACAGGCAAAAGTAGAGACTTAATTTTTAAGAACTTGGCTCAACTGAGAGCATTAATTTTCCATGGAGAAGATAACATAACCATAAGAGCCATCGCCTTCACAGGGTTTTGTGAGGATAATATGGAGTGAGGAGCCATATATACTTTGAGCTCATTGGAGGAAAGGTGGGAGATAAATGTATTTATTAAATAAAATAATATAAATCACAAATAATTATACTGTAAATGCGGTTATGAGAATGCTACTTCTCTTTTTGAAAATAAATCTCCATCCCATATCAAATTCAACATCTTTTAATGTAAACATATAGATGAGGGAAGGGTGCATAAAGTGTTTTTGACTTCTTGGCAACCTTTTGATTGTTTGGCTTTTTTCTGATGTCAAATATCAAATGTCATAAGCTGTCAACCATCAAAAACTGTCAGATATTATTAGATATCTGACTGTGATTGTCAAATACCAAATATGATCATATGTCAGCTATCATATACTGCCATAGGATTTATTTTCTGATTTACTAGGATCATATCAAAGCATATGAAGCAATTATTCACAAAATACTGTAATTGTACAGAAAACTTTTACTTTTGGTGTAACAGCAGTTTGGGATCACATTTTCATTTTGATTTTAATCACGTAGATGAAATTGTTAATTAAAAATACTGTTGTATGTCCACTACCTTTAGATGCTAAATATTCTTGCATGTTAGCTATTGAACCACTGTATGTTGACTGTCAAATACAGTCAAACCTAATAAACATGTATGCCAACTGTCAAACATGGTCAAATGTTTAGAGAACAATCTACATTAATATCTGCAGAAAATTCTGAGGATAATTTCAGAAGAAAATTTGCTTTGGCTCTATCATGTATTTAGCTGTGTGTGCGTGTGTTTCCATGTGATCATCTCCCCACTCTGTAAACTGAGCGCTCACCCTGAACAACATTAAGAAAGAAATGCTATAGTGCATCACCCATCATGCCATCTTTGCTAACTTTTCCAGTGTAACTGCTAGGAATGAGCTGAAGCAAAGACAGGCAATCCTGGAGCTAAGTGCAACTCGCCCGTCCCTTTAAATATTCTCAAGTTTCAACTTCAGAAGTCATCTTTGTTGTTTTACCTATTATAAGGAAACCTTTGTCTTTCCGAGCCATGGTATCAAACATCCTTTGAATGTCTGTGAAAGCAGACTTCTGTTTTCTGTTGTCTCTGGGTGATAAGATCAGGCTCTGAACTTGGACACTCCAATGGAGGGCAGAGCATGGTGATTCCCCACATAGAGTTTGGGGGTGGTGTGCGGAGGTTGGGGGGGAGGAGAGAAGGGGAAGAAGAGGGAGAGAAGAAGGGAGACAATAAGAAACCGGAGCGATAATTTGGTCTGCCTCGGCTTCCTCTGGGCCTCATTAGGCACTTAGCCAGGAAAGCACAAAGGAGCAAAGACCTTGAAATAGGGCTCAGAGGTCCCATATTCCATCCGTGGGGGTGAAGTGTGAACTGGAAGCCAAATTCATTTAGTTCCCTTTACATAATTGTCAGCTTCGCTCAAAGCAGGTCCTTCTCCTTGATTGCGAGGGGAGATAGTCCATTGTTGGCTCGGTTCACTTCATCACGTAAAAACCCATTTGACGGGCCCTGACAGCAACGGCTTGCTAATTACCGGGTCGAATCAGGCGGGTACAAGGTTTTGTTGTGTCAACGGCCCCTTGGAACAATCCGGTGATTGTTTTATGAGAAGATTGGGCAGTCCGGGGGATTGAGCACTTTCACTTCAATTATTCCCCCTTTGCTGTCATGGCTTGGAGTTGCTCTAGTGGAATGAAGAGAACAAAATAATGAGCTAGGCCACAACCCCCCTGGGAGCATCAGCTCAAGCCTGAAGAGCTAGCTCACGGGTATCTTTGCACGCTGCCCTTGCCATTATTATTGGTGAGGCAAGCCATAGCCACAGTCAAGGCGAAGTGGTCTGCGAGGGCTTCCGTGTTCCGTTTCGAGAGATTTATCGCTAAGCTGCAAGAAATTTGCTCCACAATGAAATTTCACAGCTCTTGGCAAACTATTTTCCATCTTTGGTTTCACTGCTTTATTTCTAACAGACTGGTTAATCCATAAATATCCAGAGATTACCAGGTTCACGTGCTTTGCCAGTCAATAGTCTATTTTGTTACTTTCCATTGTGCCTTTCTTAAAATGCCACTGGTTTCAATGAACTATTCTCGTTCTCTGCAAAAAGATTTCAATACATCTGAATATGATGTTGAATTTGCTTGCATAACCCTCCTTCATAATCTGAATTCTCACCTCTCAAGTATTTCAGTATTTTCTTGGGATTTACAGGGCCAACATCTCTGTGGACAAGAGTGAGGGCCCTTTCATGCAACCCACTTACAGCTCTATGATTTCACTTTAATTGCCATGGTTCAATCTTGAAGAATCCTGGGAACTGCAGTGGAAGAGTGATTTAGAATTCTCACTCAGAGATTTCCAGTGCCTCACCAAACTACAAACCCCAGAATGCCAGAGACTATAGATATAGAAAGTGGAAACATAGTGCTATAGTTGAAAGGACCTTGATATTGTAGCAGAAAGAGACTAGTCCCTCACCATCTCATGTGTACAATAGAGATGGCATCTGCACTGCAGAAATACAGTAATGCAGTTTGACACTGTTTTAACTGCCATGGCTCATTGCTATGGAACTCTGGAATTTTTAGTTTTGGGAAGTATTTAGCCTTCTCAGTCAGAGAGCCTTAGTACCACAACAAACTATGAACCCCAGGATGCGATGGCAGTTAAAACAGTGTCAAACTACATTAGTGCATATGCAGCATCAGTCTGGATTTTCCCGTTGTCAGCTGCTGAATGTTTGGGGCTCATGTCCCTTTAACCACCAGCTCTACTTTGGCTGGGTGATTCTTTTCTAGCCCCTGGAAAAACCAATAGATAACTCACAGTGGCTTTGGATATTTTACCAATGCAGCAAGGGAGGAAAGATAAATTATTTGTACTTCCTCTTCCATGGTTACCAGATCTTTTTTGCAAAAGAGAAAACATACCCTCAAACAGGGGTGTCATTAGGAGAGTACAGGGCTGTGGACTGGACTAGGTGAGACCTCAGATTGGGGTGTCATCCAATGTATTGGCAGGATGGAGCTGCCTTGCAGGTCTGGCAGGTCTGCTAGCCAGTTGGGAGAGTGAGTCTTCTCCCTCTCCCACTTACCCAGCATCTCCACCAGACCTGCAACATCAGGGCACTGCAAAAGTTGTTAATGAGGAAGAACAGACAAGCTAGGAGAGGCTCCAGCAGTTTGCTTTTGCTTCAGTCTATTGGGAAGGACAAGAGGCTGCTCTCTCTCTCTTTCTCCTCTTCCCCCAGATGAGTTATCAGAGTGCAAATTACTGTTGCACTTTGAACTCAGTTACAGCAACTGAAGAAAACCAAGGACACAGAAGAAAATCAGGAAGAGAGAAACATGAACATTTAAAAAGCAGCTGAAAAGGTAGGATAGCGAAGCATTAATTTGGACTGTCCCTGCCAAATCAGGACAATTGGAGGGTATGGGAAAAGATGCATGAAAGAAAATATATCTCTTGCCACAGGGGACATAGGCATTTCCTCCCCTCATCACAAGAGCCTAAAAGAGCAGACAAGGAAACATGAATCGTCTCAGGTTTCCTTCGTCAGCCTTGTCTGGTGAGTCCAAAACATCCTCAGTCTCAGGAAGCAATGATACAAAGGGCAACAATATTAAAAATGGCAGTCATTGCTAGTGTCCATCATGAAGCAACACTTTGGCTTCAGGTTTATCCAGGATTGAGTTGTTCTGCTTTTTCAAAATACACAAGCCTCAAAGAACACAGTGCTATTATACACACATACTCCTGGAGAATGGTAACTAGAAACTGGAATATGCAGCTTGCCCAGCAGAGATCACGATGGAACATTTGGATGTTGCACAACATCCTCAGAGTTGTATCATTAGACGTTTCCTTTGTGGTCATACCGAAGAGAAACAGTAATTTTGCTTAAGCGACAAAAAACTCCTTAAATAAATACATCATCCTGCAGTGGTCAGAGAGATCTCTGGGGAATTCCACAGGCTGCTGCTACTTCCTCCCATTCTGTTAAGGGGTTTTGGAGATTGGCTCAGCACAACTGGTGGATGGCTGGAGATCCAGCTGCCAGGAATTCCATCCAATCTAAGTATCTTCCTTCTTCCAACCAAGTAGGATGGACACAGAGGAAATTAGGTTTAAACCCTGTATACATGTCAGTTTCCATTGCAAGAAGGTCTGCCCAGGATTTGCTGGATCCTGAAGAAAAGGCCAAGAGCAACAGGAATCCCTGAGATAAAAACAATCCAAGCTGCAGGAGAGATCTTAAATAGCTAAAGATAGTACAGTATGTGTGTGCTTAGTTTTTATTCTTGAAACTAGAATAGGCCTCTTGCAAAAACTATTTACACCTCTCTAGATTAGTTTGCAGATATACCATAAATATCCTCCATAGCCCATAGTAATATGAAAATATTGTAAAATATATAAAATAACATGAAAAATGAAAACATAAATTTTATATTATATCTTCATATTGATATCATTATCTCTCTACATATATTAATCAAATAGATACATAAATAGGCATAATGATTACTTGGTAGCAGGATTCCTATGTCAGTGCTGGAACTGAAATAAATGTGGGCCAAGATCCTTCTTCATCATCGTTGTTGTTACTTTTGTTGTTGTTGTTGTTGTTGTTAACTTGATTTATACTCTGCATTTTTTTCAAGGCAGGGACTAAACATTAAAAAAATACAATTAAAAATATACAAAAAGTCAGCAATAAAACCAAATTAAACCATATCAAAAACACAAACCTTTTAAAAAGATTTTTAAAAGTGAATCAATAGAATGTGAAATGACAAAGCTCTTACAACTCTTGGTTAAAAGACTTCAGTTCTAAAAGCATGTCTGAATAAAAAAGTTTTTCCTGCTGATGGAAGAATAGTAAGAAAGGCGCGGTACAGACTGCCCCAAAGGGGTGGCCTGCACCCACCCCTTTTCTCGCCAGATTGGGGCCAGGGCAGCCCACCGGCAGCCCTGCAGCCCCAATCTGCCGTTTTTCCAGGCCATGAAGAAGCGGCAAAATGCCGCTTCTCTGTGGTCTGGTAAAGGGGTGTCCTTGGGGCTGCCCCCAGACACCCCGGGAGCCACAGCAATGGGAGAAAGGGGCCGCCCGGCCCCTTTCTCCTAAGCATTGTTCTCACAGCAATTTGGTTGCCGTGGGAACAATGCATGTGGTGAAAAGGAGCTCCATTTTGGAACTCTTTGCCATGCTGCAGCCAGGCCACTGTAAGCGGCCTGGGGTTGTGCGGAGACGTCACACACATGCCGTGCTGTTTGGATATGGCACGTGGGTGGCATTGTCATCACGCACCCCGTGTGGAGGGTAACAACAGCACCGTCCACACCCCCTAACTGTAGAATTGGCACGAGTACACTGCTTTAAGGTGGTCTATACCGTGCCAAAGTGTCCATTTTAGTCTCCCTAGAGAGGGAGTTCCAAAATTCAGGGACAGCCACTGAAAAGGCCCTCTCTTGTGTTCCCACCAACCATACTTGTGAAGGTGGGGGGAATGAAAGAAGGGCCTTCCTGTAGATCGCAGGATCAAGGCAAACTCATATAGAGAGATACAGTCTGTCAGACAGCCTGGACCTAAACCACATAGGGTTTTATAGGAACTCTGTTAGAGGATTATTGCATGCAAAAACAAAGTAATTTACCCCTGTGGGGATACAGTCACTTACGGGATGCAATTGGGAATTATTGCATGAAAAATGCTGTCAATGCCACCAGGCGACTGCATCCCGGCTGCATCCCGGCTTCCAGCCACATTTAGCCTGCCAATTTGCATACACATATTTACAAATTGGCCGGTTGAGCATGGCTGGGAGCCAGGATGCAGTTGCTTGGTGGCATCGGCCTCATTTTTCATGCGATAATTCCCGACTGCATCTCCTAAGCAACTGTATGCCAGCAGGGGTAAGTCACTTTAATTTTGCATGCGATAATCTCCTAACTGTAGCTATGACTGATGATGCCACCTAGTGTGTGGTCTTCCTTTCTTTCTCCTTCCCTCCACCTTTCCTAGCATTATGGTCTTCTCATGACTTGACCAAATTATGACAGCCCCAATTTAATCATCTTGGCTTCCAGAGAGATCTCAAGCCCGATCTGTTCTACTACCCATTTGTTTGGTTTTTTGGCTGTCCGGCAATGCCCCAACCAAAGAGTTTCAGAAGTGCTAGAGAGCAGAGCCCTGGGAAATGACATCTGCAGCACTCTCCCAGGATTTCTCTACATGGGTAATTTACTCCAAATTCCTTCTGGCTTGCTGCATCCTGTTTACATGATGCAGGGCCAAAAACCCTGAAACAGGCAGGGACTGTCTTCATGACGTCCAGACTCAATTCGGCCTTTCCTCCACTAATAAATTTTAAAACCTTATGTGTTACTCTGGGTTTTTGGCTCTCTCCACAGCAACAATGAGTGGCTGCCTTCCCACTATGATTGAGTAGGGATTTGAACCCTGGCCTCCAGAGTGGTAGTCCAGCATTCAAACTACTCTACCACACTTACACTTATATAGTTTATATAGCTATATACACTTATATAGCTTTAAAATGAGAGAGAACTATAACAAAGCACTAAAAACAATTCAGTTTTAAAAAAAAAATAGAGTAGTAGCAAATTCAGTTAAACTGAGAGTCCTATTCTTGAGAGAAAGGAGGGATTTAAGTTGACTGAATGGATGAAATTGTTTCAGTTAAAAGCCAGAGAAAACATGTATACTTTCTAAGCCCCTTAAAGACAGCCAGAGAGAGAGACAGCTATATATGGAGGGTGGGGGTGGCAAGGGGAGAATTTCACAGTAATTCCATAAATTACTGATTTTAACGACAAGCCAATGAGTAGGATTATCTCTTAAAATTAAACCATTCTGAGCTTTAAAGGAGAACACCAACATTTGATCTGAGTACCGAATATACAGGTGATACAGACCTGGTATAATATGATCTCATGGTCTAGCCCCAACAAGAACATAACCAACTGCTTTTCAATACCTGCTGAATATATTGCAATGCACTGCGTGCATTACAGTAGTCCAGTATGGAAGTTGTTAGAGCAGAGGAAAACCATTTTCTTCCTGAGGCTCAGGTAAAAGCAAACTGCTGCAGCCTTTCCTTGCTTGTGTGTTCTTCCTCATTAATAACTTTTCCCATCTTGACCACATTCTAAAGTTGCTTGGCTGCATGTGTCCTAGTGTTCATTCATGTTTTTTCCCATTGGTGGGACACAAGCTGCATCTACACTGCAAAAATAATCCAGGTTGACTCCTCTTTAACTGCCATGGCTCAATGCTGTGGAATTCTGAGAACTATAGTTTGCTGAGACATTTAGCCTTCTCTGTCGATGAACTCTTGTCCCACAACAAACTACAATTTCTAGAATTCCGTAGTCTTGAGCCATGGAAGTTAAAGTGGTGTCCATAGTCTTGAGCCATGGATTATTTCTCCAATGCAGATGCAGAAGTAGAGGAAGACCTCTCCAGCAGACCACTTTTCTCAGCAGGTATATGCTAATAGTGCTGATGGAAGTTATAATCGAAAACATTTAGAGGCCCAAAGTCTCCCCACCCCTGCTCTAGCTGTAACTGATCATTTGATGCTTTTCTCACATAGCGTATTTTTGTAAGGCTCAATGAATTCCTGAAAGGTTCAGTGACACAGACCAGCTCAGTCCACACAAGGAATGATAAAACTTATCTCAGTAATCAATAGTCAGTGTAATGGAGGTGTCCATTTATCTTGGGAAAGGATTACAGTCTCTGTACAAGAGAGATATAATTACATTCACTACCTGTGGATAGTGGAGGGAAATACCACTGACCCACTAATTACCTAAAATGCTAGGTAGCAAAACCTTGAGTTAAATATTAGCAGAAGGCAGACAGGAAGGTGCCACCCTGTAACATTTGCAATTACTTTTATTTCTGGAAGGCCTGGGATGCAGTTATAATAATAAATGTGAAAATGCAGAATTCACAGGGGAAAGGGGGGTGCTTATTTGTGGCCATGCTGAGACCAAATCTCAGGCAGTAGCCAGCATGATGTAGTGCTTTGAGCATTGGATTATGACTCTGGGGTCCAGGGCTTGAATCAGCCTGGGTCAGCCATGGAAACTCACTGGGTGACCTTGGGCAAATCACTCTCTCTCCGCCTCAGAGGATGGCAAAGACAAACCCCCTGTGAACAAATCTTGCCAAGAAAACCCTATGGTAGGTTCTCCTTAGGGTTGCCATAAGTTGGAAATAAATTGAAGGCACAGAGCAACAAGCCATTCAGAAGAGATGCAAAATGCATCAAATCACACAAATGAGGAAGCCTCACACTACCAGCTAGTCAGTGGCACTAACTTTTCTGGCTGTTGTTCCTATCAGTATAGTTGAAACAGATTTTTTCTGCCAATTTGGTAGAGTTCTATATATGAACTATAGTGCAGGCTGATATCTTTTGGTTGTTCATCTTAGGCACCAAAACATCTGTGTCCACACCATCAAAGGGGCTTCTCTTTTATACCTTTTATACCTTTCATTAGCTTCTCCCACCACTCAGCTTCAATATGAAAGGACTCCAGGGTCCTTTCATAGAGTTATAGCACTATGATTCCACTCTTAAGTGTCATGGCTCCATCCGATGGAATCCTGGGTTTTGCTGTTTGGTGAGGCACTAGAGTTCTTTGGCAGAGAATTCTAAATTGTTGTTGTTTTGTGCCTTCAAGTCATTTCCAACTTATGGCAACACTAAGGTTTACCTATCATGGGGCTTTCTTAGGAAGGTTGTTCGGAGGAGGTTTGTCATTTCCTTCTCCTGAGGCTGAGAGCCTGTGACTTGCCCAAGGTCACACAGTGGGTTTTATGGCCAAGCTGGGGGAAACCCCTGATCTCCAGAGTCATAGGGGGTTATTCACACTATGAAAATGATCAGATGAAAGCGGATTAAATCTTCTTGTCCACATGCATCCTGAGTGCAGCCAATTATGTATTTTTGGTGGGAGGCTGCAAAACCCCCCCACTTAATCTGGGATAATCAATATCGGGTTTCCCCCCAAGTTTTAAAAAAAGATCCACATTGTTAATAGTGTGAATAACCCATGCCAATAAACATGAATAGATCCAGGATAAAATACTGCATACCCAAAAGGGGTTCCGAATGCATTCACATAGTTGATTCCATGTTGATTTGAATGCTTACACATGTGAGCAACTAAACTTGCAAAGATGCGCCTTGATGCAATTCCATAGTGTGAATAACAAATCCGGAATGTGTAAGTGAGATTATTCACTTTGTTGCCCTAAGAAACCCAGTCTGAATGACACCCCAGTCCAAGACTCAAACCACTATGCCATGCTGGCTCTAAATACTCCTCCCTAAACTGCAAACACTGGGGATCCCATAGAACAGTCGTTCTCAGTTTTTTTACCCTTGCGATGCCCTTTTCATTTACACATAGATCCCATGCGCCTCCCCTGCTCTACATAGCATATGAATAAAAATATTTTGTTTAGTGTGCTTATTTTCATTTGCATATTCCCGTAAATTCATATTTTAACATTTTTCAAAGGAAATGATATAATTCAAATTGGAACAGTTTTATTTAAATAAATTTAATACCCTAACACAATACATGTGTAAATTTTACACATATTGTCTCTTACACAGCCACACTCACACCAGTGCTCACACATATGTATACAGACACAGTCATGCACTTTTATTTTTTCTTTCACCCGCACACACATTTATTCTCTCACTCACAGCCACACAGAAACATTCATTCTCTTGTGTATATGTGAGTATATATAAGTGCAAATGCAAGCATGCAAAAAAGATAGAGTGTGGCTGAGTGTGCGTGAGAGAGAGACAGAATTTGTGCATGAGACTGTGTATGAATTAATGTATCTGAGGACAAGAGAATCAGAAAAGCATCCTCTTCACCTTTATCTTCCCCTCCAGGAAATGGGAAGTGGAAGAAGAAGGGTGGTATCAAGGCCTCTAAGTCTCCTGCCTTCCCTTGTGCACCTCTCATTCCCCACAGTTTGAGAACTCCTGCCATAAAATATTCATGTGATAGTTATACCCCCTCCCCCAAATTCACTGATGAAAATTGGGACACGTGTGGCCAAGCAACTTCAAAGTGTGGTCAACATGGAAAAAGTTATTAATGAAGAAGAACACACAAGATAAAAAAGGCTGCAGCAGTTTGCATTTGCCTGAACCTACTGGGAGGGGCAAGATTTTATCCCTCCTCTCTTCCTCTTGCTGAGTTAATTGAGTGCTCTTTGAATTCAGTTTGCAGAAACTGAAGTATTAAAGAGGTACAGTGGGAGAAGGAGGAGAGAGAAACTGGGACATTTTAAAAGCAACTGGGGAAAGTCCCAGATTTTGACCTTGACAGCCTAGCTTTGGGCAAAGTGCCATTTTCCAGACATTGTTGGACTTGCACTCCCATCAACTCTAGCCAGCACAGCTAATGGTAAGGAATGTTGGGAGTTGTGTTCCAACAACATAGGGAGAACTTGATTTTGCCTACTCCATTGTATGTGATAGAGCTAATTCATTACTTTGTCGGGATCTGCAAAGGTTAACTTTCTCCCAGTTTCTCCCTTTGGGAACAGTTCTGCCAACAGTAGCAAATACAGTGAGTTTTAAGGCAATTGGCTTCATTTCTAGTGACACTGATGTAAACTGTTCTGTTCCTGGAAGAAATGGAGTGTGAGCCTGGAGAATTAATGGAGATCTCTTGCTTCATTTGAAGTGGCAACTTGTTTTCCCACATAGCATTTGTAGAGATTTGCTTAAGCTTGGCAGTTCAAACTAATGGAGTTTCCAATTTTATATGCCGCTCTTGAGTGGCTGCGTCTAATTCTCAACAATCAAATTAAGAATGCAGGCCAGGGAACTGACTGGCAACCAGACTCACAAATGGAATATATGGCTTACTGTACATGTACACACTCTGCCACAAACCAAATTTAAAAGGAGTAAGAAAATCCTAATAAAGGTACAGCATTTCAACCAACAATTAGACTAGCCTTCACCAACCTGGTGCCCTCCAGATGCATTGGAAGAGCTACTCAATTCAATCTATGCTGAGTGGGAATGATGGAGCTGCTATCGAACAGACCTGCAGAGTGGAAATGACTGGCCTAGGCATATGCCTTCTGTCTTTGAGAATTAAATTTAATTTCCAAAGTTCAAATCTGCACCATACTTGTAAACACATTTGGAATCTTGCTGTTTTTGTTGGGTACCATCAAGTCATTTCTGGCTTATGATGACCCTAAGGTGAACCTATCACAGAGTTTTACTGGCAAGTTTCTTCAGAGGGGGTTTGCCACTGCCATCTTTTGTGTCTCAGAGAATGTGCCTTACCCAAGACCACACAGTGGATTTACATGGCTGAGCTGGGATTCAAACCCTGGTCTCCAGAATCATAGTCCAGTGCTGAAACCACTACACCTTCCTGTCTCACTTGGAATCTATATAGTGCTTAAAACTTACTGTGCAGAAGAGTCCTACACTGCCCACTAAAAACAGGTTTATTATCATTCCTTCCTCTCATGGAATTCTGAAAACTGTAGTCATGGGAATTCACAAACAGAATAATTCTTAGTAATTATATTTGGGGTAGGGGGAATCCACAACAGTTAAGCTATCTCTTAACAGAAAAAGACATGCCAAAGTAGCTCACTACACTGCCAGATGTGGCTTCTCAGTCCCTCTGATCTGCATAGTTGATACCTGGAAGCATAGACCATGTGAGGAAGGTGCCAATTCTGACTCTAGTCCCTGCTGGTTGCCAGGCAAAGTGATGTCTAACAAGATTGATGGGCATGCATCAGGCCAGAGGGTGGTAGTGCTTCTGTTTTGGCAGAGTTTCCATGAATCTCACAGTGAGTGGCTTTCACATGTTATGGCTGCTGTGCAGGCCTGCTTCAAAGTGCTGGTGATGACCTTAAAAGTACTTTTTTTGGCTTGGCACCAAGGTAGCTTATGAACAAGCTGGACTGCTTACTACATTCTCCTCTACCAGCTACATTGTTCTTCTCTTCTTCTGATCTAATAACTACTGATGTTGGGACAAGTAGTGTAGCCAGATCTCCAATTGTCTTAATTTAGCAGGGACAGTCCTGATTAATCTTCTGTCACCCTACTTTTCCTTTTTCCCGTCTCAATAGATGGGGAGGGGGATTGTAGCTCGTTAGCAGAGTCCTGAATCTTAGGAAAAGAAGTCGTGGATACAGAAAATCTTTGCTGCATCCATTTAAAGCAATCAAGTAACACGGCATGAGGAACATCTCTGACTGATGAACTTCTGTCAGTCAGACTGAATTAAATAGACCTGGCCGGATGCAGCTTTCTTCATTCTTGTAACAGCAGCTCACAGCAGGACAACGTTGGAGGCCTGATTCATCAGGGTCTTGTCAAAGACACTCAGCTCTGCCCATAAGAGTTTTACTATCCACAAGGGGACACCTAACGTTTTCAGTAGCAAACACTTCAAGTTAAAATGCTATCCTGAATTCATAATCCTTGTGTTGCTGTAAATATCCATGAGTTTCCAGCCTCACTCCTGTGTTATCTTTTATCTCTAAGAGGCCAGCTGTGAACAAATTCTTTCCCTTTCTTTAAGGGATGGATGGAAGGAAGAAATGTAATGATTAGATAATGTCCACCCCCTATTCTTTTTTTAAAATACACCACCCCTGACTTGTTAGATTCTTATAACAACAGATCTTAATTTGCAGTATATCTAAACTAGCTGTGCCTGTGCTGGAAAACAGAAATAGGTGTGACAACAGGCCACACTGCTGCATTGCAGAATAAAAGCAATTTGACTCTGCTTTAACTGCCATGGCTCAATGCTATGAAATCCTGGGATTTATTGTTTTCTGTGGCACGAGGGCTCTCTGCCAGAGAAGGCTAAATATCCTACAAGACTATAAATCCTAGAATCTGATAGCATAGTGCCATGGCAGTTAAAGAGATGTCAAACTTCATCAGTTCTGCAGTGCAAATGCAGCCACTATGAAAACCAGCATGGTATATTGGTCTGAGTATCGGACCAAGACTCCAGGAGAGTAGGGTTTGAATCCCTTGGGCAAGTCACACTCATTTAGTTATTGAGGAAGGCAATGGCAAACTTCCTCTGAATAAATCTTGCCAAGAGAACCCTAGAATTGGGTTGGAGTTGACTTGAAGGCACATAACACCATAGGCACAAGTGATGTTAGGTGGGTGAACTTGTCCCATCTGAGCTCCTGTGTGACTGTGTATGTTTGTTCATGTGAAATACCCTCCAGCATTTGACAGATGAAAGCTGGGACCCATGCACCCAAGCAACCTCAGAGTATGGTCAAGATGGCAAAAGGTATTAATGAGGAAGATCACACAAACTAGGATGGGCTGCAGCAGTTTGTTTTTTGCTCAAGTCTACCCCAATCTCTCCTTTCTTCTCTGCCAAATGAAGTGAGTGCAAACAACTTTTGTATTTTGAACTCTGCTTGCAACAGTTGAAGTAGCTCAAGGAGAAAAGGAGAAAGTGGGAGGAGGAGAGAGAAACCAGAACATTTGAAAAGTACAGTACTTGAAAAAGTGTGAGGATTAATTGGGACTATCCTTTCAAAATTGGTACAGTTGGAGGGTATTATATGTTTGCATGTGTGTTTGCCTCTTCTTCTTTAAAACTTTTTTTAATACAGTAGTCCCTCCCAATTTGCAGGGGATGTGTTCTGGACCCTCCACGAAAATGGCAACTTGCAAATATCTGAGTCCCAGTAAAAATATGGGGTGTGCTGCCATAGCATGTGTGTGGGGCCGTGTGCAGTCACACAGCCCATTTTATCCCCCTCCGTTTGCTGCCCGTGAATGGGCAAGGCATGCAGACTCCAAGTCCGTGAAAACGGTGGGGCAAGTGTATTAGTCTATAGACGCGTTGCACCATTATTCCATTAAGATGTTGGTCTTACCTGAGTTTACACTACAAGTATCCCTGTGAGATAACAGAACAACAGAAACACTGGTCACTGTTTGTACATAGAGTTTAGATTGCGTATTTTACTGGTGCAAGTGTGGTCAAGGAGAAAATGCAAACTACTAACCATCATAACTTGGTGTTTTTCTTTCTGTCTTTAGATTGCTCAGACCCCTCCAGACGTCTACTAATCTTTGAAATGCCTGGAACTTAATGGGCAATGCTAGGATCAGGATACATAGCTTGCAATGTGTTTTATAAAATGTCTGACCAATTGTGTGTGTTTCTGTGTATGTTTAGCTCTCAAATCCAATTTCAACTAGCTCCCCACCCCAAGCTGTTTAATGAACTCATTTGACTGTGTCCCAGCTAGTACAGAGATATAAACAGCCTTAATCTTTGTTTCACGGCACTTTCCACCCCCTGCTTGGCTTCATTCTTCTGCTTTTATCCACATCAAGGCGTAACACTCCAACTAAATCACCCAGCCATTTTGTGAAGGCCTTGTCCTGTAACAGGATTAATTTTTCTTCCTTATCCCTTGTGTTTTTCTTTGCACTGCTACCCATTGTTCTGGTTTTCAAGGGGAAGGATTCCAATAACTTTGTGTGGACAAACAGTGTATATCTTCTTCTTTTTTAATCAATAGATTTTTTTAAAAAAATTAAAAAGTATGTATCCCTCCCTTTTATTGTTGATGCACCATGCCAAGTGGCTAGCAGCAGTTAAAAGTCAGAAAACACAATAAAATTATGAGTCATAATTTTTAAAAAACCAAATAGATAATACAAAACAATTTTAACATATGCCATATCTATGTCTGAAGATGTATCAGTCTGAAAATCTTCCAAATTGCAAATAATGATTCTGGTTGAATAGTGGATAAATAAAAAAAGCAACAGTATTATCTTCCATTTTATTAGGCTGAACAAAGTCATCCTTATCAATCAGGGGGTTGGACTGGATGGCCCTTGTGGTCTCTTCCAACTCTATGATTCTGTGAATAGACAGGGTGAGCTCAGGCAGAAGATTGTGTTTCTTGAGAAGGCAGCAAATCATTCGTTTCACTGTCAGGGATGGTTTACGGGATAGAGTTCATCGCTTGGGATAGCTCTTTTATCATTCAGCCTAAAACAGAGCATATTCCCCACCCTCTTGACTTTGGATCCACCAGCCAACATTGGACAGACTTTGGGAAGGAGGGGGTGCACTGCATAGAAATTCATCTGGATTTTAGTACACCTTTTTCATATTGTACACACTTTTAAAACATAATGTAAGCATTTTCCCACTGACTAAAGCATGTTTGTGACCATTTTTAAAAAAAACACATTTTGCGTTGCGTGCATTTCTTTGCATATCATTCCAGAAGGAAAGTGGGAGGAGGGAATCTGCCACTTGCAATTTCATCCCATTTAGGGGAAATTAAAAGCTACATGCACCTTCTTTTAAGCATCTCACAGAACACAAATTTGAAGCATTCATTCATTTTTTAAAAAATCATCTCTTGTAATACAATTATTTTTTCTATCCCTGGCTCCATTACTTTCCTCAATAAAGAGGTGCAGAATTCTGGAAAGAAAGGGCTTGCAGAATTGCTTGTTAGTATAAAATTTGGCCAGTTCTTCCTAAAATGTCCTAACTGGATAGGATTGCCATTTGTCCTGGAAAACCTGGAAAATCCCAGATCGGAAGGATTAAAAAATGTTCCAGCTGACTGGCCAGGTGAAGCAGTAAATCCCAGATTTCTCCTTTGTCACAGGACAATGGGTAGGTTAAACTGCGGCAGTGGCGATGAACCAGGAAACTGTGCAAGAAGACCAGCATTGGTGGAAACCTCATCCCACCTTGCAGGCTCTGGTTGCTACTGCATAGGTGTAGCATTGCCTCCTTATTTTTCCATTCATTCCCACTTCCCCTGACAAGCATAGAAGGCAGGAAAGGAAAGGAGGCAAGCAGAGATGGGCTGGTGTGGTGTGGTGTTGTGTTGGCGGCTTTGAGCCTAGGGGTAGGCAGTGTAGTGGAACTGCTTCCGAACAGCCTTGTGAGAGCAAAGGGAGTCCCTTTACGCTCTGTGGTTGCTTGGAAGCCTCTTTCTCTTTGCACCTCCTGGGGGGGAAAGAAGAAGAAAAGAGCTCTAAGCTTGGCACTGGTCCTGACATTGAAATATAATGGTAGAAAAAGTGCAGTGATTAATGTGCTGACTTTATCGTATTTACTTGACTATAAATCGAAAAATTTATGCCCCCAAATTGATCCTAAAATCCTGGGTCAGTTTATATGTGGGTCAATATACTAATACTAGTTAGAAAGGTCCTGAAACAAGCACCACTGTGATGCCCCACTCTTTCCTATTCTTCATGCCTGGAGGAAGAAGTGTGTGTGTGTGTGTGTGTGTGTGTGTGTGAGAGAGAGAGAGAGAGAGAGAGAGAGAGTTTCCCAGTCCGATTTTAATGCCTTCTCTTCCCATCAAAGAAACATTCCTTTTTGCTCCACTTCCATCCCTTCCAAATCCAATGTTAAAGCCTTCTCTTCCCATCAAAGAAACACCCCATTTGGCTGCACTTCCTTTCCATCCCCAAGTTGATGTCAAAACCTCTCCTCCAGCACCAGGGAAGTGGAGTTAGGTGGTCAAGAGTGGTCCAGAAAAGGGGAAGGAGGGATGAAAATGGCATTTCCCCCTTTCTATTCTTTGTTATAGCCCCCTAAGTTTTACCCTCAACTTACCCACAGGTCATATATAAATCCATGATTTTTGACCCTGAAGCCTTCCCTCAACTTATACATGAGGTTGACTTGTACATGAATATATATGGTACATAACCAGAATGCAAATTAAAAATATGCATACTTATAATAATTTGCATAATATACAAATTAGATGCTCAAATGTGAGGAACTGGAATATAGCAACAACTGGACACATTTGGCACAGGCCCATGCTGAAATCCAGTTCTTTTCAGTCAGTACACAAACACTTGTTAAAAGAAAGGCTTTTCTGGATTTGCCCTTGTTTTGAGATTGGCACATAACCTAATCAAGCATTTTTGTTTTACAGCTCTTGCTGGTTATGAAAGTAAAGTTTCTCATCCAGCCAAAGAGCTGCATTTTAAGGCAGCAGGAGTATAGTTGCTAAACTTCATTGTTCAAATTTAATCTGTTAAATGCTAAACTGCTCAGAATTCCTACGAAGAGCTTTCGCTAAACACCAGACTGCAGTCACAGAGGGTTTTGTTGTCTGAACTTCAAGTGAAACCCACAAGTGCATTAAGTATTTAATACCTAAACAATGTACAATGTTATTAGAATAATCCAACAGCAGGGCACAGATATTAGCACCCTGGGATTCTCCTGAATATCACTAAAGTAGACTTTTGACTGCTTGGGATTTGTAGCTAAGCAGCATGGAAATCGCACCATCGACACAGATGCCAGGATGGAGAGTACAGTAGTTCAGTGCCATGCCATGCCACATAATTATCAAGGAACACCTCCCCCCAATCTGCTGCTCTTTAGATTGTATTGGACCACAACTCCCATCATCCACAACATGGACAATGACAGCATGACCTTTGTTAGGCATGAGAGAACTTGAGAAAAAATGGCCAAGATTCTAGATTGGTTAAGTACACTTCACTAAGTAACTTTATTATTAGTGTCCCCTGGTCTGACCTCACAGTTCTACCTTAATGGCCACCAGCTGCTGTGAGCAATGGAGGTCCATTCTACTGTTGAACAGGGTGGAGCAGATGGATGTTTCCACTTCCCTCCCACTAGTGATCACTGGGGTGACAATCAAAAGCAGGATCTCTGTCCCAATTCCTTCTTGCATCAGCGATCACTGGCAGGAAGGCGGTGTAAATGCCAGTCTACTTTGCCCTGATCACTATGAGAACAGACCTCCACTGCTATCAGTAGTAGGTATATTGGGAGACTTTTATGATTGCAGGAATAATGTCATGATAATGAATACTTAGGCTCTTGAGAATAAGAATCTGTTACGAGAAGACCGAGAAGAGATCCAGCAACTTGTGTAAGTGCTACTGTTCTCCTTTCTTCTGGCTCTGTATCTTTCAAACAGCTAAACTGGAGAGTGCTTCAAATCAAGGACACCTTTAAACAGAGGATTCAGCTCCATAAAGCAGGACACATGACCATGCTAGGAAGAAAATATACAGATCTGAGTATAAATGCTGCCATAATGGATCACATTAGAATTTATTGGACCAAGTAAATGATGCCTCAGTGTATTGTAAATCTCATTGTGTTGTATCCTGGATCAGGGACTAGACTTGATGCAACTAATTCAATTTGGATCCAAAACATTATTTCTGTTTGCTACACAGATGAAAGGAAAAGCAATTACACAAAGAGTTGCACTCAGCCCCATCTTATTTTTGAAATCTTCTAGCATATGAAAACTGTTTTTCTGCTTCTCTTGGCCAAATATAGGCAGGAGTAGCTTCATTATCTACTAGACTGAGAACAGCTTTCTATAGCCTGCTGCATGGTGCTCCCTCATTCTCAGTGGGTTGAGGATGAAGAAAGTTGTGATCTAAGACATCTGAGGGAACATCAGTTTTGGGAAAGTTGGGCGAGATGAATGCAACATTCTCCATAAATTCATTTATGTCCTGATCATCAAAATGTAATCTTATCCAATCTTCATAAGAAAACAATCTTCCATATCTCCTGAAAATGTAATAAGGACTTGAATGTGTATGATTAAAGGGGAAATTGTGTGACCTTTAAAATGATCACAGTCAATTCACACTAGAGAGTGAGAGAGGAAGCTTTCCCAAGACCATTGTTGTGCCAGTGTTATTATCACTTTATTGTCTTGTCAGTAGCAGATAATTGAACTGAATTGTTCCCACCTTGGATCTCCCTAGTCTTTTGATGTAGAATACTCACGGCACACTGCACAGTTATAAAATGGGAGGAGAGGAGACAAAAAGTCAAGAGGGCATCATCATTATCACTGGGGTGCTCTTTAGGGCCATTTGCACACAGAAATTACAGTGGGGGGGGGATTGCATTTTGTGACAGGCTCCTGAGCCACCTTAGAAGACTTCAGAAGAAACTTTGAATTTGCTAAATAGGAAGGGCATCAGGGTCAGTTTTGTTCCAACATTGGCTGTACTTCTAAGCCTTCCCGTTCTTTCACAGTACCAAAAAGTGACACATGTTACATCTACAGCATAATCTGTATTGAAGGCAAATGATGCAGCAGATGGTACATAGCAGAGAGACATTCAAACCCTTTCACTGTTGAGGCCCAGCGCAAAGGACTTCCAAACACATTTTACCCAGACTATCCCTTGGGCAGCCATCAAATTCCCAAAGGTTATATAGTGCATAAGCAAGCAAAGAAAATCAAAGAATGCAAACATGAGCCATTTCTCCCCCTCTAGCTAAAGGACTGTGCAAACAGGTAAGTAACAGATAAAACTTCTATCCCTCAGTCTGTTTTCAACCTTTATATCTTTTCCAGCTTCACACTGCAAAGTGAATGCAAAAAGTATTCAAGAAGGATTTATTTATGCCTCCATCTTTCAGTACTGGGGACCAGCAAGCTCTGGCCACCCGTCCTATGCGGAGGGACATCTGCTCATTGCCAGAGCACATGCTTTAAATGCAAGAGGGCCTATGTTTACTCCATCTATAGCAAAAGAAGCAAGCAACAGGTGGTGTGGAAGGCCTCTGTTAGTCTTCTGGCCATATGAAGGCAAACATATTGACCAAGGTGGGTATATAAATCACCCTGTTATATTGACTCAAACCTTAACGTGCATTTCAGGAATTGGAATAACAAAATGCTCACTGCATGGTGCACAATATAATGTACCCCACATATGGAAATAGCTGTTATAGGGTCATAGCAATGGGAGAGACCGCAGAGGCCATCCAAGTCCAACCCCCTGCCATGCAGAAATACACAATCAAAGCAATTGGCCATTCAGTCTGCTCCAACAGCTCCAAAAAAGGAGACTCCACTGCACTCTGAGCCAACATATTCCATTGTTGAACAGCTCTTACTGTCAGGAAGTCTTTCCTAAGGTTTAGGTGGAATCTCTTTTCCTGAGCCTTACTTTAACAGAAAATTTGGTACAAGAGGCAGTAATGATATGGATAGAATGGGGATAGGTTCCTGCATCACAAAAAAAGAAGAGCAAGCAGTCCAACAAATGTTTCAGCAAACATTTTATTCAAAACCAACAATATGCACATATGAAATGAAATAACCAGGTCAGGTCAGCTTTGGATACATACATTGAAAACATTTTGAATCTTCTAGAGACACTTGAAGGCTTCTTCCAAAATGAATCCAGAGATGACTTTTGCTGAGGAGTTGGGCAGGGATGGAGGAAATAAAGACCACCACGACAAGCAACAAATGAAATAAAGACCACAAAGACAAGCAATTGGCAGAAAATGGCCACAACTTTATTAACTATAACATAACTGAAAGGAGGGTTAGCCCGAAAAGCATAAGGTCCGGATCTGTCATCCACCAACCCGTGTTGGTCAATGAACTGAATATGCCTGGTCACGACCAGGCATCGGGATGACAGAGGGGTAACCGACCATGTGCGCGATCTTGCGCCCATTCGGCTATGCGCCTATGCACATTTTCCACCCTTGTCACCGGGGAACGCTGAATCGATATCGCACACCCGGGTCCCCTGATGACTCCCGATCCTGTACTCCGCAGCACAGAAAACTACGCCCACCAGATCCGAGACCTATGCTTCTGCCTCTTCAAGTTGTGACAGCACCCTAGCAACTGCCCACTGCAGGGAGGGTGGGTGGGGAGCCAGGAAGGCAAAATGGCACCGGCCACCGGCAATCCTTGGGCCTAAATAGGCCCACCAGCCAATCCACGGCCGGGAGCCACAGAAAGGACCGCCCCCTCGGGCTCCCAGCCAATCAGAGGGCTCGTCCCCCCCCCCGTGCCAGCCAATGAGGGCCGCTTCCACTCCCGAGTGGTGCTGGGAGCTGTAGTTCAGGAGCAGCAGCCCTCGGCACTTCCACTCCCAGGGCTCCTGGGAGCTGGAGTCTGATGCCACAGAGGCACCTGCTGCCATGCCGGCCAGGCAAGGCCGCAACACCGCACGGGGCCAGCCCGCAGACCCACACACACACACCTGGCGACCACCCTGCCTGGCTCCAGCAACTCGGCCTGCCCGGTAAGTCAGGAAGCCCCATTTTTTTCCCTACCAGCCACCATTTTTTTCCTTCTTCTTGGTGACCTAACATAGATCTGTGCTTTTTTAACATGCTGGAAATAGCTGGTGAGGTAGGCATATCTGCTCTTCCCCTTTCTGTCTGTTTTACCATTCACATATGCTCAGTAAGGGATTCTGGAGGCAACAGCTGTTTACCTTGCCTGGCTACAGTAGAATCAGCTACAGAAGAATCACTCTTTCCCAGCTCAAGCTTTATTGCATAGTTCACTGCAGGCACACTGCTACAATCCAACATTGAAAGTCTGTGTTTCTCCAGCCCTTCCTCACTATCTTTCCATTACCAACATTGCTAAAGAAAATTCCAGTTAGATAGATGGTGCAGAGGGAAAGTGCTTTAGCCAGGTATACAAAGCGTTTTTTCGAAAGGACCTTCACTGTCAGAGGCTTTGTTCACTGAGGTATGTTTGTATGTGGATTCCCGATAATTTACACACATTGCATCTTGTATGTTTACATTTGTTGCATAGTTTGTGTGTGCATATGTGTCTGTGTAAGCATGTACACATGCAGATATAAACATATTTGCTTAATGTTGGCTGCATTGTATCCACTGACACATTTCCATGGTTGGCTTAGGATGTTTTGTACATTTCAGTCCTGTTGTATAGAATTTCATTAACATATACAGAATAAAAGTTTGCAAGTTGATGTTTTCAAATAAAGAGAGAAATGTCCCAAGGATTTCATAGCACCTGAAGTAAAAATAAATATCTCATGTTTACTTTTTTTTTTTCAGGGCGGGAAAATCAAGCACATAGAACTGAAATGTGTGTATAAATTACAGAGGACTAGTCTAACCCATTGCAAAGGAAGCTGGATAACATGTTTATGTTTAAAGGAGGTAAAAGAGAGAGAAAGAGGCATCCATAATGTGACCAGACCTATATTCTATTTAATTTTCCTGTTTGACTTCCAACAACATTTAACAGTTACATGTCCTGAATAAAAATGCACTGTAATAAGAAAATCTGGTTATACTTTCAGAATCAAGGTTTTCAAAGTTTCATTTTTTTTTAATGGTCATAAATGCTTTCCATGTGTTAACTTGTCCCTGTTAGCATTTTACTATGGTGTACTGATTATTCTTGTGGCTAAATAGGCTATAAAGAGCTGACCAAGAAAGAAACATGTCATTCCATAAGATGTGCCACCAGTATGTTTCACTGGCTCTTCCTTTTTTCTTCTTTTCTCCTTCCAAAGCAGATGTTTCTTAGACAGATGGCCAGAAAGTTTTTATCTGGAATCAGGGAGCAGGGGGACAACCCTGGATTTCCAGCAAAGAGGCAGGAATTGGGACAGGAAAGACTTAGATCACAAAAGAATGGTTCCTCTCAAGTAATATTTGAATGGTATTTGTGGACACCAATAAAGAAAAGATGGGTTGTCATTGTCGCTGTTGTTGTATGCCTTCAAGTCACTTCTGATTTGTGGGGATCCTAAGGCGAAACTATAGCAGGGTTTTTCTTGGCAAGATTTGTTCAGAGATTTGTTCATTGCCTTCCCCTGAGCTGAGAGCATGTGACTTGCCCAATGTCACCCAGTGGGTTTCATGGCCAAGCTGGGAATCAAATCCTGGTCTCAAGAGTCATAGCTCCACATTCAAACCACAACACCAGGTAACAGGGAGGAAGAAACAGGAGAGGAATGGAAAATCTTTATATTTAATGAAGAAGATAAAAGGTGACTTGGGAAGGGAGAAGAATTCTGTTTTGCCGCATGTTTAAGTGAACCAGCCTAATCTGCATTTCCTGAGCTAATATGTGGATTAGAGACAACCTGGATGCAAATCAGTGTGTATAGAGCCATTGTACTGTCTATTCTCCTTTATGGGTCTGAAACATGGGTCACCTATCGCCAACACCTACGACTCCTCGAACGCTTTCATCAGCGCTGTTTACGCACAATTCTAAATATACACTGGACCGACTATGTGACAAATGTTGCTGTCCTTGAGCAAGCAGGGATCACCAGCATTGAGGCCATGCTATTGAGGACGCAGCTGCACTGGGCAGGACATGTTTCTAGGATGGAGGACCATATCTTCCTAAAAATAATACTCTATGGTGAACTTGCCACGGGTCAGCGTAAGAGGGGCACCCCAAAGAAGAGATACAAGGACTCCCTGAAACAACATCTCATGCTTGGCCAAATTGATCACAATGGTCCACCCTGGCCTCACATCGGGAGGCATGGAGACGCACTATCCACGATGCTGCAGCCTTTTTCGAAAGCTCACAGTGAACGAGTCTTGAAGAGAAACGACAACGCAGAAAGAACCACAACCTGGAAACATCACCCAAGGAGACTTTCTGCTGTGCTTTCTGCATCCGGACCTGTTTGTCCCGGATTGGCCTTTTTAGTCACCAATGCGCTTGTACAAAGTGAGGGATGAGTCCTTCCTGAATCTTTGTTCGCGAAGCAAAGCCAGAGAGAGAGAGAGGACGTGGATTAGAACCCATGCCACTTTCAAGCTACATGCTTTTCACACTATGGGAAAGTCACAGTGGCCAAACTGGTAACATTTCCAAGATCTGAGCACTTTATTGACTTTCAGGGTGTAGTTCTTGACTCACAAATTGCGCATAAAAATGTGTGTGTTAGGAAAGGATGTTGGCCTATGTTCTACATTTCCACCTTAGTTGGAACCAGAACCCATATGGCCACAAGAAGGAGCAGCCTGTCTACATGAATATCCCTCCATACCATACCATTTTAACTGAGGACAACAACAGCATCTTGCAAAAAAAAAAAAAAATCTTAATCCGATGAAGAAGCCAGTGGAGCTTCGAAAACTTGCAACATGTATTTTGTGCATTTTGGTTGGTGAAATGAAGGTATCACTGTTTTGCAGATTTGGGGTGTTATTTTATTTTACTGTATGGGCAACATGGCTACTGTCCTGTTTTGCTCTTGGGAAGCAACCCAGACTCTCTCAGCATGAAAGCACAGTGTTCCACAGAGTTGCAAGAGAAGAGTCAGAGCGCAAGGAGACATTGGCTGAGAGAGAGAGAGAGAGAGAGAGAGAAGTAGGGTCTGGCCTGCAAATGCTTACACAATAATAAAAATAAAGTTGTTAAAAATGCCACAAACTTTTTGTGGTAGTTTTTCATGGTGACTGAGAGTCTCACACCCCAAATGTGACAAAACAGTTATTGTCCCTGTAAAATATGTTGAAGATTGTATTCTAGTATTGCAGAGGTTTGTGACATCCCTTGCCCATTCTTCTTGTCAGCTTTAAAATCCATTCAGCACAATTGAAGCCATAACAGTCTGTGGCTCCAAGAGGGTTAAGTCAGAGTTAAGCTTTACTAAACTACCCTGTGAGTGTCACAAGGCACTCTTTAATAAAGGAGCACACAAACAAATTCTGGCAAACAGGAACAAAGGCCCAAAGACTCATGAAAATTGTAGCAAGGCACAGCCATACCCTCCAACTATCCCAGTTTGGCAGGGACAGTTCCACTCTTTTCAGCTGCTTTTAAAATCTCCAAGTTTCTATTTCATCTTCCAGTTTTCTCCTTTCATCTTCAGTTTACTTCAGTTGGTACAAAGTGAGTTCAAAATGCAAAAGTAGCTTGCACTCAACCCAGTTATCATGGGAGGAGAGGTGAAGGCAGAATCATGGCCTTTCCAAGAGGCTCATGCAAAAGCAAACTGCTTCTAGCTTGTGTGTCCTTCTGCATGAATAACTTTGGCTGCACCTGCTACCTGAATCCATTGTATGAATCTGTTAATACAGTGGTTAAGCCCCACTTCTTCAACCATTGAACTAGACCTACACCAATGAAAATCAAAGCTTGAAAAAGTTACAGACTACAACTCCTGAATGCCCCAGTCATCATAACCAGTGTATTTTGGAAACTCTAGTTCAAACAGTAACTTTTCCAAGTGTGTGAGGGGAGGAGAAACTATGTATATTTGATACTGTGTGTACAGTAGTTCCTACTTCAGACAATTGAAGAAATATGGTTTCATCTCTACACATGGTTTATCTATCACTTTCTTGGTTTTGTTTCTCCTTTCCCTGCTTCTTCTCTCTCCTTTTGGCTTCCTTCCAGTTCCCCTCCCTCTTATCAGCTTTCTTTTTTCTTTCTTTTTTTTCTTAACTTGCTTTGCTTTATAGTCATTTCCATCTAACATTCTCGCTGTTCTTTTATTTTCATCCTCTTCCTAACTTTTTAAAATGTTTCTGCACAACCTAGGAAAGCTGTAGGCATCCTGCCAACCTTGCCTTCGGCATCCAACAGTGGAGCCACCAGCATGAAATGCAAATTGGCTCTTAAAAGAAAAAGAGGTTGCACTGGCTGTCACTACTGTATGAGACTTCAAAAACATATCAACCCTGATGAGTCCTTCTTTTCACTAGACAGGATGTATTTTTTGTTCCTTTAAAACTGAAATGTGAGTAAATTTTAATACTGTTTCCACTCTATATTTTGGAACAGGGCCAAAACAATACAAAGCAACAAAATACTGTATGTTCCCAAAACTGTTTTCAATTAAGTCTTGCAAGCTATGCTTAGCACAGAGCTGTGAATGGTGCACCCCTCCAGTTGTTGCTGAACTACAGCTCCCTCCCTTCTTCACCATTATCGAGGATGATTAGGGCTGCTTGAAAGTGCAGTTCAATGATATCCAACTTCCATACAGAAAATAATACAAATTGCATGCTATATATTAATTTAAAATAGACAGCCACCCTTTTAGTGAGACACACAAGTGTAACTCTAATGTAAACCTGTGCATGTCTCCTTTTTTCTTTTTCTTTTTCTTGGGGGGGGGGGGGTTGTTGCAGAAGCTGGTATTCTTTTCCTCCCTCTGCAATGGCAAAGGCCCAACCAAGGCTCAACATTTTACCGTGGTGGCCATTCTGTGGCTAGTGGAAAGTGAAGGGAAATTGAAGAAATATCTGGCTATGTCACCATACAAGCTTCATTTATATACCACTTCATACCACCTAAGCAGTGTCTAAGCGGTTTACAACTGTAAGCTAATTTGCCCCCAACAGTCTGGGTACTCATTTTAGTGACCTTGGAAGGATGCAAGCCTGAGTCGAGCTTGAGCCCTTTTCCTGGTCTTGAACTCGCAACCTTATGGTTTTGAGTGAGTGGCTGCAGTACAGGCATTTAACCACTGCACCACCAGGGCTCCTAGTCAGATGCAGAATGGTTACTCATTTTCTGAGACCTTGGCTGGGCCCTAGTGGCTGATGTTTGGCAATGGGGACATAGCCAGATGCTTCTCTGATTCCCTCCCTTTGGGGCTCTGCACCAGCTATTGAATATGGAGCAGCTGAAAAAGTGGGATGACATATGGTTAACTGGGACTGTCCCAGCCAAATCAGACAATTGGACGGTATGCAAGTAAAGATCTCATCCATGGTGCATTATTTAGCCCAAAGATCTCTATTCACTCTATCTTGGGGATGAAAAAACAGCACGTTTCTGTACTCTGATACCATGCTGCCCAAACTAAGTTGGCAGTGTCAAGGGTCCACAGGGCTGCAAAAAGAGCTGGGGATATATGTATCCTCAAAGTGTTGTGTGGCCTAAGCCTGGCCTACACTGACTGGCAGCAGTTCTACACAGTTTCAGACAGGCTTTCTTTTCCTAGCCAAAAAGTGGACCTGGAAAAGTATTCATTCAGGAAGCTACAACCCCTTCCAGATTCCTTCTGGTTCTGTTCTTAATTTCTGGGATTCTTCCCCCTCCTTTATTACCTGTTTTCTTGTGTTCTTTATTATCATCCATTTGAAGTACTCTTTTATACTATTTCTCATTGCAACTTTGAAAGCTACAAGCCAAAGTTAACGTTTTCTTTTTTTAAGGTAGAAAGCCTATTTCTTTACAAGCAATGCATCCCTTGGCCCAAAATTATGAGAACAGCATAACCCTGAAAATGCTGGTGATGGAAGCATTGTCAGCGTCCATGCAGCCTGTGGCCCTGAAATGTTTTCCAAGGCCCATTCCATTTCAAAAGGACTCAACAGAGTCCAAGTGCAAAAGATATGTACATAAAAGATGCATGGAACAAGGTCATTCCAAACGTGCCCCCTCTCTCTCTAGGGGCTGGGTTAACTCGGTGCTTAAGTGTCTTGAGTGGAATATTAGGCAATCATCATTACCACACTGGCTCGCCTAGCCTCTCAAAAGCAGAAGAACCTTTCAAAATGTAATAGATTAATAATGGTTGCCCTTTGTTTAAACCAAAGATGCAGACAAAGTGTCTCCGCGCATACAATGTTTTTGAGTGACACATCCCTCCTGAGTCCCAGCCAAGCTGTTCTGACTAAAGGGCTCTTTTTGTAATTTGTTTTCTAGGGTGGAGTCAACACACAAGGCCTACATGTCACTTGGGGACCGGTTTGTGCAAGAGACCAGCCTGGCTGGAGCTAGTGCTGTCTGTCACTGGAGCCATGGGAAGGCTCCGATTTGTGTCTCTTCTGCTGATGCTTTCATGTTTGGGGTGCAAATGTATTCAAAGCTCAAAAAGGGATCTATGTCCCTGTTGTAAGTGAAACAGAACTTGCTGATCCTCACAACAGCAAGATGGCTAGGTTGTTGTACAGTGTGTAGCCCATGCAAACTTTGGAGGATGCCATGTTTGTCATTTGTCGCTGTTGTTGAACAGAATGAAAAGGACACTTTGACACAGGAGACATTTTGCTGCCTGGAATCAAGGACAAGATATTCCTCTAGCCAACATACCAATGATAAGCGAGGTGGTACTGGAACGTTATTTCAATATTGCTTACCAAACTATGTCCTCCACCATGAGTAAAGGCCTCAGGCCAATTGATGGAGTGCAAGACAGGCTCTCTGGAACACATTGGTTTGTCTTCCAAGGAAGAAAAGAGTCATCCAAAATCCACAAAACAGCAATACCTTTATTGAGCCAACCAAAATGAACTTTATAAATGTTGTAAAATTTCAAGCTGTACTGGCTTCTTCATCAGGCAAACATGTTAAAAATCATACAGGAGAAAGAGGGGGGGGGATGACAATATTAGTCACAGCCCTGCATTTGGTGAAGATGTTGTGGTTGTTGTCTTTCTTTCAGATTCATGCAGGTGGGCCCCTCCTCCTTCTGGCCATGTGGGGAATAAACTACAAATTCCATTAGCAAGACAAAAAGCTACTGCTTTTGAGATCCAGTTTGTCTCAAATTCTTCCTGATGCTATAAGCCTCTTTGTTAAGAAACATGGGGAAGAAACTGCAAGGAAAGAGTTGAGGAGGAATGATAGGGCGGCTGCTAAATGCTGCCCCATCATCTACTGCCTGAAGTCATTGCCTTACTCTTTCTTCTGATAGGGCCAAGCCTAGATACTCCTACACCAGACTGGGCAAAGTCTGCCTGTGGGGCTGCATGCAGCCTTTGGGACCCCTAGGTGTGGCCCATTGAGCCTCCCAAAGCCTCCAGGCCCTCCATTCTAAATTAATTTGGAGGGGCTGAAATGATTACCCCAAACCCAGCAAAAATCTGCACAAACCACCCAAATATACAACAGTTTTCTTCCCTAAACCTTCTAGAAGTTTAGGGAAGAAAATCTAGGTCCAAGTCCCCACTGAGCCATGGAATGCAGCAGTGGCATAACTAGACAGTGCAGACTTCACCAGGTGACACCCTAAAGGTGGTGAAACCACTGCTCCTCAAACACCTGATTTTTGGCAGAAATGGACTGTGGCATTTGCCTGTGTCTCTTAAAAATGCTAAAGACATGGTGTGAGTGGGATGAGGCTCAGTGACAGGAGAAAAGAGATGCCCTAAAGTTTTTTTTAAAAAAATTAATTTAATTTTTTTTATTTTCTAAAAAAAATTCTTAAATAAATTCTTTTAAAATTTTCTTTTAAAAAAATCATATTTTACCAAATTTTTACTTTAACCCCATGAAACTATGCACATGTAAACGCACTGAAGCTGTGCAAATGAAAGTGTAATTTAAAGGTATAATTTTAATTTTGCTAGTGATTTGTGTCACAACTGTTACCATGACATTCAGTGATATGCAGAATTATGATTTATGAGAAACATTAGTACAAAATACATGACTAAGGATTCTGCATGGTGTGGTATCAAAGGAGGTATGCCATAATCACAAAAAGTCAACATGGGTTTCAGAGAAACAAGTCATGCCAGACAAACCTAATCTCTTTCTTTGATAAAATTACCAGCTTGGTAGATGAAGGGAATGCTGTGGATATAGTATATCTTGATTTCAGTAAGGCCTTTGACAAAGTTCCCCATGACATTCTTGCAAACAAGCTTGTAAAATGTGGGCTAGACAAAGGAACTGTTAAATGGATCTGTAATTGGTTGACCGGTCGAACCCAAAGGGTGCTCAACAATGGCTCCTTTTCATCCTGGAGAGAAGTGACCAGTGGGGTCCCACAGGGCTCTGTCCTGGGCCCAGTGCTATTCAACATCTTTATCAATGACCTGGATGACAAAATTGGGAGCATACTTATCAAATTTGCAGATGATACCAAATTAGGGGGAATAGCTAATACCCCAGAGGACAGGATCAAGATTCAAAATGACCTGAATAGACTAGAAAGCTGGGCCAAAGGCTTGTTTTCTGCTGCTCCAGAGAACAGGACCTGGAACAATGGATGCAAGCTACAGGAAAAGAGATTCCACCTGAACATTAGGAGGAACTTCCTGACAGTAAGGGCTGTTGGACAGTGGAATGCACTCCCTTGGAGGGTGATAGAGTCTCCTTCCTTGGAGGTCTTTAAACAGAGGATGGATGGCCATCTGTCAGGGATGCTTTGATTTGGATTTCCTGCATGGCAGGGGGTTGGACTGGATGGCCCTAGTGGTCTTTTCCAACTCTACGATTCTATGATTCTATGATTCTATGATTCTATGAGGTCAATGAATGGGGGTGACACAATAATAATAATAATAATAATAATAATAATAATAAGTTGTATTCCGCTTTTTCACAAAGGAATCAAAGTGGATTCCAACAGTATAAATAAAACATCAAACAATTAAGAATGGTATCAATCAATTTTGACATCAGTATCAATAGAGGGGGGAAAAAGTCTAATGGATCTAATGGATCTAACCTAGTCTGGAAAGGCCGGCTGGAAGAGATCTGTCTTAATAGCCTTTTTAAAGGCTTTCAAGGTGGTAATATGGCGTCCAGCAGGCCGTTCCAGAGTCTGGGTGCGGCTGATGAGAAGGTCCTCTGGGTCACCGTAGAGAGTCTAGTCTTCTTGGGTTGTAGCAGATTCTTCCCAGAGGACCGAAGGATGCGGGGAGGATTGTATGGAAGGAGGCGCTTCTGCAAATAGTCAGGACCCAAGCCATGTAGAGCTTTAAAGGTTAGAACCAACACCTTGTACCTTGCCCAGAAACTGATAGGCAGCCAGTGGAGAGATTTTAGAACCGTTGTAATATGGGCAGTTCTGGATGTGCCCATGACCAGCCTGGCTGCCATATTTTGTACCAATTGAAGTTTCCGAACTTGGCACGAGGGTAGCCCCATGTAGAGTGTGTTGCAGAAATTGAGTTACCACACCAGGTGACACCAACCCTAGTGACACCACTGTAAGATGAACTCAAGCCAGTCACTCTCTTTCAGATTGTTGTGAGGATAAAGTGGGAGGAGAATGTCTTGAACCTATTGGAAAAAAAGATACAAATAAAATGTAACTAACCAATGTTACTGTTGTTAACTGCTCTCAAGTTGGCTTTGACTCATGGCAACCCTGTGGATGAGACATCTCCAAACCTACCTATCCTCCACTGTTCTGCTCAGGTCCTGCATATTCATTCATGTCCATGACCTCCCTAATTGAGTCTAGCCAACTGGTGCATGATTCTCCTCTCTTTCTGGTATCCTCTACCTTTCATAGTATTAATGTCTTTTCTAGTGAGTCATCCCTTCTCATGATGTTGCCAAAGTATGACAGCTCAGTTTCATCATCTTGGCTTCCAGGGAGACCAGACTTGACCTTTTCTAGGACCCATTTGTTTGTCTTTTTGACTGTCCACAGGATCCTCAGCACTCTTCTCCAGCACTACATCTCCAATGCACTGATTTTCTTCTTGTCCACTTTTTTTCACTGTCCAGTTCTCAAATAAAAATAATTAGTTTTGAGTGCACAAGCCTACATTTTTGATATTATTATGGTCAATTTTTTCGATGCATTTCCTTCTCCCAGTATACATGCATAAGCACAAATGAACACTTGCACTATGACATGAAGACAGAGAAATCAGTGCAGGACATAATTTCAGGGTAACTTAATATAGCATATCTTAGACAAGGAAGAGTCAGTAGTAATATAAAGCTGCCATGGTGGGTGTGTACTTTGCATAACTGAACAGCATGCTGCTCAATAATCTTCTTTCACAAGCCTGTTCTCATGAGTCAACATGCTTGATCCAGAATACTCTGTTATCCTCCCATTGCACCAACTACTGAGATCCCAAAGCTGGCTCCAGTGTCATTGCAGGTTCTGTTTGGATGGCAAAACTGTAAAGTGCAAGAGCTATTTAAACACTTCCATGAGGTGAGGTATCCTCTCACTCATGTGTTAGCATCTTACTAATGCTGGCTAGTGGATATGTTTCAGCACACAAGGTAGCTCCATTAAAGTTTGGACTAAAACCCAGAGCAGATTCACTGCCCCACTGATAGGGAAGCCATCAGCAGCCTCAGATGATTACTGTTCTGAGGTATTTTCTGTACTAAAAAAGGATAGGATATTAATGCTGCATCCACAGTACAGAAATAATCCAGTTTGACACCACTTTAACTGCCATGGCTCAATGCTACGGAATTCTGGGAATTGTAGTTTGGCAGAGCACCAGAGCTTTCTGACAGGGAAGGCTAAATATCTCACAAAACTGCAATTCCCAGAATTCCATAGTACTGAGCCATGGCAGTTAAAGTGGCATCAAACTGGATTGTTTCTGCAGTGTAGATGTCATCTATGTAAGAGATATGGCCAAGTCAAGAAGATCTGTCTATTGCACAACATAGGTCTATATTTTTCACAATCATGCAAGAGAGACTGCTTTCACTTGAATTATCTGTATAGTTGATTGATTTCTTGAGCTCTTCATGAGCAAATCTGATGTTTTCCCTCTCATAGTTATATCCACATTTTAATAATTATTTGTTGACTTCATCCATTTATTATTCTTAACATCTGAAGGGTAAGAGATTCATGACAAATGAAGAGAGTGTTGCCAATTCAGATTTTCTTCAAAGAGCTCTTACAGAGATGGCAAACTTGGGTGGATGGGGGATTCCTTCATTTGTTCCCACACGTCAACAAAAAGTGTTTTCAACAATATAACTAAACAAAAAGAAATGGACTCTTGGGAAAAGAAATACAGAATAAACATGATTCTGTGGATACATTTACATGTTTCCCTCCATGAAACTATGAAGCACAACATACAGTTTGTGCAATCTTTTATCACTGTTGTTGTTGTCATTGTTGTTGTGTGCCTTTAAGTCTTTTCCAACTTATGGTGACCGTAAAGTGAACCTATCATGGGTTTTTAGGGGACAAGATTTGTTCAGAGGAGGTTTGCCATTGCCTTCCCCTGAGGTTGAGAGCATGTGACTTGCCCAAAAAAACCCCAGTGGGTTCCATAAGACCAATGCAATTTTAGACTGCAGCAATAGAAGTATAGTGTCTAGGCAGGGAGTTAGACTGGCTGGCCCTTGTGGTCTCTTCCAACTCTATGATTCTATGATTCTATATCGAACCCCTTTTAAGATTGGGACCCAAGACAATTCCGTGCCATGTAACGGTGGAGATAATGGTGGCAGACCTCCACCAAGAAGGTAATGGCACAAGTCCACCTTGCTAAGGGAGGACCATGTGAGTTGGCTCCTCCCTGTGTCAGTGTTGCTTCTCCCAGTTATACATTGTAGATTTCTTACAACTGTTTGGTAGGTTTTGATGTTACTCCAGCAGTGCAAGAAATAATTCCCTCCCCCACTCTTTTTCTGACCCTTTTTTTTTTTTTTTTTTTTTTTTTGGCTCATTTTCCAGCAGACTTTTGTCAGCAGAGGAGTTCTGCTGACAGATCACTGTGTTGACAGATCAGCTGGCAGAAGGGCCTATACAGTCAGTACATTCTATGAATTAGGATTTCACTGCCCAACTGCAATTCTATATTCTCTTACTTGGAAGCAGAGCCTGGAAGTAAAGAAACACAAGAAATGGTGGTACCAGTAACATGTTATATTTGTGCAAGACTGGAGAAAATCATGACAGGTGTGGCTGTGGAAAGCCATAGGGGCATCAATTGCACAGCAAACAACATATTTTATTATGAATAATGGTCTTGGTGGTCTTCAAAGATGCTGGAGTGTGTGAATCAGCCACAAGAGGCTGGAGAACAGAGCTGTGTTTTCGGCATGTTGCACTCCGTATCCTTTAGACTACTCTACTGCCCTCTATGTCAAATGCTGTCCCAATAATATTGTCAATGGACTTTTACCACACAAGGCTAGCAAAGTGGAATTTCAACAGGATAAAAACATCTTTGGCCAGTACTTATCACACAACGTCATATCTGTCTTTTGCATTCCATCCTGGATCACTCCTTTTCGTTACCAATTGTGCTGCTTTTTCATTATGGATTTCAGTGTGATAAGTGCCTCCCACTGCAGTTCCACTTTTCAGACAATCACACTAGTGTGAGTGGGCATGATTTTGCTCCTTCCCCTCTGCGCCTCTTGCTATTACCAAGCAGTCTGTTTTCTTTTTCTTTTCAACTTCTTTTTTTTTTTACTTTTTACTTTTTTGAATTTAATCGCATTGCCATAATTGTGCAATTATGGTAGTAATAATAATAATAATAATAATAATAATCATAATCATAATCATAATCATAATCCACAAGGAACACTGAGTCGGGCATAGAGCAGGAAGGCAGGGTTATGAAGGCTGTGCAGAAGAGCACCATAATGGCACCATAGATACCCAAAGCAGTGCCTTAGCACTATTTCAGAGGTATTTCATTCTCCCAAACCAGTGTTTCCATTTCTTTAAACCACAGCAGGTCCTTGGTATCTGCTATGGTTTGGTTCCAGGACCCCCCATGGATACCAAATTCTATGGATGTTCAAGTTCCAGTGAATGCAATGGTGTCCCTTACATAAAATGGCAAAATCAAGTTTTCTGTGGCATGACAGCAGGATAGTGTGATAAAGTCCAAAGTATGATTGTTTGGTCAGTTTCTGTACATATGATAGGAAGGACATCATATTGCCCTCTGTGTTTGGGTTGCTGGGCCAAATACACAAACAATACCTGCTGGAATTCCTTCTTTGTTGTTGTTGTTGTTGTTGTTGTTGTTGTTGTTGTGTGCCTTTGGTTCATTTCTGACTTATTCATTCTTCTACACAACCATTAAAGAGAAAGGAACTTATATTTTATTTCACTTGACAATTCTACCTGTTTCAGGAAGCCTTGAGTTGTTCATTGTTTCTTAACCTACCTAGTATTTAAGTTATGGCATCAGCCAAAATTCAGTGAATATCAATCTGCAGGTAAAATACTCAGAAACAATTTGTTAATGCATCTAACTCTAACAATTGGAAATTAATATGCAGTTGTCTGTCCTGGTCTATGACCATAATAAAGATGAGCTGAAGTGAAATATGCAGTTGTCAAGACTAAGAAGATTTCAGAAATGAATACATAGAAGTTTCCTTCCTCCCTTCCTTTCTCTCTTTGAAGTGGGTCATATATTAAAGATTGCTGTTAAAGATGAGTTGTAGTTGCAAATGTTTGCCTCGCAGCTGTCATATTTTCACATTTCTGTCAGAAGTACACAGCTCTGGCCTCTGCAAATGGCTTGCACTATCCTTTTATGTATATATACATGTTCTCAAAACTATGTGCACAATTCTGCAGAGGGTGAAACCAAATCCTCATGTAGACTTAGTAGCTCGCTCCCCTTTGAAGCTTTTGTTTGGAAGGGATGTGGTTATCAGTGATCTTGATAGAAAACATTTCAGTGTACACACACAGACATTCAGGGTCTATGCACACAAGTTTGCCTTTACTAACCTCAGAAATACGAGCAGAGCAGACCTACGGTAGGTGTATAAACAAGAAGGTCACAAGGTTAATGTCTACTTATGCCATTCCTCATACCACTCACCAAACAGGAAAGACAAACACTACAAGGATTCTAAAGCCTTTCTTTGGGGTGGGAGGTGGGGGGAAACACCAACAAAACAGCACAACCTGTTTTAGACATAACAGGATCTGTCCTGTAATTTTTTTTTTTCTAAAATGTGTGTTCCATTTTTGTTTATTGTATTTGCTATCAGTGCTTGCCAGTTGCCAAGAGAGATGAAGAATTTATATTTGCATGATACAAAAAGTAGTGCTTACAACATCAATGTACAATTTGTGGCTAAGGGCACAATCAGACAATGGAGTTTATCAGACGTGAGTTTTTGACGATTTTTCCTGCCTATCGTGCAATGTTAGCATCACCAACGTTGCGCAATAATGTGAAAGTGCGATGTTCTTCCAGACTCCATTCATTTCTATGGGAGCCCGTTGCGCAACGCTCCCGTAGTTTAAGCGTCATTCCTCCCCTTTTGGGGCATTGCGGGCAAAAGTGGAAGCCAGGCCATGGTCTCCCGTTATCTTGCGAAATGTGTTGCGAAATGGTTTGGTGTGGTAGGCAGCAGCGCAACGCAACGCTAAAGTTACTGATTGCAAAGTTCCCATGATGCTGGGCTGCTTTTTGACCCCATTCCCTTCAGGTGGCCTTCCTTTTCCAGGACAACCCCCAGGGAGGGGGGTGGTTCTGTCTTGCATGAACACCTAGGAGGCTTCCAATGTAAGGAACCCCCAGGGGTCATCCATTCCAGCCCCATTCCTCTTTCCAGCATGGACACCTAGGAGGCTGCCCCATTCCTCTGTCCTGCATGGACACCTAGGAGGCTGCAAATGAAAGGGGTCCCTAGGGGTCATCCATTCCATTTTATTTAATAATAAAAATAATGAAAAAAATAAGGGA